>NW_006790200.1:1023555-1027001 GCF_000442215.2 Lipotes vexillifer | reverse complement strand
CCTCGACCCGCCTGCCCGCCTGCGCCGCAGCCAGGCGCCCAGCTCCCGCGGCGCCAGCCGCCCCCTCCGCCGCGCCGGCTCCCGCGCGCCCCTCCTCTCCTCCTCCTCCAAGGCCCTCCCCTTCCCCAACTCTCCTCCCCCACCTCCCCTCGCCCGTGCTGCCCTACCCCCAACCCCGTGCCAAGTCAAACGCTTCCCCGCATGCTCCCTCGGTGCGCCCCAGCCGGACGTGGGACGCGAGAGCGGCGGCCTGAGAATAGGAGCAGGGCGGTATGGGAGTGGGTGGATTCCGCGAGGGGTTCAGCCTCGCCGGCTAGGGTTACCCCTTTATTTATCCGTCTCTCCCAACCTCCCTCCCTCCCTCCCTTCCTTTCTTCCTTCCACCTTCGTTCCATTCATCCATCCTGGGGGCTTTGGAAGGTACCTCAAGCTTTCTGGCCACTTGTTCAAAACCAGTGGAGCTGGTGACAGCCCAGAACAGGGGAGGAACTATTGCTACTAAGAATTAAGGAGCAGTCAGACCCCCTGCCTGTCCTAGTTGGTTTGAGCAGAGAGTAGGGCCTATAATTTCTGAGAGAGCTGGGCCGAACTCTCTGTCACTAACACCCTTTCCAGTTCTGTGACTTCGAACTTTGTTCTCAGGAATCGCAGGGCAGCCGGAACACTCTCTCTGGATGGGGCTGGGAGGTGTGGCAGGCTTCCCTCCAAACCCACTGAGGGCCTTGATATTCCAGGTGCACACTCAGCTCTGTGTGCTCCATGTGCGCACACTTAGAGCTTAGACTTAGGTAAGCCAAAGAATTTGCCTGTCCCAAAGGAGCCAGGACACGTGGTAAAAGAAGGAAACTGCCTTAAAGAGACAGCTAAGAAAGAAGGGTTGAAAGAATAAATCCTCAATGAGGAGGCTCTGTCAGAATGTCATATTGTGTTGAGTATTGTTTTCATTCATTCAAGATTATATATATGCTTTTAATTGAAATATATTTGATGTACAATACTGTGTTAGTTTCAGGTGTACTACATAGTATTTGACAGTATCCATTATGAAATGATCACCATGATAATTCTAGTAACATCTGTCCCCATAAAGTTATTACAATATTATTGACCATATTCCTTATTCTGTTTATTACATCCTCGTGGCTTATTTATTATATAACTGAAAGTTTGTACCTCTTAATCCCCTTCACCTATCTCACCAACCTTCCCACCTTCCTCCCCTCTGGCAACCATTCTTCTGTTCTCTGTACCTATGAGTCTGTTTTCAGCTTGTTTTGTTTGTTTGGTTTGGTTTTTAGATTCCACATATAAGTGATATCATACAGTATTTGTCTTTCTCTGTCTGACTTATTTCACTTACCACAATACTCTCTAGATCCTTCCACATTGTTGCAAATGGCAAGGTTTCATTTCTTTTTTAATGACTGAGTAATATTCCATTGTCTATATACCGCATTTTCTTTATCCATTTATCTGTTGATGGACACTTACGTTGCTTC
Organism: Lipotes vexillifer; assembly: GCF_000442215.2. Classification (NCBI taxonomy): domain Eukaryota; kingdom Metazoa; phylum Chordata; class Mammalia; order Artiodactyla; family Lipotidae; genus Lipotes; species Lipotes vexillifer. The sequence goes on along the minus strand of NW_006790200.1, from coordinate 1,025,502 downwards.
CATATCTTGGGTATTGTAAAAAATGCTGCAACGAACACTGGGGTGCATATATCTTTTCAAATGAGTAGTTTTGTCTTCTTCTGGTAAATACCCAGAAGTAAAATTGCTGGATCATATGGTAGTTCTACTTTTAATTTTTTGAGGAAACTCCATACTGTTTTCCATAGTGGCTATACCAACTTACATTCCCACCAACAGTTCCTGAGGGTTCCCTTTTCTCCACATCCTCACCAACACTTGTTATTTGTTGTCTTTCTGATGATAGCTATTCTGGCAGATATGAGGTGGTATCATTGTGGGTTTGATTTGCATTTCCCTGATGATTAGTGACGTTGCGCATCTTTTCATATGCCTGTTGGCCATCTGTTTGTCTTCTTTGGAAAAATGTCTATTCAGATCCTCTGCCCATTTTAAAATTTTTAAATTTTTTTTGATGTTAAGTTGTATGAGTTCTCTGCATATCTTGGATATTGGAATTGTTTGCAAATATCTTCTCCTGTTCAGTAGATTGCCTTTTTATTTTGTTGGTAGTTTCCTTTGCTGTGCAAAAGCTTTTTAATTTTATGTAGTCCCATTTGTTAATTTTTGCTTTTTTTTCCCTTGCTGAGGAGACAGATCCAAAAAAATATTGCTAAGACCAATGTCAAAGAGCATACTGCCTATGTTTTCTTCTAGGAGTTTTATGGTTTCAGGTCTTACATTTAAGTCTTTAATTCATTTCGAGTTTATTTTTGTATATGGTTTGAGAAAGTAGGCCAGTTTCATTCTTTTGCATCCAGCTGTCCAGTTTTCCCAACACTATTTATTGAAGAAACTGTCTTTTCCCCATTTTCTGTTCCTGGCTTCTTTGTCATAGATTAATTGACCATATAAGCATGGGTTTATTTCTGGGCTCTCTAGTTTGTTCCACTGATCTATGGGTCTGCTTTGTGTCAGTACCATACGGTTTTGATTACTGTAGCTTTGTAGTATAGTCTGAAATCAGGGAGCATGATACTTCCAGCTTTGTTCTTTCTCAAGATTGTTTTGGCTATTGGGGTCTTTTGTGTTTCCATACAAATTTTAGAATTATTTGTTCTAGCTCTGTGAAAAATGCCATTGGTATTTTGATAGGGATTGCATTGAATCTGTAGATTGCCTTGCAGAGTACGGTCATTTTAACAATATTAATTCTTCCAAACCATGAGTGCAGTATATCTTTCCATTTATTTGTGTCATCTTCAATTTCTTTCATCAATGTCTAGTTTTCCAAGTCTTTTACCTCTTTGATTAGAATCATTCCTAAGTATTTTGTTATTTTTGATACAATTGTAAATGGGATTATTTTCCTAATTTCTCTTTCTGAAAGTTCACTTTTAGTGAATAGAAGTACAATAGATTTCTGTATATTAATTTTGTATCCTGCAACTTTACTGAATTCATTTAGTAGTTCTAATAGTTTTTTGGTAGGGTCTTTAGGATTTTCTATATATATTATCATACCATCTGCCAACAGTGACAATTTTACTTCTTCCTTTCCAATTTGGATTCCTTTTATTTCTTTTTCTTATCTGATTGCTGTGGCTAGGACTTCCACTGCTGTGTTGAATAAAAGTGGTGAGAATGGGCATCCTTGTCTTGTTCCTGATCTTAGAGGAAATGCTTTCAACTTTTCACCACTGAGTATGATACTAGCTGTGGTTTTGTCATATATGGCCTTTATTATGTTGAGGTATGTTCCCTCATTCAACTTATATTTACTAAATACCTATTATGGCAAAACACTGCTAGTAGATATAATACCCATCTAATACATTTTGTTTATTACCAATTGTATATATACTGTAATGTGTACTATTATGTGTGTTATTATACCTTATAAAGGTATACAGAATATAGGTATAGTATTCATTATATCCTATATAATGGATAGAATGTAGACTAGGTTACATGGTCTAGCACTCAGTA
>NW_006790200.1:1021844-1023522 GCF_000442215.2 Lipotes vexillifer | reverse complement strand
GCATTCCTGGCACATAGTAGGAATGAGTAATGTGAGCTAAAGAAGGTCTAGTTTAGCACAGAGCTGTTAGACGTCCCTCCGGCAGGTACTAATCTGGATCCATAATGCAGAAGTGAGCAAAGACTCACTGAACCAAGATCAGGGCCTCCTCCTCCTCATGCTGAGCCCAGAGCCTGCCAAACCCCAGGGCCCAGGCTGGCCATTCCTCTGCAGGCTTTGCTTCTCCTTTTAAGATGCCCCAGCAGGTCTTCTCAACCTTGTTTCAGCTGCCAGAGCGTTGTGAGCAAAGTAAATGAGATGAGCATGAGAGGAGGTGCAGGAGTAGTCTGGGCCAGCCCAGGCATGGAAAGGACTATAGAAAGGGATTTAGACTTCATCCTAAAAGCAATGGGAAACACTGGAAAGCTTGAAGCCACGCACTGCCAGCATCAGATCTGTTTTAGTGAACTGTCACTCTGGAGGTAGGTGGAGAACGGGTGGCAGAGAGGCCAGACTGGGTCCTGGGAGAGCATTAGGAGGCTCGCAGAGAGAGATGATGATGTGGGAGGATGCGAGGAGTTGGGTGGATAGGATTGCCAGTTACTGAGAAGAGGAATCCTAGAGGCAAACTAGTATTTTTATCTGCATGGAGAGGTCTGGAAATGGCAGGTAGATGAGGAATACTGTTTTGGTTGAATTTGCAATGCCTCTGAGACATGAGTTCACATAGGTAAAGCACTTAGCTTAGTTGCCAGAATATAGTAAAAGTGGCTTTATAAGTGCTAGTTCTCCTTATCACATGGCTCTAAGTCTAGAACTCAGGAGAGAGGTCTCAGCTAGAAAATTAATTTAGGAGGCATCAGCATATGAAATATACCTGAAGAAATGTCTCTCTCCCCAAATAGCTTGGCCTTCCCTGTTCTTGTTTTCTAGTGTTCAACCTCCCCAGCTCCTGCCTCCCTCCCCCAACCCCTTGCGGCTCAATCTCTCCTGTCCCCCATCTTGCTCCCTTTCTTATGAGAAGCAACTTACCTCTGTCCCAGCATCTGACTCCTTGTTTGATATTTTAACCATAGCTTAACACTTTCTTCAGGCGTATCAAAGACTTGAAGGACGAAGATATTGTCCACACTCAGCTTTGAAAGATCCTCCATTACCAGGCAGTGGAGGATCATAAATAACAATCATTTTTTCTTGTAACATATTCAGATTCTAAATAAGGTATCTAACATATGTACCAATTGGGAATAGGGCCAATTGACATTTTGCCAGTGACCAGAGACAGGAATGGAAAACTGTGTAAACCGGAATCATGTTTCTGATTGATTCCAGCGATGTTTCAGTGCCCATGTGGATTAACACCTCAGAAAGATACTCTGCCAACCCAGCTTCCTGAGGCTCTGGGAGGTGGCTAAGCTGGAGTGGTGAGTGTGAAAAGAGGTAGGAATGGGGGTCATCAGAGTCAGATTAGGGAACAGGTGCAGTGAAATTGTGATCTCGTTGACTTTGAGCTGCCCAGGTGACATGTGTAGGAAGATGTCAAGTTGGCAGTTAGATAAATACACAGCTGGAGTCCAGAAGAGAGGTCCAGGCTGGGACCATAGGAGTCAGTGAGATCCTAGGGAGGCAGCATGGGAAGAGAAGTCTGGTAGTGAGCACGGAGGATGTTCAACATTTGGAGGGTGAGTGGAGGGAAAGA
>NW_006790200.1:1018811-1021737 GCF_000442215.2 Lipotes vexillifer | reverse complement strand
GGAAAGAGCCAGCAAAGGCCATAGAGGGGAAATCATAGAGGAGCGTGGCACGTCAACGATCTTGAGAGAGGAGAGAGTTCCGACTGTGCATCTACAGGAGGCAGATTGCATCACACGGAGACCGAGAAGCAGACTGTGGGATCTAACATCGGGGAGGTCAAGTTCAGTGGAATGTTGGCAGTGGAGGCCAAACTGAAGTGGGTTCAAGAGTAAAGGAGAGGCGAGGGGTGAGACAGCAATGTAGCAGCTGGAGGGAAAGTCCGCGTTAGAATTCGTTTTTTAATTGAAGAAACTAGAGCGTGTTTAGGGCTAGAGGAGGAGGTGAGGATACTGAAACCTGGGGGTAGGAGGGGGAGAGCCACAGAAGTGCGATGGGATTGCCCCCGTGGGAGGAGGGCACCTCTATCTGCACTATTGTAACAGGAGTGCAGGAGGAGGGCTGGGAGGATTTCAGATTTGGAACTAGGATGTGGAGGGTTCTCCAAAGGGATGGGGTTTATCTTCTCTGTGAAGTAAGAAGCAAGGTTAGCCACTGAGAGTGGGTGGAGGAGGATTTCAGAGACTGAGAAAAATAGAGAAGGATTCCATCATGATTACAGAGACTGGAAGACTGAGCTGTAAGTTTTGGGGGGCAGTCCTCAGCCCAGCTGAGGCTGCTGATTGTGGAGATTCCTCAGCAGAGTTCAGCTACCCGGGTGCAAGTTCCAGATGAGTGAGGGTTCAGCCAAGCCTGGGAAGAGGTAATGTGCAAGGACAGAGGGACCAGGAAGTGACTGAAATAGTGGCACATGGAACCCACTGTGTGGGAGGGAGCTGATGGGGGAGGAGGACGAGGTGAGGCTCCACGGCGGCCAAGAAGCTTCTACTGTAGGGCCCTTAGGTAGCCGGTTGGGAGAAGAGGGGGTTGATGGTAGAGACAGCAGCAGCAGGACGTTGAAACCCCATGTAGAAGGACCCCTAAAAAGTGCTGAGATCATTCAAAACCTGTGGACAGGCTAAGGAGCCTGAGTAAAAGTATAAATGGAAACCCTCATACCATATATCTACATTTTAAAGGTTTATAAACCAAGTTAGCACACTTAGGAAAAATATGTTCTATCCTCTTATCTCGACAAGTTATCTTCATAACGACCTGAAAGGCCAGGTTCTAAAGTAGAATTTTCGGAGTCTTTGAAGTTCTGCGCTGAACATGGCAGAGCAGGCCAAGCTGACCCAGTCTGTGACTCCTCTCCCTGCCCCCAAGTCAGTCCTGCTCTGCAAGAGTCCTTGTGGACACATGTCCCTGTAAACCCACAAGTCCACATTCCATCTACGCTCTCCTACAAATCGCTGCCTTTGGCCACCCTTCTGGCTGAGGAGTCTGTGGCTGGGGGATGCAATCTGCCCTCAAGGGGCTTGCTTCCAATGCAGGCTCTGGAAGTAGGGTCAGGGCCTTTGGGGCAGGGAATTGCAAGGTCCCGGATACCCAGAAGGGAGGTTAGAAGGGGCTGGGGCCCAGACTCCAGGTGGATGCAGCCCATGGCCCCCGGATTCCTTGCCCCTAGAGAAAACCAGAGTAGGGCCTCTAGAACAGGGGCCTGGAGCAGGGCTCCCTCTTGCCAGGTACTGTCCACTGATGTGAATGGAATTGCAAACACTTCCAGAAAACAGGAGATAGTTGTAAAGTTCTCAGATTAAGTGTGGTCACTGATTGCACACACATTTCTGAACATCTACTATGTATATTTTAAGCTTCTCAAGGACAAGGATGTTGTCTCATTTAGCTTGGAATCCTTAAGAAAGATTAATTCAATGCCTTCATGTAGTCAGTGCTCATCAAATATTTGCTTAATGAATGAATGACAAGAGGCAGTATGGGGATGTGGTTAAGAATATAGATTCTAGAGCCCAACTGTCTGAGTGTGGAGCTTGACGCTGCCACTTACCAACTGGATAGCCTTGGACAAGTTACTATCGCCTATGCCTCAGTTTTCTCATCTGTAAATGGGGATAATGAATTGTGTGAGTAGGTGTAAAGGCTTGGAAGAGTGCCTGGCACATAGAAAGCACTCATCAATGTCACCTATCACTGCACTTTGGGGGAAAGGAGAAACAATGGCATCTCTCTCCCTTACAGAGGAAATCTCTGAAATTATGTGTTTTCACGTAAGATAATGTCTGTGAATTTGCTTAGCACACAGCAAAAGTTTGGTAAATGGTAGCCTTTTTTCTTTTCCTTCCTTCCCTTTAGGATGTTACTACTATCAACCTTCCTGAAAACAAAATTTCTTACCACCATCCCTACAAAATCATTATCGCAGAGGAACAGTCTGTTTTTTTCACGGAATCTCTTCTGGCTATTATGTAGTGCCATAAATTCAGAGAAATTTTGAACCCAGAAAAACCTAGAGATCAGCTGATCCAGTCCTTCGATTTTACCAACTAGGAAATCATAGCTCAGAGAGGTTTGTGGAATCACCCAAAGTCACAGAAGAAGGTGCTGTCTCTGGTAGAGCTGAAGTTTCAATAGGGCCTTGGAGCCTCTGCTTGGCTTTGTGCTCCTTTAATTACGACTCTCTAGCTGGTATTGAATTTTCTCCCAAAACTTTTAGAATAAGTGTAATAAATTAAATGTAATATATAAAGTATAATAAATTATGTTCAACCAATTGTTCAGAATCTAGAACTGGACTGGCATGGATTAGTCAACTTTTTCCATCAAGTTGAAAAACAAACAAAAGAATGAATTATTTAAAGTGGGGATGGTTGCAACTTTGGAAAGCCTTTGCCAAAGTCATCCAGAGCAATGAAGTCGATTATGCCTTTCAAAACTATTGCTGGGGCTTCCCTGGTGGCACAGTGGTTGAGAGTCCACCTGCCGATGCAGGGCACATGGGTTCATGCCCCGGTCCGGGAAGATCCCACATGCCGCAGAGCGGCTGGGCCC
>NW_006790200.1:1004288-1018642 GCF_000442215.2 Lipotes vexillifer | reverse complement strand
CAGTCAGAATGGCCATCATCAAAAAATCTACAAACAATAAATGCTGGAGAGGGTGTGGAGAAAAGGGAACCCTCATACACTGTTGGTGGGAATGTAAATTGATACAGCCACTATGGAGAAAAGTATGGAGGTTCCTTAAAAAACTAAAAATAGAACTACCATACGACCCAGCAATCCCACTACTGGGCATATACCCTGAGAAAACCATAATTCAAAAAGAGTCATGTACCACAGTGTTCGTTGCAGCTCTATTTACAATAGCCAGGACTTGGAAGCAACCTAAGTGTCCATTGACAGATGAATGGATAAAGATGTGGCACATATATACAATGGAATATTACTCAGCCATAAAAAGAAATGAAATTGAGTTATTTGTAGTGAGGTAGATGGACCTAGAGTCAGTCATACAGAGTGAAGTAAGTCAGAAAGAGAAAAACAAATACCGTATGCTAACACATATATATGGAATCTAAAATAATTGTCATGAAGAACCTAGGGGCAGGACAGGAGTAAAGATGCAGACCTACTAGAGAATGGACTTGAGGACACAGGGAGGGGGAAGGGGAAGCTGGGACGAACTGAGGGAGTGGCATGGACATATATACACTACCAAATGTAAAATAGATAGCTAGTGGGAAGCAGTCGCATGGAACAGGGAGATCAGCTCGGTGCTTTGTGACCAGCTAGAAGGGTGGGATAGTGAGGGTGGGAGGGAGGGAGATGCAAGAGGGAAGAGATATGGGGATATATGTATATGTATAACTGATTCACTTTGTTATAAAGCAGAAACTAACACACCATTGTAAAGCAATTATACTCCAATAAAGATGTTAAAAAATAATAAAACAGGGATACAAGCTATTATTAAAAATATAAATGTAGACTTAGATTATAGAAGGAAGATGGGGAAAATATATAATCATAATTAATAATGCATTTAAGTCCTTCATTTAAAGAGAAGGCTTTTCAGATTGGATTAACAAACAAATAATATTGGACTACATACTTTTATGAAATACTCACTAATGCCAGGTGATACAGAAACTTTTTTTAAAAATAAGTATCAGCCATGGTATGCCAGATAGATAATGGTCAATATATTAAAATTTTAAAAATACCTGAATATGTGGCAAAAAACATTGTATGGCGTACAGGCTTTTTTTTTTTTTTTTTTTTTTTTTTTAAGGAGGAGACAGTACAAAATAAAACTTATACACCTTAAAAAAAAAAAAAACTATTGCTGAGTAGTATTTGTTACGTGATGGGATTCTCAAAATAACGTATCTGAGACTTTAACACCCCTTGTGGTGGGTACCACCCCTGACTCATTTCTATGGAAACTGGAGCACTGGGCTTGGCTCTGCCCAAACTTTGGTGAGCCAGGGAAAGGAGACCTTGGGTGAGGCAGTCAGGGTTCAGAACAGAAGCTCCACAGGACCCAAAACCTGCCATCAGGATCAGTCATCCGAAAATGAGTAAAGATAGATTCACCGCCTTATAAGTTTCCATTTTTCCAAGTGAAAAAAGTAATACAGAGGAAGAGCAATAGCAGCAATAATTCTGGCCTCCAGGGTTGACCCCAGGTAAGTCTCTTTAGGCCAGAATGCCAGCCCTCAGCAAGGACTCCACTGCTCCAGACTCAGCGGAGCAAATCAGAACTGTAGCCCCTACCCTCCCACTGGAGGATGTTAAAGCAGCTTCCACTGAGGACCCCTCCCAGTCCCCAGTCTTGGCTAGCTGACAGGTCCTCATTATTCTACAAACTGTAATTTTGTTGTGAAGGAAGAGCTTGAGGTTAGCGCCCCAAACGACAAAATCTGATACCATTCTCTGCATCTGGGTAAAAAAAGTCAGCCAGTGCCAGTTGACGTGGGCCCATTCATGCATCTCTCGCCTTTGAAGAATGACTCCATGCCCCGGGGGAAATGTACGATGCACCTGGACTTCAGGTGATGCAGACAGATGGGGTAAACCTGACAACCAGGGTGGACACAAGAAAGGGAAACTGAAATATCAATATTAAAATGGCAAAAGGGGAAATGAGTTTTTGGCTTGGTTGAGGAGGTTAGAAAATGTGAAAAAGGGAATTTTGGAAAATAAAAGTAATTAAATATGATACCACAAAACATTTATATAGGAAATGAAATTTAAATGTGAAATGAAACACTGAATTCGCCCTCCACTAATCTTTAAACCAAATAATTCTCATGAGAAGAGAGGTCTGCTCCTTTGGGTTAATTCTAAAGAAATTCAGCAAGTTATTTCAATAACTTCAAAATCTGTCTCAGTGCCTGAATTAATGTCCCGTGGCACTTTATCATACCCCGAATAAAAACCCGGGACAAAGCAGTTGCGGATATTTCCGAGTTTCTGATTTCATCATGCTTCCTTTCTGTGTAGCACTGCTCATTATTAAGATGTAAGGAATAACCAATTTGTTCCCTCACAAAGGAGTATGAGCCACATTCTACTGGAAATGGCCTGGAGAGGAAAATCTGGTGATGATGAGGTGGACGGGTGAGTTTTTTAATTGTCAGAACAACTTCAAATTGTAGATTGTGGTAGTTGGAAAAGCGGGGTAACTGAGCTAGAGGCGAGAATAGATCCGGAAAGGCACATTCACACAGAGCTATTTCCAAAGAGAATTCTGAAAACCCAGAGAAGGTCTTGATAAAATATCCACGTAGCATTACACATACTTAAGAACCTTTAGAGTCACCATTATCTATGTCGTCTAACATTGTACTGGCTGAATTAATAATATCGTCCTCTGCACTTCTGGGGCTTGCGTTTCTAAGGCAAAGCTCAAGATGTGAAACAGAATGTTCTCCTCACCTCTGACTGTGGCCTGGAAAACGGAGGCAACTTGTTTCTTGGGGCCTCTCGAAGGTTCTCAGAAATGTTCACGTAGCACAGAGCAGGCTAGATAATGGAGATTCTTTCTCTGAAAGAAAAGAAAGCACTTTCAGACCATTTTTGTTTGCTGTTTGCTTAATCATATGACAGTTAACCTGGACTTCTGATCACTAAAGGGAGGTGGTGTGTCTTATTCATTTCCCTTTGCAAAGAGTTGCTTGCCTCTTCAGGCAGAGCAAATAAAAATGAGTCCCAGGCAAGTGAAAAAATACAAATTGATTTTCATATTTATTACACTTCTCCTTCAGGCGAGGCAGACCGTTAACTAGACCTAAGTATAAAGTTAGATCACACCACAGCAGAGCTCAGGGCAGCAGATGGCAACTTTTATTCATCATTTCCCAGGTGAGGGGAAAAGGACCACAGTCATTTACACTGTCAGTGCCATTTCGGTGGTGGCTGTTGTGATTGATGCCTTCATCAGATAAGGAATAGATCTAGAAGAGAGGGGGTGGGACCCTGGAAAGTCAGGCCATCTCTCCATCCTGTCCCCATAAAATTAATGTAGAAATGAGGCTCAGTTTGCTTTCTGCTAGTCTTCAGTCAGCAGAAAAGTAATTGCCTTATCCTAAATGAAAAACATGACTTCCTGATTGTAGTAAATAGGGGAAGGAAAAAAAAGAGCAGGACAGACAATCAGGACTTTCATTTGTAATAATCCAGTGAAAGCGCTGCCTCGGCAGAGAGCTGGCAGCTCAGGAGCTGATGAAAAGAAGCCGAGAGAGCCCATGGGGCATTTTGAAGGCGGAATTTGTCCAGACGCATGAAGCTCCCGGTGCACTGTCCATTAGGGAGGTTCACCCGACTCTGCCTGTGTTGGGGGGTAGGTAAACCAAGGATTTAGAATGTTTTGTGCATTTTCCCCCTCAAACAAACCTGTGTTCAAATTTTGGCTCTGACACTTACTAACTGTGAGACCACAAGCATGTTTCTGTGCCTTGGTCTCATTTATGACATGGAAATAAGCATGGTACCTGCCTCACAGTGTTGTTGGAAAGAGGGCACGGTGCTTGGAAAGTTCTGAACACAAGTCCTAACACAGCAAGTCTTCAAGAGATGGCAGCTATGATTTTAATCCTTAAAAATGTTTTATTCTTGTCACTGTTGTTCCTTGACTGACTGGGACAGCCGGGTCTTCTTTCTGTCCAGTTTTTGACCTTGCTGGGCTGCCTGGACCTGCTCTCTCACAGTGTCCTTAAAGCCCTGGCATCCTCAGAGCAAGACAAAGAGTGGGGACAAGCTAAGTTAACCCCCAATGGGAGTCCGAAAGTACAGAGGCCCCTCTCACTTTCTTGGTGTCTCCACTTCTGGCCAGACAGGCAGAGAGCTCACAGACAGGTACAAGTTTCTGTCCAGAGGCAGCTGCCTTTTGCACCCAGAGGTGACCATGGAAACTGACCGGGCCTACTGGCTGGTGTCCATCCTCGCAAGAACACCTTTCTGATAGACGGTGGAACAGATGGCCCTTGGCTGCACACAGACGGCTTCCAGGCTGGAACAGGTATACTCAGGGGAACAGCAGTCCTTCACCCAGCTCCTGTGACTAATGATAGCCAACATTTACAGAGAACTTATATGTCCCAGTCTCTGTATAATAAGCACTTTGAACATGGATTAGCTCATTTACTCTTCACAGCAACGTTAAGAGGTAGGTGCCATTAAAAGCCCCATTGTCATGATGAGAACACTGAGACCTAGGGGGGCTAAGTGTCTTATCCAGTGTCAACCATAACACCAAAGCCAAGAGTTAAACCCAGGTCTTTATGACCAAAGTCCATGCACTCACTGATCACAATGCTGATCTCCCACTTGAGAGCTGTTCACCTGGGCTGGCGACCTGCAAACATCTAAGTAGCTGCGTATGTCATGGCTCCGGGGTGGAGAGCCTGCAAGGTCTTCTCCAAGGGCAGCCCCACTGTGGGAAAGCTATGTGTGTTCTCCCACTGTTCACAGGAGAAAAATGAAGATTAAAAAGGCCGTGGGAGAAATTTTCCAGTTCCAAGCAGTGTCTATGCTGTGAGTAATCCTATCTAGGTTTGAGAAAAATAGAACAGTTACTGGAAATAGGGTGAAAAATACTCCTTCCACAGTTTAGAACTCCCTCATAAACAACCATGAGACCAAATCCACGAACAAGCCACAAATATGAGAGCGATGACTTGATTGTTTATTATCTGTGTTGCATAGGGTGTTATCCTGGCAGCGCTGGGGAGAAATGAGCTAGCAAAAAATTATGTGTGGGCTGGCAGAATGTTTGAATTATCTGCATTAATTGATTTTACCTCCTGCTAGATTCTTTCATAAGGCTGAATGAATTGATGTGAATTTCAGGTTCTCAGCTACCAGCAAGCAACTCACTTACGAATCTCAGAGAATTGCAGGCCAGAGAGCAGGTGTTTTCACTCTTAACAAAGCATCTCAAATAAGAATAGAACTTCAGGATTTTTTTAGGTGCATTTACTAATAAGCCCCATACAGAAAGAACAGTGTATTTCTTTTGGTCCCTCCAGCATGTATGCAGATATTTTAGGCGGGAAAGGCAGGGCCTGAAGTGATTACAGAGTTTTTGAAAAGCAGGTGATTGTGGTGGGGAACAGTGTAAAGCTAAATTGTTCAAATATATCTAAATCTATCTAGACGTAGGCTTGGGTGGCTCTGTTTGCTTGAGAGGCTGAGAAGCCTCTTGGGAGGACGATTTGGGGAAAGCAAGCTGGCTCAAAGAGCAAGGTCTTTGCTATCAGAAAGAGGGATGGTTCCTAGTGCTTCCCAGTGCTGTTATTAAAAGTCACCTCTTGCCCTCCTCATGCCCCTGGTCTCCCAAACTCCCCTCCTCTGTGAACTTGTGTCCAAATCCTATAGAAAGGAGGAGGCTGTAAGCAAAACTAGACAATAGTTTCACTCAAAAGATGTTTGCTGTTAGGGCATAGAGTTCCCTCCCTTGCACTCCACCAACCAGATGAAACATACACAAAAATAAGAGAGATATGTGCTTTGGCACCTCTAGGGCTCCAATGTCCTGGCAGGAGACTTGGTACCCAGAAGAAGTAGATGTACCCAGAGAAATAACAGGTGCCCAGTAGAAAAACCACGGTGTCTGCTGTAGACCATGGTAAGAAGTTTGGATTTTGTTTTAAGAGCAATGCAAAGTATTTTTATCAGAAGAGAGAATAACCTTTGGTTTTTAAAAGATCACCTGTGTGGAGGACAGATTTTAGAGAGCCAAGAGAAAAAGTAGGGAGACCAGTTTGGACATTTTTGCAAGAGTCAAGGCAAGAGATGATAGTGGCTTATAGACTAAGGTGGTAGCAATGAGGATGGAGAAAATGGATCAATTTGAGACACATTACGGAGGAAGAGTCAAGAAAGCTGGCTGATGCTTTGGATGCCGGGGTAAGGAAGAGGGAGAGAACAAGAACGACGCTTTGATTTCTGCTCGCATATCTGGGTAGATGTGGGACACTATAACAGGAAAGAAACTTTGTATTCTATTACAAGTTAATCACTAAAGGGATATTGCCTATGAACTTAAATTATACTTAATAGCCCATCTCTGGGAACCCTGCCTCCCAGATAATGAGCATTAAGCTAAAATACCTTTGTTTAGCTCACAGGAAACACTCTGGCCAGTCCTACCAGGAATGGCTGCATGAAGGAAGAAATTAATACATCCCCTCCGGAGTCTGGCTGGAACCAGGACTTGACTCCCTCCCCTTTTAGTGTGAAAGAAGCCTGAATTCTAACTCGGGGAAGATGGTTCTTTGGGATATTAGTCTACCATCTTCTTGGGCTGCTGGCTTTCCAAATAAAGTCACTATTCCTTGCTCCAACAGCTCATCTCTCAATTTATTGGCCTGTCGTGCAATGAGCAGTATGAGCTTGAACTTGGTAACAAGACTTGATGAGGGATAAATTTAGAGAAAAATATCAGGAATTCTGCTTTGCAAATCAACAAAATTATCGATGTAAAAGGAGACATTAGGGACTTCCCTGGTGGTCCAGTGGTTAAGACTGCACGCTCCCAATGCAGGGGACCTGGGTTCGATCCCCGGTGGGGGAACTAGATCCTACATGCTGCAACTAAAATATCCCACATGCTGCAACTAAAGATCCCGCATGCCGCAACTAAGACCCGAGCAGCCAAATAAATAAATATTAAAAAATAAATAAATAAAAATAAAAATAAATAAAAGGAGACATGACAACTGACATCACAGAAAAACAAAGGATCACATGAATAACTATATATCAACAAACTGGATGACCTAGAAGAATTGGAAAAATTCTTAGAACTATACAGCCTACCAAGACTGAGTCAGGAAGAAATAGAAAATCTGAATAGACCAATTACTAGTAAATAGATTGAATCAGTAATCAAAAATCTCCCAGTGAAAGAGTTCCATTTTGGCTCCTTTGAACTTCAACATGCTTGGGAGATAAATAGGCAACTGGATAGAGAAGATGGCAGGTCAAAGGAAGGTGGGTGTCGGAGCCAAGAACGAAAGTGAGAGATTCCCTGGGTGTAGAGGGGGAGAAGAGAGGATGCCTGGGATCAAACCTTGAAGAAACCACTCTGTAGAGGATGGGTAGAGGAAAAGGAACTTGAGAAGAAAGTTGAGAAGAGCAGAGCAGAGAGTGGGAGGAAAACCAAACAGGTGTGGTGTCCCAGAAGCCGAGAGAAGAGAACCTGCAGCACACGGCAAGTGATGCTCAAATATTTCTTCTCTGGATATCTCCATGTGGCAATCACCAGCTTGGGGTTGCTGAAGTGAAAGTTCATGTCTGAGGACCTTCAGTTTCTGGACTAAATCTCTCTCATCTCTCTGGGCAGGAAGCGCCTCATCTTCCACGGAGCCCTCACTGGGCAGTGGCGGCAGCTGGCTGGGCTCCTTTAGTTGGCAGTGGTGGTTCATGATGTGGTGTAACCGTGGCTCTGTAAACTGAGTTGTTTGGTTATCGTGATCTACAAGATATATATTCTCCCGGAAACTGTACTCTGGACTTCCCAACCGGGTGGCAGTGGTCCAAGTTCATCACAGTTCACGCTGTTGAGGTCTCTGGGTATCCTGGGGTCGTGCCGTGTGCTAACTCCAGTCTGCGTGTGCAGGAAGTAAGAGAGTATTCAGTATTTTTTGTTGTTTTTTTGGGTTTTTTTTGCGGTACGCGGGCCTCTCACTGCTGAGGCCTCTCCCGTTGCGGAGCACAGGCTCTGGACGCACAGGCTCAGCGGCCATGGCTCACGGGCCCAGCCACTCCGCGGCACGTGGGATCTTCCCGGACCGGGGCACGAACCCGTGTCCCCGGCATCGGCAGGCGGACTCCCAACCACTGCGCCACCAGGGAAGCCCGAGAGTATTCACTTTTGACTAAGGCTGCTGAGAGGCTAAGTCGAGGGTGAAAGACAGCCCACCGCATTTGAGAAGGGGAGGTCACTGGTGAACTTGGTACGAGTGACACCAGTGGAGGGGTGGAGTCAGAGCCCGAGTAGAGAGTTAAACAGAGAGAGAACACAGGCATCTCATTTTACTCCTGGAAACGCAAAAAACAACAATGAAGCAATTGTATTTAACGTAAACCTGTAAGGATGGTGAGTAGGGGAGAGGACAAAACCACAAAATTTTGAGAGCTGGAAATCAACTAGATTAGTTTTAACTGATCAAGCAGACTGAAGAAAGCTGAATTTGAAGTCAGCAGTGAGGAAATGTAAAACCAACACAATTTACACCTTCGAAGTCTCAGTAATTGGTGGCACCAGGAAATTTTAACCGTGGAGGTAAGGCAAGGGGGCTGGGAATTGGCATTAAAACAAGGAGAACTGGTTGAAAGCAGTTTAAAAAGTAAGTACATCTGCAGGATCCCCACCATACCCTGAACAGTCTTGGAACTGCTCTTTCCCCTCCTGGCAGAAGACTGGATTTATTCTCTAGGAAGATGAAACACTGAGTCCCTAGACTGCGGTACCAAGCGGGAAGACTGAGACACAGTGAGATTACTGGTGCCAAGACTCCTCAGGGATCTTCCCCTCCTCACCTTCCAGAACACAGAGAGGGAGGATTCTCTGGGGAAATGAACCAGTCCAGAGGAAAGATACTTACATCAGGGTCACCCAAGGAAACAGCCTAGCCAGACTGCCCTCCTATGAAGCTCACAATTGATAAGCTCCACTCATGTGAACAAAGCTTCAAATCAGCTATTTGGTCCTCACTGTCAAGTATAAGCAGACAGCAAGTATTACAAAATATCTGAAGAGAGCCTTTAATATGAAAGGGCTACTTGGAGAGAACTGAGACTATACAAGAGGAAGAAAACTCCCCCCCACAAGTTATTAATATCCTCCAGATATCAGAAGGATACTGCAACCTCAAAACAACAAAACAAAACAAAGCCCAGGATGCAAGTAAAATAGGAGTTCAGAGAACAAACAACAACTAAAACCCCTAAGGTACAAACTTCCAATCATAAGATAAAGAAGTACTTCAGATGTGCAACACGACAAACATAATTAATGCTGCTGTGTGTGATATACCGTTGTTTCCTTTCTTTTTTCCTTTAACATCTTTATTGGAGTATAATGGCTTTACAACGGTGTGTTAGTTTCTGCTGTATAACAAAGTGAATCAGCTGTACATATGCATACATCCCCATATCTCCTCCCTCTTGCGTCTCCCTCCCACCCTCCCCTTCCCACCCCTCTAGGTGGTCACAAAGCACTGAGCTGATCTCCCTGTGCTATGCGGCTGCTTCCCACTAGCTAGCTATTTTACACTTGGTAGTATATATGTCCCACTTCGTCCCAGCTTACACTTCCCCCACCCCGTATCCTCAAGTTCATTCTCTACATCTGTGTCTTTATTCCTGTCCTGCCCCTGGGTTCATCAGAACCACTTTTTTATTTAGATTCCATATACATGTGTTAGCACATGGTATTTTTCTCTTCCTAACTTACTTCATTCACTCTGTATGACCAACTCTAGGTCCATCCACCTCACTACAAATAACTCAGTTTCGTTTCCTTTTATGACTAATATTCCATTGTATATATGTGCCACATCTTCTTTATCCATTCATCTGTCGATGGACACTTAGGTTGCTTCCATGTCCTGGCTATTGTAACTAGTGCTGCAGTGAACATTGTGGTACATGACTCTTTTTGAATTATGGTTTCCTCAGGGTATATGCCCAGTAGCGGGATTGCTGGGTCATATGGTAGTTCTATTTTTAGTTTTTTAAGGAACCTCCATACTGTTCTCCATAGTGGCTGTACCACCAACAGTGCAAGAGGCTTCCCTTTTCTCCACACCCTCTCCAGCATTTATTGTTTGTAGATTTGTGTGTGTGTGTGTGTGTGTGTGTGTGTGTGTGTGTGGGATTTTTCTCAACTGGAAGAGACTTTATTCAGGCACCACTTTTTTAAAATGCTGTTTTCCTCATGTATGCAATATTTAGTCATTTTAGCCGCTCCGCGCCATGTGGGATCTTCCCGGACCGGGGCACAAACCCGCGTCCCCTGCATCGGCAGGCAGACTCTCAATCACTGCGCCACCTGGGAAGCCCTGTTTGTAGATTTTTCGATGATGGCCATTCTGACTGGTGTGATGTGATACCTCATTGTAGTTTATTTGCATTTCTCTAATGATTAGTGATGTTGAGCATCTTTTCTTGTCTTTGTTGGCAATCTGTATATCTTCTTTGGAGAAATGTCTATTTAGGTCTTCTGCCCATTTTTGGATTGGGTTGTTTGTTTTTTTGATATAGAGCTGCATGAGCTGCTTGTATATTTTAGAGATTAATCCTTTCTTAGTTGCTTTGTTTGCAAATATTTTCTCCCATTCCGAGGGTTGTCTTTTCGTCTTGTTTACAGTTCCCTTGGCTGTGCAAAAGCTTTTAAGTTTCATTAGGTCCCATTTGTTTATTTTTGTTTTTATTTCCATTTCTCTAGGAGGTGGGTCAGAAAGGATCTTGCTGTGATTTAGGTCAAAGAGTGTTCTGCCTATGTTTTCCTCTAAGAGTTTTATAGTGTCTGGCATTACATTTAGGTCTTCAGTCCATTTTGAGTTTACTTTTGTGTATGGTGTTAGGGAGTGTTCTAATATCATTCTTTTACATATAGCTGTACAGTTTTCCCAGTACCAATTATTGAAGAGGAAGTATTTCCTCCATTGTATACTGTTGCCTCATTTATCAAAGATAAGGTGACCATATGTGTGTGGGTTTATCCCTGGGCTTCTATCCTGTTCAGTTGATCTATATTTCTGTTTTTCTGCCAGTATCATACTGCCTTGATTACTTACTGTAGTTTTGTAATATAGTCTGAAGTCCAGGAGCCTGATTCCTCCAGGTCCGTTTTTCTTTCTCAAGATTGCTTTGGCTATTCAGGGTCCTCTGTGTTTCCATACAAATTGTGAAATTTTTTGTTCTAGTTCTGTGAAAAATGCCAGTGGTAGTTTGATGGGGATTGCATTGAATCTGTAGATTGCTTTGGGTAGTAGAGTCACTTTCACAATGTTGATTCTTCCAGTCCAAGAACGTGGTATATCTCTCCATCTGTATCATCTTTAATTTCGTTCATCAGCATCTTATAGTTTTCTGCATACAGGTCTTTTTTCTCCTTAGGTAGATATATTCCTAGGTATTTTTTTCTTTTTGTTGCAATCGTAAATGGGAGTGTTCCTTACTTTCTCCTTCAGATTTTGCATCATTAGTGTATAGGAATGCAAGAGATTTCTGTGCATTAATTTTGTATCCTGCTACTCTACCAAATTCATTGATTAGCTCCAGTAGTTTTCTGGTAGCATCTTTAGGATTCTCTATGTATAGTGTCATGTCATCTGCAAACAGTGACAGCTTTACGTCTTCTTTTCCAATTTGTATTCCTTTTATTTCTTTTTCTTCTCTCATTGCTGTGATCTTTTCCAATTTGTATTCCTTTTATTTCTTTTTCTTCTCTCATTGCTGTGGCTAAAACTTCCAAAATTATGTTGAATAATAGCGGTGAGAGTAGACAACCTTGTCTTGTTCCTGATCTTAGAGAAAATGGTTTCAGTTTTTCACCATTAAGAATGATGTTGGCTCTGGGTTTGTCATATATGGCCTTTATTATGTTGAGGTAGGTTCCCTCTATGCCCACTTTCTGGAGAGTTTTTGTCATAAATAGATGTTGAATTTTGTCAAAAGCTTTTTCTGCATCTGTTGAGATTATCATATGGTTTTTATCCTTCATTTTCTTAATATGGTGTATCACATTGATTGATTTGCGTATATTGAAGAATCCTTGCATTCCTGGGATAAACCCCCCTTGATCATGGTGTATGATACTTTAAATGTGCTGTTGGATTCTGTTTGCTAGTATTTTGTTAAGGATTTTTGCATCTATGTTTATCAGAAATATTGACCTGTAGTTTTCTTTTTTTGTAGTATCTTTGTCTGGTTTTGGTATCAGGGTGATGGTGGCCATGTTCTTGCACTGGAAGAATCAATATTGTGAAAATGACTATACTACTGAAAGCAATCTACAGATTCAGTGCAATCCCTATCAAATTACCAATGGCATTTTTTACAAAACTAGAACAAAAAATCTTAAAATTTGTATGGAGACACAAAAGACCCCAAATAGCCAAAGCAGTCTTGAGGGAGAAAAATGGAGCTGGAGGAATCAGACTCCCTGACTTCAGACTATACTACAAAGCTACAGTAATCAAGACAATATGGTACTGGCACAAAAACAGAAATATAGATTAATGGAACAGGATAGAAAGCCGAGAGATAAACCCACGCACATACGGTCAACTAATCTATGACAAAGGAGGCAAGGATATACAGTGGAGAAAAGACAGTCTCTTCAGTAAGTGGTGCTGGGAAAACTGGACAGCTACATGTAAAAGAATGAAATTAGAACACTCCCTAACACCATACACAAAAGTAAACTCAAAATGGATTAGAGACCTAAATGTGAGACTTTTAAGTGACACTTAAAAGCTTTTGCAAAGCAAAGGAAACTACAAGCAAGATGAAAAGATAACCCTCAGAATGGGAGAAAATACTTGCAAACGAATCATTGGACAAAGGATTAATCTCCAAAATATATAAACAGCTCATGCAGCTCAGTGTTAAGAAAACAAACAACCCAATCCAAAAATGGGCAGAAGACCTAAATAGAGATTTCTCCAAAGACATACAGATAGCCAAGAAGCACATGAAAAGCTGCTCAACATCACCAGTTATTAGAGAAATGAAAATCAAAACTCCAATAAGGTATCACCTCACACCAGTTAGAATGGGCATCATCAGAAAATCTACAAACAACAAATGCTGGAGAGGGTGTGGAGAAAAGGGAACCCTCTTGCACTGTTGGTGGGAATGTAAATTGATACAGCCACTATGGAGAACAGGATGGAGGTTGTTTAAAAAACTAAAAGTAGGGGCTTCCCTGGTCACGCAGTGGTTGAGAGTCCGCCTGCTGATGCAGGGAACACGGGTTCGTGCCCCGCTCCGGGAAGATCCCACATGCCGCAGAGCGGCTAGGCCGGTGAGCCATGGCCGCTGAGCCTGCGCATCCGGAGACTGTGCTCCGCAACGGGAGAGGCCACAACAGTGAGAGGCCCACGTACCGCTAAAAAATAAATAAATAAATAAAAATAAATAAAAAACTAAAAGTAGGATTGCCATATGACCCAGAAATCCCACTACTGGGCATATACCCAGAGAAAACCATAATTCAAAAAGACACATGGGGCTTCCCTGGTGGCGCAGTGGTTGATAGTCCACCTGCCAATGCAGGAAACACAGGTTCGTGTCCCGGTCCGGGAAGATCCCACATGCCGCGGAGCGGCTGGGGCCGTGAGCCATGGCCACTGGGCCTGCACGTCAGGAGCCTGTGCTCCGCAACAGGAGAGGCCGCAACAGTGAGAGGCCTGCGTACCGCAAAACTAAAACAAAAACAAATATCGTATATTAACTCATATATGTGGAACCTAGAAAAATGGTACAGATGAACTGGTTTGCAGGGCAGAAATTGAGACACAGATGTAGAGAACAAACGTATGGAAACCAAGGGGGGGAAAGTGGCGGGGGGTGTGTTGTGGTGTGATGAATTGGGAGATTGGGATTGACATATATTCACTAATATGTATAAAATGGATAACTAATAAGAACCTGCTGCATAAAAAAATAAAATAAAATTTTAAAAAATTAGAAAAATAAAAGATTAGGAAAAAAATATAAAAGAATCAACAATGAATCAACAAGGTAAAACAGAATCCCAATCTAAAAGAGGAAAAAACGGCTGCCCTGGTGGCGCAGTGGTTAAGAGTCCGCCTGCCAATGCAGGGGACACGGATTCATGCCCCAGTCTGGAAAGATCCCACGTGCTGCGGAGCGGCTGGGCCCGTGAGCCATGGCCGCTGAGCCTGCATGTCCGGAGCCTGTGCTCCGCAACAGGAGAG
>NW_006790200.1:998883-1004278 GCF_000442215.2 Lipotes vexillifer | reverse complement strand
GGGGGGGTGGGGGGGCTTGTGGGGCGGGACCTAGGCGGGTGGGGAGTGATGTTTGAGTGTGGGTCGGGGCCTAGGCGGGGCGACGTTCAAGCGTGGGGCAGGGCCTCTGCTTAGGACCTGCGCAGAAGGGGGGGAGGCAGCACGTGGAAAGGAGGGCTTCTGGAGTGTAGGGTTCCTGAGTTTGGAGGTGGGGCCCTGAATGAGGGTGTTTGGGTGGGGTTTAGGCCCATCTCGTTGGAGGGGGTCTCCGAGTGTAGAGGTGGGGCCCTGGGTGGGGTTTAGGGGCAGGGCTCGGGCTCTGCACAGCAAGAGGGAGGCTCTGAGAGCAGAGGATTAGGCCCAGGAGCCCAACAGGCTTCCCAGTGCCTATGTGGACAGGGAAAGCACTGGCCTCGTTCCCTTCTGTTCCTTCGTACTCCTCCCCCACCATCTCCACCAGGGTCTCCCCCGTCGCCGCTGGACTCCTAACCGTGGGTAGGTCCCGCTGGGTATAGGAACTCCTCCCCTCCCCCAGCCACCCCTCAGGGGTGCCGGTCCCGGAGGTCCAGCCTTTACTTTTGCTCCCCCTTCCCTCCCTCCCACTCCCTCAGGACCTGCGCGGCTGGACCTCCTCGGTGGGCAGAGGATCAGGCCTGGGATCTCAGCAGGTTCCTGGGGGCCCAAGTGCGCAGGGGAAACCTGGCCACACTCCCTTTTGATCCTCTGTCCTCCCAGTGGTTCCCCAATTTCCCCCTTCGGGCGTGGGAATCCCTTCCCCTCCCCCAGCTGCCCATCAGGGGCGCCAGTCCCGTCCTGCCTCCACTTCTCCCTCTTCACTCCCCCGACGCCCCACATCCTATCCGGTCGCTGGGGGGTTCCTCCCGTCCCCTTAGGTGTCCGTGGTCCCCCACCGGTGCCTGGTAGGTGCCCTAGTTGTGAGGAGACGCAAATTCCGCGTCCTCCTAGTACGCCGTCTTGACTCCGCCCCTCCAAAAGTTTTTGAGAGAGTAAATCCTGAGTTCTCATCACAAGGAAAAATGTTTTTTCTATTTCTTTAAGGTTGTATGTATATGAGATGATGGATGTTCACTAAACTTATTGTGATAATCGTTTCATGATGTACGTAAGTCAAATCATTATGCTGTACACCTTAAACGTATACAGTGCTGTGTGTCAATTACATCTCAATAAAATTGGAAGAAAAAGGTTCTGAAGAAGTTATTTTTGTCTAGATTTTTAAAATTCCCAACAATCGATTAAATGTTAGAATAAAGGCAGTTTCACTTGCAAGCTCTCGAAATTTTACCTTTCGTACACTCTTCTCAGGAAGGAGAAAACAAAAACAGGAAAGATGAAGAGAATCCCTAGGATGACAGGGAAGGGACCTCCCAGGAGACAGTGCTCCACCAAGTCTGAAGGGTGGACTGGAAAAGGTCTAAACTGGCAAAGGTCTGAAGGCTCTGGAAGAGATTTCTTCAAGAGGATAGAATTGATAGCAAGATCTAAACATTTTGACGGGAGAGTTAAAGAATGAGAGTTTGAAGTGAAGCTGCTGATAAGTACATAGAAAACTAAACGAAGAAAGTTATTCCTAAGGAAAGTGAAAAGTTGTATAAGAAAAAGTAATCTAGACTTACTACATGGCTCCATTCTCAATATCACTATGTAATCGATAAACACTATCAAACGACACAAAATTATGATGTAACTATATGGGCAGGGTCCACGTGTGTGCTATGGGAAGAGAAAAGAATGGAGTTAAAATATCCTCTCTAAGGGAAGGTCAGTAGATACTGCTTAAAACTGAGGGATCAAGAAGTAGCAAAATACTAGCATTTTTTGAAAAACCCAGAGTTAAATGCCAAAAAAAAAAAAAATCAGCTAAAAGAGTTATAAGTAGTTTTCTGTGATAGAGGAAGCAGAATAGGGGACTGCTGTTTTTCACAAGTCTTGTAGAACTACTTGACTCTTTAAAACACACCTGTGGGGACTTCCCTGGTGGCGCAGCGGTTAAGAATCTGCCTGCCAATGCAGGGGACACGGGTTCGATCCCTGGTCTGGGAAGATCCCACATGCCGCGGAGCAACTAAGCCCACATGCCACAACTACTGAGCCCGTGTGCTGCAGCTACTGAAGCCCATGTGCCTAGAGCCCGTGCTCTGCAACAAGAGAAGCCACCACAACGAGAAGCCCGTGCACCTGAACTAGCCCTCGCTCGCCGCAACTAGAGAAAGCCTGCGTGCAGTGACGAAGACCCAAAGCAGCATAAATGAATATTAAAATAAAATAAAATACGTCTGTGAATCACCTTGATAAAAATAGAAACCAAATAAAAACAGAGGTAAGTGGCAAGTGAAGAGGTGACAGTGGCAGGTACAGACAAATGTATTAAGATATTTGGTTTGAAAGGGGAATAGAAAAGTGGGAAAGGGTAGCTTGGGTCAAGGGTGAGTTTTTTAAAGATGGGAAGTAGAGCACATTTGAGATGAGGATTATCTCCCTGGGAGGGGAAGATTGATGGTGCTGCAGAGGGAGGATTCCAAAGGGAGCAAAGTCCCCAAGAAGATTAGAGGCATGGGATCCAAAACCACAGGGTAGGGATGAACTTTGAGATGGAAGGAACACCACCTTCACGGAAACGAGAGGGGAGAAAAAGATAGATGCAGACGCAAACAGAACCGTAGGGTTTGCCACGACCCTGCTTCTCATCTTGTCAGGCCTCAGCGAGACACCCAGAGCAGAACACAATGCAATACACTGGCAGTTACCTGAGAAGGTAGCTCACAAACTATAACCAGGCGTGTTTCTTCAACTCTCCTACGGTGTAGAGTGCCAAACTGCCTGTGCTTGATGAATAACTCTCACAATGAATGTGTTACCCTTTCACCTCACAGAAATAAGAACATCTACATTTGAAAATAAAAAGACTTTCACTGCTAATATGTTGGATTCAATCTTCTGGTGGGCCCTCCCAGCAACCTCCTGCTGCAAAACAACTGCATCGTAGGTAAAGCGTACTTACAAATGCAATGTTGGGCTTGGAGGAAATGGGGGGCATTGCCAAGGGACCCCCTCCCCACAAAAAGGAGCAAACTATAAGCGGAAGTTCAAGCAAGGAGGTACAGAATTGCCAAGGAGCAAATGATATCAGCAGTGTGGTGATCCAGACACTAACCCTTGGGCCAGCAGCAAGGAGGGGGAGCCGAGATAGAACCTTCCATTGAGCCAGAATTCGGGAAGAGGTCTAAGTGGTTCCAAGTTGGCAGTGCCCTGGCTCTTGGCAAAAGCAGATGCAAACCTTCCCTGAAGAGGACGCCTCCAGTTTAAGCCTGGAAGAGTTCCCTAGATGTAGCTCTAACAAATATGGACAAACACTCAGGGATCGACAGGCCTACCAACAGGGCAACGACACCGTGAGTCACAAGTAACATTTTAAAGAAAAGATAGGAAAAGGAGATTTAAAAACCAATCTGTTGCTTTCCCAAGTCTGCCCTTTGGAATACATGTACCACTATCACCTGAGTGCTCACTAACATGCACTTTCTCGGTTCCCTTCCAAACCTACTGAGCCTGGGCTCTGGGGGTTGAGCCTGGGAATCGACATTAACACTTACTCCCCACAGAGAGAAAACCAGACAGCTGACCACACGGACTCAGCTTTTCCTCCCACAATCATATTCCTATAACCTTTCCTGTCCACTGCAGATGTGAATGCAGCAGGCCCAACCAAAGGCTAAAGCAAAAAGCAACAACAAAGGCTACAGCAGAACTAACAAAATAGCTAAACAAGATAGCACCCCTAGTGCTGCCAAGACATAGGGACCGACCTGGCTTGGGTGCTGTCTGCCTCCTTTCAGAGCAGAGTATGGCCCTACCTGTCCAGGCCCTGAGCCCTGGAAACATTGCTGTGCTGGGCTCCTGGTCACACTTTAGTGATGCAGTGCATAAGATACTGTGGTTGAAGATGATGGGAAGTGGGGGCCATAATAATTACTTATGTTATAATAGTTTAACGTAGACCGTGTTCATCGGGAATTTAGAAGTGCTTAAAGAATCCCTGAGGTGGGCTGTCGGGAGACTCTTTGCAGGCGGGACCAAGGAGGGGCTGGGAGAAGAACTCACTCTTAAGGAAGAGAGAGTCAGGCATAAGCTGGGTCCAAAGACGATGAGCTCATTTCACATAGAGGAGCTGACCTAGGTACAAGCAGAGGCTGATTCTAATTTACCAGGGCCAATCTCCAATGGCCCTTATTCTAGAGAGTACTGGAAAAACAAAAGAGCAAAAATGCAAACAAAAGTGCCGCTTTGAAGTTTTGTAGCTTAAGAAGCATGGGACAGGCTAAGAGGAAAATGGAAAATCCCTTGTGGGGAAATTGGCAATGACACCAATAGCCAGCCAAAGTTGAATGGCTACTATGTGCCTGGCAGGGTGGAGTGTTACAACAGTCCTATCTGGCAGCCATCCCTGTTATTATTTTACAGATGAGAAAACCGAGTTCAGAGAGGTTGAATAATTTGTTCAGTATCACACAGCAATAAATTATGGAGCCAAACTCAAACCCAGGACGGCTCGACTTCGTAGGCCATATTCTTAAATTTCTTTTCTGATATGATTAAGTAGGTGATTTAATTTCATGCTTTAAGATTTAGAAGAGTTATTAGAATTATTATGCTGAGAATTCCTTCTCTCACCACTACCACCGGTCACCCAGCTCCCCTCCTCATAGACAACCAATGTCATTAGATGATGTGTGGTATTCCCAAGATAGTTTTTGGATTTCATTTTGCTATATAAGCAATAGATTATACATACTGTTCTGAACCTCACACTTTTCCCTTGGGAACATGTCCTGTGGACCGGTCCATGGCGGTACGTAAAGAACTTCCTTGCTCTGTTTCCAGCTGCAGGGTTGACTGCTGTGTGGAGGCACCATGGCTCTGTTTACAGTCTGCAGCAATAGACTTAACCACGTTTCCATTCGTGGAGTAGCCAACCAGCCGATGCACTTTATTCTGAGCAAATTCCACTCCCTCAGGACGGATCTTGAGGCTCTCCCGTGACATAGTTAGGCTCCTTTAGCTGCAAGACACATCAGCACTCTCAGGTCGCCTTGACCCGTGGGGATTTATTGTAAAGACACTAGCAAGAAAGGAAACGGAAACAGCTGGAGAAGCAGATGGCAGAGCAGCCCCGCCCAGCACCCTTGCCCCCTCCGCTGGGAGGTGCGGCAGGAGCTACCCTTCCTCTGCCGCTAAGGCTCCCAGCCCTCGGCATCATTGGGCTCCCTCTGGTGCACCTGGGTCCAGACCTCCACACGGGAGAGGTCAGGGTCTCCAGCGCCTGACCCCCGGGCAGGCTCGGGGAGCTGCTGGCCAGTCAGCTGCCCCAGGGAGCACAGCGCACCCCCTATCCCCC
>NW_006790200.1:996372-998815 GCF_000442215.2 Lipotes vexillifer | reverse complement strand
CCCCCCCCCAGGTGTAGCCAGGCTGATGGGGTCAAGTGGGAGAGCATGAGTAGCCAGTGCATAAGGATCCATTTCCTCAGAATGAGCTTGGGACCCCTTGCTCAGAGCAAAAGAGACTCCTTGGTGGCACCCCCTGCCTGGGAATCCCAGAAGTGCTCAGGAGGAATTTGCGTGGGCTGCACGTCCTGTTGAGCGAGTGAGGCCAGAGTCACAGAGTCCCTCTTGAAGTTACCTCGTTTTGAGACCCAGGCTGATTCAGTCTACGGGGGGAAAAAACTGATCACATGGAACCACTTAGCAGGCTTTCTAGCTTAAAAAACAATTTGACGAACCTTAACTCACCCAAGTCTCCTGAGGTAGGCATTATCGGTAGCATTCCCATTTTACAGATAAGAAAACTGAGGCTTAGAGAGGTTGCCCGAGATTGCACAGCCAGTAAACGAGACAGAGGTGAGACTCAAACCCAAGTCTTCTGACTCCAGTTTCCCTCCTTCTGATTCCTCATCAAGACAAGCCTTTTTGCCAGATCCCCTTCCCTCCTGCTCACCTCCTGAATGTCGACACTCCCACGGTTCTCTCTCAGGCCTTCCATTTCTCCCCTTTCTCCGTATGCTTTCAGGTTATTCTCATTTACTTCCTTCCCTTGGTCTAATTCCAAAAGCTTGATGGACCCCGGTTTCTCTCTCCAGCCCAGACCTTTCTCCTGAGTTCCATACCTTTATATCTACTATCCTACCAGACACCCACACGTGGCTGCCCAAGTTACCTCCAGTGCAGTGTCTCTAAAATGAAACTCACTGTCTTTCTCTTTCAATGGCTCCTCCTTCTGTGTTCGCTGTCTCAGGAGCAGTAGCTTCTACTTCTGAAGCATCGACCATGTGCCAGTCACTTTATACTGCCAGGATAGTATCATCCCACTTCAAAGGTGAAGAAACCAAGGCTGAAAGGTATGAGCTTACTTGCACAAACTATAATACGAAGTAGGTGACAGAGCCAGGATGCAAACTGAGCTCTATTCTGCATTGCTCCCACTGGGCTAGGCTGTCAGGTAACTGTAGGGCCACAGCTGTTCACTCTGTTAAACAAGCCAGAAGTCATGGGTCATCTTCCCACCTGCCCCAACCCCAGCTTCTCACCCTCACAGCTGCTCCAGAGCCAAGTCCATCCCCAGTTCTAGGTCCTAAATGTTTCTCAGGTTGTCATGCCTTCCCTCCATTCCTCCATGACCAATCCACTCCCGTAAGTCAGCCCCTAAATGATTTCTCCCCCATTACTGAAATAGCTTGCTAGTTTGTCTAGCTAGTAACTAGTTTGTTTAGCTAGCAACTACTTTGTCTCTACCAACACCCCCCCACTTCAAATCCCATCTCCCTGAGAATGGGTTTCCTAAAATACACCTGATTATTGCCCCTAAGAGCCTCCAAAGGCTTCCTATTACCTTGAGGATGAAACCCCAACTCCCTGTTCCTGCCACGGCCTGTCCATTCAGGGTCTCTGCAAATGCCCATGGCATCATTAATAGAAATGGCTTTATCTTTTGGAGGTTTCCACTAAGCCAATATGCATACACCCTCATCACACATTGCACTGAACCCAGCCATCTATACTGTATTCCAATGAACTACAGAATAATGCTGCGTGAGAGCCATTTGTATGCAAAACAGAGAAAGGCTGAAATATGCAGGAACTATTGACAAGTCTACAATAATCTATCATGCTATTATTTGCAATAGTGTGTTTATGTTGTCTCGGGTACCATGTAATTTGGTTTTAATGACAGTGTAGCCAGTTAGACCCAGGATGGCAGGATGTGAGTGCTGCTGAGTGATGTATTACTCCACACCTCAGGGAGAAGTGCACTTCATAAACTATCCAAAACTGTTCAAGAGAGAGCATGATTTGTGCTCTGCAGGCAAAGCATTCTGTTGTATGCACACTAACATATTAAAGGCTCAGAAAAACCCAGCAATTGAGAAAGTAGAGCAATTTTGTTCTCAGGAATTTTGTTCACAGTCTTCTCTTTGCACATCTATCTAGTAATATCTCCTGAAAGCATTTTCCCTCCACAGATGTTTGGGGGAAGCACCAGAATGGAATGCAGACACCCTCAAGGCTTCACCTACTCTGATGTCAGGATGCAAGTGCAGACCTGCCAGTCTCTGCCTGCAACAGCTCTGGTTAACTCCTGCTGGTCCTTCAAGGTTTGGTTCGAGTGTCACTTCCTCCTAGAAGCCATCAGACACACACACACACACACACACACACATTTGTGACATGTAATCATACGTGATCCCATCACGCCCCTCTCTCATAACGCTTCTCTGTATTTTCTACTGGTTGATAGAAAATTCAGCTCAGACTAGAACCTGAGGAGAACGTCCAGGCTCAGGCATCCTGACTGCAGCAGCTTCTACCTGAACCTTTTGGGTTCAAGCTCAGCAGG
>NW_006790200.1:990885-996263 GCF_000442215.2 Lipotes vexillifer | reverse complement strand
CTTTTGGGTTCAAGCTCAGCAGGAAAGCAGGCTCCCTCAGCGGGCCCACCTCATCAGTCACATGTCCACTTACTGTGTGTGGGGAAATTAGTTCAGGATTGTTAATACCTGTGGCCTGGACCACAGGTGCCACCTCTGAAGTTGAGAGGAAGCAGCCTCTCAGGTACGGGATGGTTTCCAAGAGATAAGGTGGAGAAGGGAGGATATGAGATGGCCCTGGACTACCAGTGCACAGCCCAGAGCAAACACAGCCAGAGTTCTGTTTACTTACCGATCTCCCCTGGCTGACTGAACTCCGGGAAGGTGGTCCAGGTCTCAACTCCGTATCCAGCCCCAGCACCTCACCTGGCATATGTTGTTTGGAAAGAATGATAAAATGGGGACACAAAATGTTCAAAGCAAGACTCCTACCTTGAAAGAGTTTATGGTCTAGTCCAAGAGTTAGTATTCGTACAGTAAAAATCAATGAACCGTGACAGGATGACAGGATATAAGTGCCAAATGAGTGACTGGGGTATTGTCAGAGGACAGAGGAAGGGCACCACAGAAACCTGCGCCGAAGCCCTACTCTCACTCGCCCCCAGGCCTCAGGAGGAGATCCAGGCGCTACCCGCTACCCCCGCAGGGGCCTGCATCCAGGTGGCTGGCTTGCCCCTGCAGAGCTCCTGGGAACGGGGTTTTCCAACCTCAGTCTTTGAAATTCTTGGCTTTGAAATCTGAAACCCTAGGCCTCTCCTATTGGCTAACTCAAGATTCAACCTAAATAAAATTAATGAAAGAGAACAATGGTTTCTAGCGCCCCGTATTTAATAATTGTTTAAAACATGTCCCTCTGTGAATATGCGTTTAGACACAATAAAGAGAGTGGGCTCTGTTGATCCTTTTATTCCCAGGAAAGGAGGTTCTAAGGTTAATTTATCTACCTAGAAGCTCTTTGTTAAGAGAGGAAAATTCAGTATGGCATGAACAGAAAAACATCTTGATTCTAACCACTGCTTCTTTAAGCAACTGCTGTCAAGTTTTCTTCCCTCTCCCTGGATAAATTCCAAGAAAAGTCCCATAGATTTTCCAGTCATTCTATTTATTAATGAATAGTCTCCTTTTTCGAGTACTGGAAAGTCCAGTTCAGTCTACCTCAAAGCGATGACCCCACATCCAGTTTACAATTCAGGCCTGACTCAGGCTAAGAAACTCAAAATAAGGGAGGAACATGGAGGACTTGTCCCCAGTTCCTCACCTTGCCCAAATCCTCTTCTGATCCCTCCAGACTTGGAGCAGAGAAGGGGGACAGGGAATGCCAGGAGAGTGCTTGATCAGCGCGGGTGTCTGGAACCAGTGCCTGGGTGTGTCCTGCCCAGACGCTTACTCATTCGCATGGGGAGCTTCTGCAGATCCCCCGGAGATCCCGCTGTGAGGACGCACTGCACACAGGTGCTGCTCCTTGAGCTGCCCACGTACAATGGCTCCCAGCCCCGGCTTCTGCCACCCACCCCACCCTGAGTCACTCTGCTGGGGTCACCTTGCCTTGCAGATGGTCCTTTGGGGCAGAGTCCCTTTCAAGGCAACTCAGCGTCAGCTCTCTTCTGAGGGTTCCCCCGCCGCCATGGAAACTCCCTCCTGAGCACTGCGGTCCTGCGTGCCGCTCACTGCAACGCACCCCTTTCCTCGGCCCGCCACCCTAGGCCACTCCAACCAGGCTCTGTATCAGTGGCTCAAGTATCAGTCCCTTTGTCCCTCCAACTCTGGAGGGTACCTGTCGAGCTCTCTGTGGGCATTTTGAAGCCTCTGAGTTTCACTAGGCTTCTTGTGGGGACCGGGGGGTGGGCGGGGATGGAGACAGGGGTGTGAGGGGAGAAGCACCTGCCCCGCTATTCCTGCACAGTTCTCACTCTGGAGAACTCCTCCCTGCCTGTCTCTTGCTGGGTCCCCCAGCCTCATCTTACTTAGTCTCCAGGCAGGTGATGGGCTAGCGGTCTCCACACTGATCTCATAATCTCTTAGTGAGGCCTAGATAAGCAGCATCCTATTTTCTTTTCCTTTGGGGGGGGGGGTCTCTGCTGAAACTCTGAACCAGCAGGACTAGTTAGTTGCATCTGACACCCTGGTGCAGGATTCACAGCAGGCTTTCAAACGCTTCTGCTGCTCCTCGCTAGCACCCCAAGAGATGGACAGGCCAAGCTCGTCATGAACATCCTCGCGTGTTACAGATGAGCAAAGGGGAAATGTGAGTTACACAGCTACAAGCGGAGGGACCGGGAGGCTAAACCCAGCTCCTGTGACTCAAATCTGCACGCTCTTTCCGTGGCAAGAGGCCAGCGTGTGGGGCTGGAAGGATTCCCCAGTGGCCACCTGGGGGCAGTCACCAGCATGCTGGTCACTGCAGCCCACAGCCCAGGCAGGGGGGGACTATGGAGGCCCTCTCCTCACTCATCACCTCTGGCCACGTCGGCCTTCTGACCTTTCTCCAGACACACCAAGCTCTTTCTCCTGCTAGGGCTCCTGTATTAGCTTCCTAGGGCTACCGGAGCAAAGTACCACAAACTGGATGGTAAAACAACCGAAATGTATTCTCTCATGGTTCTGGAGGCTAGAAGTCGGAAATTAGGTGTTGACAGGATTGGTTTGTTCTGATGCTCTGAGGCTGAACCTGTTGCATGCCTCCCTCCTCTCCAGTGATGGCCAGAAATCCTTGGTGTTCCTTGGTTTGTAGATGCATCACTCAAATCTCTGCTCCATTACTTTCTTCCTCCACACCCTCGTGCCCACACTTCAGCCCACACTTAAGACAGATGGAAATCTGATGAATGTACAAAGGCCTCTAAAAATCTCTCTAGGCTCCCAATCTGATATCTGCCGGCTCCATGATGTCTGTTTTGAAACAGTGAATTACAATTCAGGCCCATCTTCCTCTGCCTGACCCTTAATTGAGGGTGGTAACCTGGTCAGAGAAGGGCGATGTCCCTGCCTTCTACCTAGCTGGAGCGTTAGCTCATGTGACGGAGAGAGAGGCGTGTTCTCTCTCTACATTAAGTAAACACCAACAAGAGTTAGGTGATCTTCCTACACCCTGCACTGCCTTGTTCGGAGGAAGGATTTGACTTAACCAAATAGAAAACCTGACAGGTGTTTCTCCCAAATGAATCAGTAGGGAGGAGCTGAAGTGACTTTTCTTTTTATTTAAAGAAATGTAATATTTAAAGAGAGAGAGTTCTACTCCCCCTCCTTGGGGAAGGGAGCCCTTAATTTTCCCATCAACTCTGACACGTGTGAATCACAGCCCTTTCCTTCCTATAAAAGCATCATGATTCCTCACCAGCCCTGCTAGCTGTGGGCTGCGCTTTATTCTTCTGACAGGGCAGGCTTTCCCCCAGAGAAGAACGCTGGGAACACACCACTCCCAGCGGCATGTTATTACGAGCCAGGCCCCTGTTTACTTCTTCTCAGAGATCGCGGATGGACTTAACGCCCGTTTGAGCTTGTGACGTATTCAGAGGGCTCTGCAGAAGGGCTATGCTCCCATCTTCATACGAACCAGGTCACCTGGGATGAGAAAGCAAACTGCATTTTTTTATTCCAAATTTTGTGCGTGAAGAAAAACATGATTAGTTCTTGAATTAACTTTACTGAAGTATACATTATATACAATTAACTACACCCATTTTATGTATAGTTTGTTTTGATAAATGGATACACCTGTGCAACCTCCATCCTAATCAAGACGTAGAACATCTCCACCATCCCCCAAAGTTCCCACGTGCCCATCTGCAGTCAGTCTCAGCCACTTCCACCCCAGGAAACCACGGAGCTGCTTTCTATCACCATAGATGTTGGCTTATTATAGAATTGCATCTAAGTGGAATCACGTAGTGTATACTCTTTTGTGTCTGGCTTCTCTAGCTCAGTATAATGTTTTTGAGACTCACTAAGGTTTTTGCATGTATCAGCCATTAATTTATTCTAATAGCTGAGTAGTGTTCCACAGTATGGATAGATCACAATTGTCTTATCTACGCACCTGTTGATAGCTGCTTGGGTTCTTTCCAGGTTTGGCTATCGTGAATAAAACTGCTATGAACATGAATGTACAAGTCATTCTGTGGAAATAGGCACTCATTTCTCTCACACACCTACTTAGAAGTGGATCAAACTGCTTTTCTAAGAATTCATCAAATGTGATGAAGCAGACCATGATGAGGAATTTGGGGGAAATCTGAACATTGTAAGTGATTTATAGAAGAAATTATAATAGTGTAATCCAGTGAAAATCCAAATACTGTGGGCTCCTGTAGGATGGGTGATATGGCAGCAGGTACGGAGAGTCCTGGAGCCCAGGAATTTAACAATCCCTTGTTTTTCTCCAGGCTGCATGAGCTTGGACAAGTCCCTTACTCTCAGGAACCATCACAAAATGAATATCTGATCCTTCAGTGAGCTTTAAGATCATCTATTGGAAAATGTTGGCTCCTCTGAGAGAACTTTAGCTATAAAAAGCCAAGGTGGTGTACACTGTACTTACAAATATGGACTTAATGCAGGAGGTCAGGCACAGAACAGATACATGGTGGGTACTATTGCGAAAATATAACTAAAAACAAAATCTTCTCCCAACCCAGAAATTCTCTCCACAAAGGGAGTGGAGAACAAAATCCGTTTTGTTATTGAATAAGCGTTAAATCAGAAGCTGATGCACAGCACAGGCAGACAGAAATCTCACCCATTTAGAGAGCCACACAGATACAACCCATGACATACATGTTCTCAGGATAAACCATCACTGGTCCTCAAGTCAGAGGACTTGACAGCACCATTGGTCATACACAGTTCATCCGAACTTTACGTGGTAATTGGGGTGACCAGTTAGTTAGCTACCTGACTTTATCCAGAGGAAAAACAAACTTCTCCTGCTTCCTGACAGGTGGTTGTTTCGCAATTTAGAGGGAGGGTGGCTCCTGGCCTCCCACCTAAGCTGGAAGACAGGGGCCATCTCCCTTGGTGTTTGCATTTCAAAGAGGTGCCCCGGGGAAGCCATCCCTGGATCATAAAAGGGACAAAATGCCAATCTAGTCTTTAAAAGGATTTATATATCTCTCAAAGAAGGAAGAAAGTATTTACAATGACAAGCTTTCTGAAGTCAGTACTCAAAGAAAAAGGAGGAAAGGGAAATCTCTTCCTTTATTTTCAACAGGGAAGATGGAACCTCTTGTTTTTCATTTGCTTTTGTCCTGACAGTACACTGTGAATGTTCCTTAGTCAAGCATCTCCCAATCTGGGGCCTCAGGGTTTGGGGTGAACCACCCCAAGGCTCCTACCCCTGCAACCCGACTCACACAATAGCCTCTGTGCTTAGTGTTCTCTTCCGCTCTCCTTTTTTCCATCTC
>NW_006790200.1:984342-990875 GCF_000442215.2 Lipotes vexillifer | reverse complement strand
TTCCGATCTCATTTTTTCCATCTCTAACTCATTTTTATTCATGAGCTCTCTTCTCCTAAGAAACCACCCTCCTTTTTCCTCCCACTGCTAGCCCAAGGGTCCCTGCAATCCTTCTGAAGCCCCAGAAAAATCCCTGATTGGCCCCTCACCTCCGGAGGCCCCCGGGGGTCAAGGGGGACGTAAGCGTGCCTGGGGCCAGGCACTGTTTCGGTTCCATGAGTCAATCTCTGTGCTGGTCGCAGAGAAACTCACTAGCTCCAAACCCGGCCATGACCGGCACACCCTCTTTCCTGAGTTGATTCCCCTATTGTTCTGTCTGAAAAGAGACATCTGTGAGCTGCCCGATCCAATTATGGCAGTTGCTTTCTCTCTAAAATGCCACCAATTTCTAAATGGTTTTAACTGAAATTGGGTGGCTTCCCTTTCTAATTAACTCAAGTGGCCTCTTCACTGACGGTGACGACTAAAATTACACCCCACTTCACTCTGAAAGGACTGTCCAAATCTGGGGAATGTGCATGGTGACCTTTTTATCACCCCTTGTTTATCTGGGCTTGGCTGTGGGGAAGAGAAGGAAGGACACTGCTGGGCAGACGTGTAGTTTTACCCCCTTGGCTGTGAGGGCTGCACTGTGACCTACGTGCGTAGTTCCATGCATTTCTGACCCACAGAGACTAGCCGACTCGGTGGGTGCAGAGCCAGAAAGTTTGTGTTTGATGGTGTGTGACACTGCGGGAAGAGGAAGACGGTTGATACTGTCATTATTTAAAATCACTTCCACCCACTGGGCTGAGTCACTAGAACGTCACTGCCTAGGATTTTGCATCAGTCTCAAAAATATACCTCTGCAGAGCTTTCCACGCTCAGAAGCATGCCCGTTCCCTCACTCAGGCCCCCTCGAAAGGAAGCCGCGTGGATCTCGTGCACAGTTACTCCGTCAAGTGCCTCAACTCTCCCTCTGCATCTTCCTGACGACAGTGATGCTGCGTGTCTGTGCACACTTGATGTGCCAACCTGAGCTCTGAGGGAGGTGGTGCTATCCCCCCACTTCCACACGCAAGAAAACGAAGATTCCAGGAGCCAGGGAGCAGCCGGGGCTGGAATCCGGGTTTCCTGCCTCCTGGTCTGATCCTGAACCAATAAGAGAGGTAAAGGGAACTGTGGGTCTGAAAACATGGTTCCGATCTCATTTTTTCCATCTCTAACTCATTTTTATTCATGAGCTCTCTTCTCCTAAGAAACCACCCTCCTTTTTCCTCCCACTGCTAGCCCAAGGGTCCCTGCAATCCTTCTGAAGCCCCAGAAAAATCCCTGATTGGCCCCTCACCTCCGGAGGCCCCCGGGGGTCAAGGGGGACGTAAGCGTGCCTGGGGCCAGGCACTGTTTCGGTTCCATGAGTCAATCTCTGTGCTGGTCGCAGAGAAACTCACTAGCTCCAAACCCGGCCATGACCGGCACACCCTCTTTCCTGAGTTGATTCCCCTATTGTTCTGTCTGAAAAGAGACATCTGTGAGCTGCCCGATCCAATTATGGCAGTTGCTTTCTCTCTAAAATGCCACCAATTTCTAAATGGTTTTAACTGAAATTGGGTGGCTTCCCTTTCTAATTAACTCAAGTGGCCTCTTCACTGACGGTGACGACTAAAATTACACCCCACTTCACTCTGAAAGGACTGTCCAAATCTGGGGAATGTGCATGGTGACCTTTTTATCACCCCTTGTTTATCTGGGCTTGGCTGTGGGGAAGAGAAGGAAGGACACTGCTGGGCAGACGTGTAGTTTTACCCCCTTGGCTGTGAGGGCTGCACTGTGACCTACGTGCGTAGTTCCATGCATTTCTGACCCACAGAGACTAGCCGACTCGGTGGGTGCAGAGCCAGAAAGTTTGTGTTTGATGGTGTGTGACACTGCGGGAAGAGGAAGACGGTTGATACTGTCATTATTTAAAATCACTTCCACCCACTGGGCTGAGTCACTAGAACGTCACTGCCTAGGATTTTGCATCAGTCTCAAAAATATACCTCTGCAGAGCTTTCCACGCTCAGAAGCATGCCCGTTCCCTCACTCAGGCCCCCTCGAAAGGAAGCCGCGTGGATCTCGTGCACAGTTACTCCGTCAAGTGCCTCAACTCTCCCTCTGCATCTTCCTGACGACAGTGATGCTGCGTGTCTGTGCACACTTGATGTGCCAACCTGAGCTCTGAGGGAGGTGGTGCTATCCCCCCACTTCCACACGCAAGAAAACGAAGATTCCAGGAGCCAGGGAGCAGCCGGGGCTGGAATCCGGGTTTCCTGCCTCCTGGTCTGATCCTGAACCAATAAGAGAGGTAAAGGGAACTGTGGGTCTGAAAACATGGACCCTCCCCCCCAACACACACACACACACACACACAAAACAGACCTGCAATGGCCAAATGAAAAGAGACAAAAAGCCACTTCGCTGAAATGATCTGAACACTTGACATTTAGTTTCAGATTTCAAAAAACTGAAACCATTTCCTGTTTTTCTTTCTACCCCACAGTATAATAAATATTCTCTCCCTCCAAGCCCAGAACAAGAGCCTTCCTATAAAGGCTTGGCTGGTTTCCAGGATACTTGTGACTATTCACAAGGAAAAGAAGGATTTCCCAGCAGTAAGCTCTAGTGGTTCAAAGAAAGCAAGCTTGGGGAGAGCCCTGTGTGACTTTGGGCAGTTGACCATGACTCTGTCTCTGGTTACCTACAGTTATTATTATCCCAGAGTTGTTATGAGGATTAAATGAGATAATGAATGTAAACCACTTAGTACAGACACTTATTAAACCTTCTATAAGTGTTGATGATAATGATATTATAAATTTTCAATAATTATCTCATGCTACATATCTGACAGATACTAGATACTGTGAATAACGGCTCTGGTCTTACTTTTTCTGAGCACCTTCTATAATGACAGCCCTTTAAGATATCCTTTGTAAAAGATATTTAAGCATGTATCTTAAACTCTACTTCCAATAACGCTACCAAAACAAATCTCCTACAATGCAAACATTTATTTTATGTTTGTCCTATGGGTAACTGGAGCCCCCTACTGTCAGGGGAGCCCTAACTACCTGGTTTTGGGTTTTTTTCCCATTCAATTCTCAGTCAAACTCCTAGGAACCTTCTAGGAGTCCTGGAAAGGCTCAGGAGGATTGGTTAACCATGACAACACGTCCCACACTGCTAAGACCATGAGAAAACCAGCCCTCTCCATAGTAACAGGGCATATGCTCTCCAAGAGTGAGGTAAGTTGGGATTTCTTGATGCTTCTTGAGTACTTTAGAGCTTCCCCCCCGCAGATAGAAGCCTCCATCCTCCTCATCTCCTCCCAAAGAGCTGAGCCCCCTCTTGCTGCCCTTCTTGACACCTGAGGTGTCTTGGGGGCTCTTTGCTGCATGGATACCAAGCAGAACTACCCGTGGCAGACACCTCATTGTCCCCACTCTGCCCTGCTCTGAGGAAGGGATGGAGCCTGGGAGCCTCCCTCGGCCTCCTACCCTTTAGAACAGCCGTTCCCAACCTTTCTGGCACCAGGGACCAATTTCTTGGAAGACAGTTTTTCTATGGCCTGGGGCGGGGCGGGGGGGATGGTTTGGGGATGATTCAAGCGCATTACATTTATTGTGCACTTTATTTCTATTATTATTACATTTCAATATATAATGAAATAATTATACAACTCACCATAATGCGGGGATCAGCGGGAGCCCTGAGCTCGTTTGTACTTGCCACTCACTGATAGGGTTTTGATATGAGTCTGCAAGCAATTGATTTATTACGGTCTCTGTGCAGTCAAACCTCTCTGCTAATGATAATCTGTATTTGCAGCCGCTCCCCAGCGCCAGCATCACTGCCTCAGCTCCACCTCAGATCATCAGGCATTAGATTCTCATAAGGAGTTTGCAACCTAGATGCCTCGCATGTGCAGTTCACAGTGGGGTTCTCGCACCTATGAGAATCTAAATGCCAGGACTTCCCTGGTGGCACAGTGGATAAGATTCCACACTCCCAATGCAGGGGACCCGGGTTTGATTCCTGGTCAGGGAACCAGATCCCACACACATGCCGCAACTAAGGGTTCACATGCCACAACTAAGGAGCCTGCGAGCTGCAACTAAGGAGCCTGCCTGCCACAACTAACACCCGGCTCAACCAAATAAATAATGTTTAAGAAAAAAAAGAATCTAATGCTGCTGATGGGGAGCGGCTGTAAATACAGTTGAAGCTTTGCTCAGTCGCCCACTGATCACCTCCTGCTGTGTGGCCCTATTTCTATCAGGCCACCCACCAGCACCAGTCTGTGGCCTGGGGCTTGGGGACCCGTGCTTTAGAAAGTGAGGTCTAAAATCGGCAGTGGAGGGATCCAGTCACGTGACATTGGCAAGGGCTGGAGTAGAGACGTGCCATCTGCACAAAATTCAGACCAGCACTCCCACTGCTGATGAGTGGCTACTCGAATGAAAAGTCCAGGTCCATCTGTTTGGTCATCTGAGAACTATAATAACAACATAACAGACAGACAGACAGACGTATACAGCACTCTGTGCCAGGCGTGGTTCCAAGCACATTACGTGTATTAAGTCCTCAGTCCTCTCCTCAGGCCCCAGGATGGGGAGAGTCTGAATTCCTTCCAGGTCCTGGGGTAAGGAAGCATGGCAGGTAAAAGGAGGAAGGAAATGAGCGAGCTTTCTCTTTTCTGGAACATCTGAGGACTTGGAACCCCTCCCTACCTGCTCTGAGATGTTCTGGCTTGACAGCAATTCAGCCGATCTTGTACTTCAGAAATGCAGCATCTCCACGTATTTTCCCCCTGCAATGCCTCGTGCCCGTCCCAGCACCATCACCAGACCACCAGGTGGCCCCGAGGTTGCACTTGCCTTCTCTGAGTCTCAGTTTTCCAGGTCATCGTCAGCACCCTAACCTAAGCGGCTGCCTCCATGTCCTCTGGCCCCAGAAGAATGAAAGACCCTCTATCCACAAGGAAAGGTCCAAAATGGACCCCTGAGCTGCAAAGTAAATAATATTTTGAGTCCTTTCAACATTGCCAAAGGAAAAAAACAAACAAACCCATGAGTTTTTCCAGAGTCAGAATTTTTTCTTTTGCTTTGTATCTCCTACAGCTAACAGTGACCAACACACAGTAGCCACTCAGCAAATGTCTAACCTGGAAATGAATGAATGATATATTTGTCCCACTGAGCACACTCAGAACTCCATTCAAGACTACCAAGGTTCAGTGCGTAGTTGATGAGGAGCTGGTGGTGGGCATTTCTAACCAGAACACGGTACCAATACGCGAGTGCAGAGATTGTGGAAAAGAAATACGTTGACATCGTGGAATTATAAGATCCCTTGTTCACCTGCCAAAGACAGTTTGAGGGCAGATGTGTTGATGATGAGGGCAGAAACAGGCTGTCCTTTAGAAGCCCTGTCAGTTCAAGGATGTCCCACCAGGTCAAAATTTCAGAGAGATTCCTTAAGGGGTCAATTAATGGATGCTGGGAGGAGAAATGAAGCTCTAGCTGCTCTCAGTGCTGTCAAACCTACAGGATTCCCCAGAATGAGCCCCCAGCTGACACCAACATGCCCAAGAGAAAGACCCACGGAGATAAAATGCGAAGGGAGAGATGAACAGGTTGAGAGCTAAATCTGTTCCTGTGAAAGGCAGAGAGAAAAGTCACCCAAAAGGAAACTCATGGAGATCGTGGAGAGGCCTTATGAACGCATAGAGGGTTGAGGGCACTGAAGAGGCCAAGCAAAGAGGTGCACTTTTAAAATAACCAATGATAACTGTATGTCGTTTTGATTAAATATTATTATTTTACCAAGTTTTTTCAAATGCAAATTTTGGTTTCCTGTGTTTTGCAACAGCAAAAAAATATTCACTGTCATATATTCAATGTTACTGTAGCCTTTGAGGAAGAGGAAATGCACCAGAAGCTGAGCTCAAATGAATCCAAAGAAAATTCCATTGCCCAGCATCTGTGGCAATGCCTTTTGAATTTTCAAGATTTTCCGGAAATCCATACACATCGGGTGCTTGACGGGCAGGCAGTTAGCTTTAAAAGCAGGCTTCTCCTTCGCTGTCTACCATAGATAGCATCAAATAAGCCAAGAGGCAGGTTGGGACCCCCTACAATCAATTCTACTGGACACAGCATCAGCCAGTTGGGCTTCTGAAAGGGCATCAATGGAAAGGCATTTTTCTAAGCTCCCCTGGTCCAAAGCAGGGCCCTCCCCAGTCTGGTTCTCCACTAGCTCTGGGAACTGGTTTCCTCCTAGTTTGCCCGTTGCTCATTCCATTCCAGCCACACCGACATAAACTGTATTTACCCATGCCCAGCCATCTGCCTCAGGGATATTTGCACTTGCTGTTCCCTCTGCTGGGATGCTCCCACCCCATGTATCTGTATGGCTCCCTCCTCCATCTCCCTTGTTCAAATCTCTCACTTTCTCAGGAACCCTGATATCCCAATTATAACTACCCCCTTCCCCGCCCCCCACCGCCCCCC
>NW_006790200.1:958325-984308 GCF_000442215.2 Lipotes vexillifer | reverse complement strand
CGTCTCCAGCTTTCTCTGTCTCCATTGCACTTGTCATCTTCTTACATTCTCTGTTTTACTTGATTTGTTGGTTGTGTGTCTTCCCCTTCTAGGAAGTAAAGTTCTTAAGGGCAGGGATTTCTTTCTGCTTTGTACACTGCTATAACCCTAGCACCTAGATCCTGGCACACAGTAGGCTCTGAAAATATTTCTTAAATGGATGAAGCAAATGAAGAGTACTTATTGGATTTGAAAGTGACTTTACCTTTTCCACAGATCACAAAGGGGCAAAGCTTAAAAAATTTTAAATGTTATTTGTGATTTTTACCCATGTCCTTCTCGAAATATTAATATCATGAATGTTTACCACAAGCATCTCTAAAAAGGCTACAGTTTTAAAAATGGATACAAGGCTTAAAATAGTAAATGATACTGTTTTCTGTCTTTCTTCTATCTTCCTCATCCTCTCCACCATCACCATCACCTTCCCCCACCCCACCCCTGCCCTCCACTACAACATACACATCCTCTTGGATGTTTCCCCACTTAAGCATCTAGAGTATTTTGTAAATTGAAAAATACCATGATGGAAGGAGAAAAAAAAAGTCTGTTTTTAGTTTTAAAAGCCTAGGCCCTGAGAAAATTCAGAGCACAGAAAAATCATGAGTATGGGCCAGATATTTATACCCTCAGACTAGAAAAAGATTGTCCAGGCTATTGGGGGCAGAGACTAGGAGGACAACAGGAATGAGGGGGGAAATGGAGAGGTCAGCAGAGCCCAAGACAAGGGGCCCTTATACATGAAAGGGTCTCTGGCTGAGGAGCTAAGTCAGCATCCTCAGCCTCCATCCACCCTTTTGGTTGCAAGCAACGTATCTGTCTAAAGATAGCTTAACAATGAAGACACCTGGTCATCTTACATGAAGTGGATTTTTCCTAGCTGCGCTGCATGACAGGTGGGATCTTAGTTCCCTGACTAGGGGTCGAACCCGCATCCCCTGCAGTGGAAGTGCAGAGTCTTAACCACTGGACTGCCGAGGAAGTGGCTGAAGTCTTAAGAAAGAATTCTTAAGGTTGGTTTGGCAACTTAATGTCATCAAGGACCCAGGCTCTCTCTTCTGCTATCTCAGAGGATTAGGGTTTTTCTTAGGATTGTCAACTCGTGGAGGCAATATAGCTGCCAGGGCTCCAGGCATTACATCCTCATATAACTGCATCCAAAGAAGAATGAAAGGAGATGGGAGAGAAGAGTTCTTCTTGTGCATATTTCTTTAGCAGGGAAGAAAATCTTTCCTCGACACTTTCCAGCAGTCTTCTCTTTACATCTTATTGATGAGGACTGGGTCACCTGCCCTCCCCAAGCTGCACTGGAGGCTGGGAATGTCTGGCATATTCAGTCTCCATGGTAGGAGATGAGTTCTTCCAACAGGGTATGAAGGGAAAAGGAATTTGAACAACTCTATGGAGAGACAACCAACAATGTAAGCCATAACCTCCCTGATACCAGGTTGTCTGTCATCCACTAGCCATCCTCCACCCCACCATTAGACAGGGGGCACCTGTCTGTGTCCAAGACTTGGTCCTTTTCTCACTTACACTTTAATGTCCCAGGACAGGCATAAAGCCTCTTCAAGGAGAGGAGGTCCTTAGACACTTGTCAAGGTGATGGAATTGGAGGAGGGAAATGTTCCACATTTGTACCTGGAGGCTAATGGGAGTACTTGCTCAGGATTCAACTCCTTGCTACCCCTCCAAGCCAGGACACAAAGGCCTCCCCAGCCCAGATCACACTAGAACATGGTAGGCTCTTAGCCACTTCAGGCCCTGCTATCAGAATGATCACTAGCAAAATACCATGAGAAGAGTGAATCCAAAATTGAATGTTTTTATTTTGCAACTGGTAGTTTATACCTCTTAATCTCCCTCACCTATTTCTCCTCCCCCCTCCCTCCTCCCCTCTGGCAACCACCTGTTTTCTGTATCTATGACTCTGTTTACATTTTGTTATGTTTTTTGTTTTTGGTGGGTTTTTTTGTGTTTTGGTTTTTTTGCGGTACGCGGGCCTCTCCCGTTGCGGAGCACAGGCTCCGGACACGCAGGCTCAGCGGCCATGGCTCACGGGCCCAGCCGCCCCGTTGGCATGTGGGATCTTCCCGGACCGGGGCACAAACCCGTGTCCCCTGCATCGGCAGGCGGACTCTCAACCACTGCGCCACCAGGGAAGCCCTTGTTATGTTTTTTGATTCGTTTTGTTTTTTAGATTCCACATGTAAGTGAAATCATACAGTATTTATCTTTCTCTGTCTGACTTATGGACCTAACTTATTCAGTTAGGTCCATCCACCTTATCACAAATGGCAACATTGCATTCTTTTTATGGCTGGGGTGAGGCCAACAGCCTGTGGTCTAACAAGCCCTCTGGGTGATTCTGATGCACAACCAGGTGTGAGAACTGCTGAAGGAAGGGTTGGGCAGAAAATGGAGGAAAGCAGTGCAAGAAAAGAGAAGAAATGATAGTTTCTGGAGGAAGAAGTGGTCAATGGTGACAAATGCAATGGAGTCAAGCAGAGCAGAAACTACATCTGATGAAACAGGATGCTCTCAATGACTTTGCCAGGAATAGTTTTTTCATGGATGGGAAAACTGAGGGTTTATCTGGAATTTTTTTTAAAAAAGGGGCAGTAAAAGGAAAAGGAGAGATCAGGGAGAGTTTTTAGGATGAAAGAACAGAATTATGCTTATATAATACCAAGGGGAAAAATAAACAAGAAAGAAGCGAACATTACAGGAGCAAAGTGCCAGATGCCTGTGACTGGACAGTAAGATCAAGCAGAGTGTTACCTGTAGCGGGGGCAGGGAAATACTAGTTGGAATAGGACATACCTTTCCAGAAATGGGAAGGACAAAGGCAGAGAGAAGTCCGGAGGTGTTGGAAAAGCGATGGTGTTTAGCGCTTGGCATGATGCCTCGCACCCAGCACGCTCTTAGGACTAACAAGTCCAATCACTTCAAATTACAGTTAAGTCCCCTACATACAGACCTTCAAGCTGTGACTTTCAAAGATGCGAACGTGTGTTCACATGTCCAATCACGAAAGTTAGTTCATGTGTCTGACGTACACTGTCACGTGTGCATCCTCTACAAGTGGTTGTGCTTTTGTGTACTTTACTGTACAGTACTGTACAGAGTACAGTAGTATAGTACCTATTTCAAGCCCAGGATGTCCAGAAGCAAGTGTAAAAGCAGCAGTGATGTAGCTGGTACTTTTCAAGGTATTGTTCTGTAAGATTAAAAATGTTATCTCTATTTTTTGTGTTTGTTTTTTATGTATTATTTGTGTGAAAAGCATTAAAAACCTATTGCAGTACAGTACTATACAGCCGATTGTGTTAGTTGGGTACCTAGGCTAACTTTGTTGGACTTATGAACAAACTGGACTTACGAACATGCTTTGGAACGGAACTCGTTTGTACGTAGGGCTTACTGTAAACCCGGTTTGACCGCTCAGTGGCTGTGTGGCCTTAGGCAAAGCAACTGACCTCTGAGTCTCAGTTTCTCCCATCTGTGAAAGAAGAGACCAGATCTTAAGCAGAGATCAAAGGGGCAGGAGTTGGGAAGGGGCCTTGAAAAATAGCAAGATTTGGGGCTTCCCTGGTGGCGCAGTGGTTGAGAGTCCACCTGCCGATGCAGAGGACACGGGTTCGTGCCCCGGTCCGGGAAGATCCCACATGCTGCGGAGCAGCTAGGCCCGTGAGCCATGGCCGCTGAGCCTGCACGTCCGGAGCCTGTGCTCCGCAACGGGAGGGGCCAAAACAGTGAGAAGCCCGCGTACCGCAAAAAAAAATAAAAATAAAAAATAAAAATAGGAAGATTTGGAACAATTCCTGTGAGGAATGGGAGACAGAGACCAGTAAAAAGAGCATGTACAAAACACGGGAAAGGGTACATAACCAGGTTGTAAAACCAGAGTGGTTGTAAAACTTAAAA
The DNA here is from genome assembly GCF_000442215.2 of Lipotes vexillifer. NCBI lineage: Eukaryota > Metazoa > Chordata > Mammalia > Artiodactyla > Lipotidae > Lipotes > Lipotes vexillifer. The sequence continues at coordinate 980,342 of NW_006790200.1, read as the reverse complement.
ATAATGTTCCAGCTCTGGACTGAGATTCTAGTCCTTATTTTGGTTCAACTTCTGTACATATCAAACAAATAACCCCAAGCCCAGGACTGTGTGGTTACTGAGAAAGGAAGAGCTGCTGATAATGGATTAATTTTATGTATCATCTTGACTGGACCACTGGGTGCCCAGATAGTTGGTCAAACATTATTCTGAGTGTTTCTCTGAGGGTGTTATTTGGGTGAGATTAATACTTAAATGGGTGGAACCTTAATAAAGCAGACTGCCCTCCCTAATGTGGATGGGCCTCATCCAATCAGCTGAAGGCCTGAATAACACAAAAGGCTCACCTCCTACAAGTAAGAGAGAATTCTCCTGCCTGACGGCCTTTGAGCTGGGACATCAGCTCTTCCTCATTCTACAGCAGCTTATGGCCTTCGGACTCAAACTAGGACATCAGCTCTGGAGATCTGGGACTTTCCAGCCTCCCTAATTGTGTGAGCCAATTCATTATAATAAATCTCTTCACAGAGTAGCTATGTGAGTATCCTATTGGTTCTGTTTCTCTGGAGAATCCCAACTACTCCATTGCCTCACTGCATGATTTTACCATTCATCCGCCTCAGCTTCAGAGAGGATGGCCGCTTAGCATCATGAAGTTTCAGGCAAGTAAGCCTTTCAACTTGCAAACTGCAGTCCTTACAGGAGAATAAAGCAGGTTCATTGGAAAGGGGTACTGAAATGGAGAAAAAAGGAAGACAGAATAAAAAACAGAAGAATCGGGCTTCCCTGGTGGCGCAGTGGTTGAGAATCTGCCTGCTAATGCAGGGGACACCGGTTCGAGCCCTGGTCTGGGAGGATCCCACATGCCACGGAGCAACTAGGCCCGTGAGCCACAGCTACTGAGCCTGCGCGTCTGGAGCCTGTGCTCTGCAACAAGAGAGGCCCCGATGGTGAGAGGCCTGTGCACCGCAATGAAGAGTGGCCACCGCTTGCCGCAACTAGAGAAAGCCCTCGCACAGAAACGAAGACCCAACACAGCCAAAAAAAAAAAAAAAAATTAACTCCTAAAAAAAAACAAACAAACAAACGTAAGAATCACCAAGGTGAAACAGTCAAAAGGGATCCAGAATGTTAAAAGATTGTGACCAAACAAAATAAGGCATGAAAGACAAGCAAAGGCATCAAAGAAGGGAAAAAAAAGGAAAAAAGGAGAAGTCTAATAAACGTTACTGTGGCCTTACAATTTCAATGTGGGATTTGAGGAGTTGTGGGAGACTGACGGAACGGGAGAGTTAACTTTCCCAGACAGGAGGAACTGAAGCTGTGTGCCTGAGTGTAAAGATAAGACCTTTCCAAATCATTTATTTCAGAAAAGAAATTCTGACACGAGGGGCAAGCAGCCCATTAAAATCTGTAAAGCTTTGTGGAAAACTTGACCCTTCCTTTCAATTTGAGTACCTAATTAGACAGGCCCCATTCCAGAACTAACACTAGCACTTCTCAAGCAATCAATTCGTATATCCCAACGGTCACACCTCTCCAAAGTTACAGTACTGCTCCTGAAAGAATGTCAGGAATTCGGTAACAGCTGAGCCAAATGAATATCTTAACTGACTTAAGAGGCAGAGGCAAGAGAGAAGTGAGAGCAGCAACAATCTATATGATAGATTTATCTAATAAATTAATGAGCGGTGATCATAGCTTCTTGTCTCCCCGGCAAAAGGCCGTAACAGCTTGAAGCAAAAGGACAACTCCCCGCCCGTCATGAATGTGGAAATGAGCCATACAGACATACTGGGGAAATGAGAAGAAAACCAGAGGCCTCCCACTCCCCTCAAGACCCCTTTTGTCATCTATTGGCTATTGTCAAAGGGCTGCAGAGTGTGCTCCTTATGTATCAAATAGGATTTAAACTGCCAACTAATTTTATAAACACGTGATGACTAGCATTTTGAAGAAATCAGGGCAGCTGTGAGAGACATTAGTCATAAAGTTTACAAATTACTCAATTCTGCCTGGATCTTCGTGGACTTTTGCAGAAGAGCACCGAGTCTCTTTGCAGAGCACTCTTAAAGAGTGACAGGGTGGTCAGCTTTGGGGTGCACAGTCTGGCATACTTGCTGGCATAGAATGTTCTCCATAAATGCACGCACTGGATGAACCCAGTGCTAACGATGAATGTGCCAAACACCATGTAAGAAATGGAGGTCACAAACACATGAGTAAGAACACTGCTGGGAGAGTCTTGAAAAATGTAAGTCAGACCCCACAGCGGGTTCCCTCTGTTATTAGAACCAAATCTAAGTTCTCCACCATGGTCTGTAAGACCCTGCCTGGCTTATAATGGTGGACTGTCCCTCACTCGCTAAGCTCTTGGTCAGAAGCTGCACTGACCTTCTGCTACTCAAACCCTCTGAGCTAGTTCCCTGTAGGGGCCTTTGCACCTGCTGTTTCTTCAGCCTGGGATAGTCTTTCCCTAGTTCTTCGGGTGCCTGGCATCTTCTAGGGCAGGTCACCACCCCATCCAAAGCAGCTCTCCTCACCCCCTCCCAGCCCAGGTCACTATCACCTCACAAGGTCAGAGGTGAGAGATCATACTTATTTATGATGGGTTTATTGCCTTTCCACCACAGCAGGTCAGAGCAGGTCAGCCCCAGGCGGGGAGGGTCCTTCTCATTCAACCTCTTTGCCCCAGCCATGTATTCACACCTAATAAACATTCCGCCCTGGAGGAACTTGTAATGTGTGCCCTCAGTGAATGGTTGCTGAGTGAATGAAAGAACAGAAGGATAATCTTATCTAGAGGAGTTGTCAGTGACTTATATACTAAACCAACAGAGAGAGATCATCAGATCAGTCAAGTCTCACACAGTCTATCTTCTCCTCAGAGACTGCTGGGAAGGAGTGCTGACTGTGGTCCTGACAACCGGTGATATCAGAGTTCCCTGAAACAGATGTGTGACAGCCCCGAAAATGGAGGTGGGGTCTGCTGCCTGCTGCAGCTAAGTGCAACTGGGATGATGAGTGGAACAAAGGAAAGCACAAAAAATAAAGACACTGACCTCAGAATAAATAGCAAGAGTACTGAAAGGAATAAAACCCTGAAGTGCAAAACTCCACATCTTTCATTAAGCGGAATTCAAAGTAAGTTTTTTAAACTACATTGATATAAACATATGAGCAGACAATTCAAAGAATTTGTAGAAAATTTAAGAAATCCTGGCAGGTTTTTTAAATTGAGAAATAATACCTGTATCATAAAATGCACCTTTTTAAAATGTATAATTCAGTGGGTTTTGGTATATTCACAAACCTATGCAACCCGTCACCATTATCTAATCCAAAAAAGAAACCCAAACAAAGAAACCCTATACCCAATAGCAGACAGTCCCAAACCCCTCCCTAACCCTAAACCCTAACCCCTCCCTCTCCCTGGTCCTTGCCAACCATCAGTCTTTCTGTACCTTTGGCTTTGCCTATTCCTGACATTTCATATAAATGGAACCATACAATATATGACCTTTTGTGTCTGCTTTCTTTCACTTAGCATAATGTTTTCAAGTTTCATCCATGTTATGGCTTTTTGTTCCTTTTTATGGCTGAGTAATATTTCATTGGGTGGATATACCACAATTTGTTTATCCACTCATCCATCACAAGTTGAGGGGCACTTGGGTTGTGTCCACTTTCTGGCTGTTATAAATAATGCTGCCATGGACCTTCGTGTACAGGTTTTTGTGAGGATGTATGTTTTCAGTGCTCTGGGGATTGTACCTTGGAGTAGAATTGCCAGTCACATAATCCTGGTGGGTTTTTAATGGGAGAATTTGCTTCAAAATAGATGTAGCAGGCTTCCCTGGTGGCGCAGTGGTTAAGAATCCGCCTGCCAATGCAGGGGACACGGGTTCAAGCCCTTATCTGGGAAGATCCCACGTGCCACAGAGCAACTAAGCCCATGCGCCACAACTACTGAGCCTGCACTCTAGAGCTCGCACAGCACAACTACTGAGCCCGCGGGCCACAACTACTGAAGCCTGTGTGCCTAGAGCCCATGCTCGGCAACAAGAGAAGCCACAATGAGAAGCCCACGCACTGCGACGAAGAGTAGCCCCCGTGCACCACAACTAGAGAAAGCCCGCACGCAGCAACAAAGACCCAACACAGCCAAAAATAAATAAATAAAATAAAATAAATTTTAAAAAACATAAAAAAAGAGCAATGTACTTGAGAAATAGATGTAGCTAAAGAGAAACTGATTTCAATTCACATTAGAAGAAACAAAAAGGAAACAAACATCAAATACTATTTTTTTAAAAAAAAGGATAATACTAACAATAAAAAGAGCAGTTAACATGCTGCCATGCGCCCTCCTCTGTGCCACGTATCTTGCTAGGAAATTGGTACATACCATGAGGTTTAATCCCCTCAATAATCCTACAGTGTTCTAATTATCTCTCTCCTACAGATGAAGAAATGGGTTCAGACCCCAGGATGTCAGGCTCCCCAAGATCACACAAGAAGTGAGCACAGATCTGAATGCGGCAGGTGTGCCTGGCTCCAAGGGGCCAGCAGAGACAGCAGACCACTGGAACATTCCTCACCAGCACCCATGGTCTAAATTCCCCATCAAAGAGACTTGGGTCAAATTAAAAAACAAACATTAAACAATATTCCGCTTTTGGAAAACACGTAGAGAAGCTAAATTAAAAAGAAGGAAAACATCCAATTTGCACAAAGGGACGTTATTCTGTGGGTATGTGAGCTCTTCAGATATGTGAGCGGTGAGTGGACATTCCTCTGGCAGCGGTGCTCAGGTGGACTGAGGGTGAGCAGGGCTGGGGGCAAGGCCAGTTAGGAGGCTGTCAAAGCAGGCTGCGGAAAGGGAGGGCTGGGAGTGGAGGAGGAAGAGGAACTTCGAGAATACTGGAGTGCCTGGATGCAAAGGATGAGAGAGACAAGGATCAGAGAGCAGAGGTGTGCGCAGGAGGCTGGGGCAGGGAGGAGCTTGGCTCTGGGTGTCACCCCTACCTCCTGCGGCCAGCGGTCCTGCCACTGGGCTCAAGAATGAGGCAAGATCCTTGCCAACACATCACTGATAAAAACCATCCACGGGGTGCCCTCCCGTTTGCACACAACTTGCCTCTTTCCAAGGCTGCTCTGTAATGTGCTAGACTTCTCGCTGGAGACCTGAACTGTTCACTATTTTATGAACCTCTTAAATTCCTAAAAGAGTCAATAGAGACAGAAAGTGTCATTCAAGAACATGTACTGATCGTCTCCTTGAAGTCTCCCTGCAGAGTGTGGCATGGCGACTGCCCTGCACACAATGAACGCTAAGAGAGCACTGACTGACAGAAGAAATTACATTCCCATTAGCGCCGCACAGCTGTGTTTTCAATTCCGCTGATTCAATATTTCCCATCAGAAACAGCTTGTGGTGTTTCAATATTGCAAATGGTTTACCCTCGTGCACATAAAGGCACAAAGTATATGTAGTTGTCTTTTGTGATCAAAGAGAAAGCTGTCTGTGCAGCAATCTGAGGCCCATCAACAATGATTCAGAAAGCAATCCTTTCCTCTCCTGTGAAATTAAATCTGGCAATCAAAGTGAAAAGAAGCTAGGCTGGCTCTGCCAGTTAAGAAACAAAGAGAGCCAAAGGATATGCGGCATACTGGAAACTCAAGGGCAGAACAGTTCATTACTCCAATGTGTCCAACCAGACACGCGCTATCCAGTGTGGTAACCACTAAGCCACCTGTAGCTCTCCACATTAATCAATGTTAAGTAAGATTAAAAATGCAACCCCTTACTCACACCAGCCACATTTCAAGTGATCTATGGCCACGTGTGGCAGAGGCTACATTGGGCGGCAGAGATACAGAATATCCATCACCATAGAAAAATCTCTGACAGCGCTGAGCCAGACCAGCCATGTGGTCAGATCTGAAAAAAACATGGCTCTATTCTGTACCCACTGACTGATATTATCGGTTGACTTTTCTGGACAGATATCCTCAAGTATGTTTTCAGACTTTGGATTTGACAGCTCAGTAAAATACTTTTTCTCATTTGGGGTTGCCAAGTTAACATTTTGTCAAGTAAGGCTGCCACCAGATTACTAGCCTGTAAGGCCCATCACCGCACACATCGTGCCCAGCATCATATCCCCTGTACCTAAAACAATGCCTGGTTCATAGTATGTGCTTAATAATTATTTGCTAGATAAGTGATTATACATGCACACATAGACATACTTATTTTTTTCATTTTATTTTTGGTGAAAACTTTGTCACTGACTGGCACCAGTCACCTGAAAGGTGTTTGGGTTCTACAAATACCCACACACCCACACACACACCCACACACCCCCCCACACACACACAATCACCCACACCCACACACACACACACACACACACACAAACACACACACACACACACACACGAGGCTGGATTAAGTTAATAAACACTTGTAACAAAATATTACAAATCACAATGGGCTTCTCTAAATTGTATATTTCATAATCAACCATGGGTGGAGTGAGGGGAAGAAACTGTTTGCTTTTCAAAAGCACCAGAGTGCCCTCTTGTGGTAAAAGAAAGTACCTGTGTGGTCACAATTTTTATTCTAAAAAACAAGTTACTTTACATTTCTAGTAACACATTAAAACCTGTATTGACCTGTAATTACTCTGTGAATCAGCCCAAATATGTATGCCAATAGTTAACTGTAAAATCTGGCAAGTTGTGTTTGTGAAAAAGATAATTAAGAATGATTTATCACAGAACTATCCAACGGGGTCATCCATACATATACCTAGGAAACAGTGTCATGAGAACTGCTCTTTGGATTTGACATTCTGGAGTTTCTGTTTATCCTCTGGTTTTTAAAAAAACCCTACTTTCAAGTTCAAGGCAGTGTTGTACATACAGTTTATTCCTCTTTTGGTCTAACATCAACAATAATCTTTGCCGCATCCAACTTATTTTCCACTTTTATATTAATATCCTTGTTCTGTTGTTTCCTCATACAAACCATTCTTTAAAACTCTGTGTTGGACAAAGGATTAATCTCCAAAATATATAAACAGCTCATGAAGCTCAATATCAAAAAAAGAAACAACCCAATCAAAAAATGGGTATAAGACCTAAATAGACATTTCTCCAAAGAAGACATACAGAGGGCCAAGAAGCACATGAAAAGCTGCTCAACATCCCTAATTATTAGAGAAATGCAAATCAAAACTACAATGAGGTATCACCTCACACCGGTTAGAATGGGCATCATCAGAAAATCTACAAACAACAAATGCTGGAGAGGGTGTGGAGAAAAGGGAACCCTCTTGCACTGTTGGTGGGAATGTAAACTGATACAGTCACTGTGGAGAACAGTATGGAGGTTCTTTAAAAAACTAAAAATAGAATTACCATTTGACCCAGCAATCCCACTACTGGGCATATACCCAGAGAAAACCATAATTCCAAAAGACACATGCATCCCAATGTTCATTGCAGTTCTATTTACCATAGCCAGGTCATGGAAGCAACCTAAATGCCCATCGACAGACAAACGGATAAAGAAGATGTGGTGTATACAATGGAATATTACTCAGCCATAAAAAGGAACGAAATTGGGTCATTTGTAGATGTGGATGGACCTAGAGACTGTTATACAGAGTGAAGTCAGTCAGAAACAGAAAAACAAATACCATATATTAACGCATATATGTGGAATCTAGAAAAAAGGTACAGATGAACCGGTTTGCAAGGCAGAAATAGAGACACAGATGTAGGGAACAAACGTATGGACACCAAGGAGGGAAAGCGGGGGGAGGGATGGGGGTGGTGGGATGAACTGGGAGATTGGGATTGACATGTGTACACGAATATGCATAAAACAGATAATAAAAACCTGAAGAAAAAAAAAAACTGTGTTATGGTTGTGCTTTTACACTTTATAGGCAGTGATAAATCACACTCAAAGTGGGTTTTCAATTAAAAGATTAAAATGTGACTTTGATCATTTTAGATGGCTTTTGCAAATTTCAACTTGATATTCTATGGCCTTGCAGGGGTAAAGGACACCTACATTGGTCAGTTCCAGCCAAGGCAGAACTTTCTGGTTCTACTGATCAATGATGTAGGATGCTTCTTTCGGTGACAGGGTAGGAAAAACTGACTTATCCATGATGATCCTAGTAAGTGTGGTCCATGTGAAATAGAGAAGAATCACTATCTGAATAAGACATCAAGATGCTCACGAATTCTAAGTCAGCAACCCCATATGGGGGCGGGAGGCAGGAAGAGGGATCTTTAAAAGGCAGTCTCAGATTGCAATTGGCGGCCACTAGCATCTGAGCCTCCTGGGTGTTTGTTCTTATACAGTATTCCTCAGATGTACTCAAGAATGTAAACGACAGCTCTATACAGTTTAACTATGAATTTGCATTCTTCTTAAATTCTGCAAGTAAAGAACTACTGTGGATATAACCAATTTCAATACTGAGCAACTGTCAGGAAATGTCCTGTTTGTGTTTGCTGACTGACTTTTGCTTCAAGCAAACACAAACAGGACTTGTAAACTTTTTCCGTCTGTCTTCCATTATTTTGACCATTGTTGGTATGAAGCATGTTGTCCTGTTTCTCCTCAGTTTCATCTTCTTCTCTAGCTAAACAATCCCAGGGGGTATTCTCTACTGCTAATCACTTCCATGGTTTTATTCTGTTTCCTTTTTTTTTTTTTTTTTTTGGCAGTACACGGGCCTCTCACTGTTGTGGCCTCTCCCGCTGCGGAGCGCAGGCTCCGGACGCACAGGCTCAGCGGCCATGGCTCACGGGCCCAGCCGCTCCGTGGCACTTGGGATCTTCCCGGACCGGGGCACGAACCCGTGTCCCCTGCATCGGCAGGCGGACTCTCAACCACTGCGCCACCAGGGAAGCCCTCTGTTTCCTTTTTCTCTCACAAGTCACTGGGCTCGGATCTAAGAATATTCTAAGGATAATCCGCCAGTAAATAAAATAGTTCTGATGTTTCATATTACTTTAACAAAAAGCTAGAATTACATTCATATATTAATCTAAAGCTATTTATGCTAGAAAAATAAAGACCATAAATAAGTTTATATTACAGAAATGGGTAAACTTCAATTTAGAGACCAGAACTAAATTAGGAAAGTTTTCAACACGTTTCCTCTAGAACATAATACTATTACCGACTTTCTAGGACAAACCATCTCTTACTGATGTTAACAGGAAACAATAACCACATTTTTTTTCTAAAGGTCAGCAAGGTTTTCATTATAAGCTGTTTGTGTATATGGTTTTTAACCTTGTGCATGTTATCTTAATTTCGTCTTTTTTTTTTTTAAAGAGGCAGCCAAGAATGAAGGAGAATAAGCTCATATCTAGATCAATTTCTTTTATTTCCAACACTTGGGACTATTTAATTTTAAAGTGAGAGCAAGGAAAAGTTCACGTCTGCCGAGTGTTTGTTACATACAAAGTATTACTTTAAAGGTACTACTTGATATGTGCTCATTCAAAAAGCTGTATGGAGTGTGCTCTACCCAGAACACACAGTGCCTGTTTAAGAGCAACTCCAGCATGTAGGAAAATCTTCCAGGTTGAATAACGTAGTCTATAGAAACTAGCACGGAATACCTGGACACATCGTCACCGCTCACTAACAAAATGTTCTGGGACAAACAGTGACACAAATTGGTATCTGATGACCCACACCCCATGCCTTTTCTACATCACTGTCTGTCTTGGACTAAGGTTAAGGAATATGTTTGCCTCACTTGTTCAGCGCCTAGTAAAGATGGGAGGGACGACAGGAAGGAAAGAGCCCAGCAATTGGAAATCTTAGGTTCAAATTCTGACTCCAACTCAAAATTTGTGAGTTTTAATGAAGAAATCACTTAAACTTCTTTGACCCTAAGCCTCTCCTAGTACCACAGGGACTGCTGGTCCTCCCAGCACCAACACCATGGGGGAGGGAGGAGGTAATGGGTGTGAGAGCACCAGCAGAATGGTCTCTGTCAGACACTCGATAAATGTTTAACGACTCTCAGAGTTACCTGAGCTCCATCCTAGAGGAGAACCAGCAGACTCCAGAGCAAACAAAGCAAGGCAAGCAACAGGAGAAGCCCTCCCAGAAATGACAGCTGCCATCAACACGGACTGCAGCTCGGAGACTCTCAAACTGCTTTAACGCTGCGCTACAGACACAGACTGTATTCCTTACCCCACCACACACACACACACACACACACACACACACACATCACTACTTCTTTCTAACCTTCAGACTCCACAATGACTCACTCCTTGAAATTCCCAGGTTAAACACAAGTGGAAAAGGAGCTACTGGCCCTTTTCTAGGACCGTCCGCCCATGAATCAAGCTCTCCTCGTGCACCACTCCAAGCACTGGATGGGCCACTGGATACTCAACCCAACAGACTATGAGGTGGGCACTCAACCTAGCCCATTCTACCAAGGAGGGCACGAGCGCTGAGACCACAGGGCTAACTGGTAGCAGAGCTGGGGTCTGGCTGCAGAGCTACTCACACAGCTGCTCTGCGTCCCAGAGAGAAATGATAACCAAAGTCCCATAGTTCCAAACATGTGCTGGAAATTTTAAACCTGGCACAATCCCCACCTACTCCTATCACAATAATACTAAAGTCTAAGAAAAACCTTCCAGTTATCGGTGGGCCTAACAATCTTTTAATCATCAAACCACATCCCCCCATGATAGAGATTATACCCATTTTACAAACACTAAGACTCAAAGAACACTTGCAAAAGAAGACAAAACCAGAATTTGTTGACATCAAAACCAAAACTTTTCAGCTTCCTCTTATCCAAAGAAAAAGTGAAAATAAAACTGCACTCCAATTATGTCTTGAACTGAGAATTCTGACAATAACTTGGCAGTTATGTCAAAACTTTAAATATATATACCCTATGACCTACCAACCCTACTTCCAGGATCTTTCTTACAGAAATACTACTACGAATAAACAAAGACATGTATACAAGGATGTTTACCGCCATCAGCGGTTGTAAGAGCAAAACCAAAAACAAGGTGAATATCCATCCAGTTAGCTACACTGTGACACAAATACATGATAGAAAACCACTGTAGCCAGTTAAAAGAATGAGGTAGCTCTAGACACACTGACAAGATACCCTGGCTATACTAGTAAGCAAAAAAAGCAAGTGACAGAATATGTGCGATATGATCCTATTTTTATTTAAAAATAAACTGTGTGGATATATATGTTGTAGAGATACAGGAGAAGGCCTGAAAGACTATGTAACTTCCTTGCGAAGAAAAAACTTAGGGGCTAATAGGGCTCGTCTCTCATGTTTTACTTCATAGAAGTCTGGATTTGTTTGAAGTTAACAATTACTTTTGACATAACAGTATACAATTTTGAAATAAAACGGATTTGAGAGGCTAATTTTCTAGATGGAATACGGTAGTTTAGAAATGCCCTTAAAACGTAAATTTCTTTCTCCCATTTACAAGCCTGGGAGGGCACAGGAAGGGGAGCAATGCCACAAAATCCTCTTCTAAAAGCTCACTCGGGATGCTAACCTAAGTCTCATTTCAGAGGTTTGTAAAGTTAGCAATGCCTCTTTTCAGACTACATCAGAAATGACATCAATGTCAAGATGAAGGCAAAATTAACAATCTTAAAAAGGAAACATGTAAAATACTTAGACAAAACAAATAACTAAAACTGCAGAGTTCTACTACACTTTATTCAAAAATTGGCCCTACCTCCTAATTGAGAGACCTGAAAGTCTAGTGTCCAAATGTAAATACCCACCACGTGTTCAAAAATAATCTTCAAACTTGAACCGTAATCTTTGGAAGTTACACACACCACAATCCACCTTTGCACAGGTAATTTTATTCTCTCCTGTGGGTGTCAAGTGCTCACAGATTGTAATTTGAAACATTCAGAAAGCACATACCTGAATACTGTCACATTTCTTTACATCACAATTCAATAACTATTAAACAATTATGTCTACTAAATACAGTGAACAAAATGGTATAACTGTTTACACCATTCCCTTGTACACAAGGCTTCTGTCACAACAGCAACAAATGGAATTAATGCATACCACAATATTGATGAAGACCTTCTTTTTAAATAAACTATTCTGTTTATAAATAAACTCTGATTTTTTTTTTAGTACACATTTACAGACCTGATCAATAAAAAGAAACAAGACATATAGTTTCCTTTTAAAAACAAAATGTTGACAAATGGACCACTACGAGAGAACGCGAATAGGAAAGGGGGTGAGAAGCAAGCAAAGGGTAAGAGAGAGTTAAAAGTACAGCCATACTACAACCTATGTCTGTTAGCAAACACCGACACCAACATGAGGGCAGGGCTATCTGGGGGGCTCATTTTACTTGAATTCCAGCAAGTTGCAATCGATCTTGTAGTACACATAGGGGTAATATTCCTGTTGACTCAGGTTTAAGCCTGGAATATCCATAGGAGCCTATTGAAAAATCAGATGATTATTCAACTAAGTACTTAAAGAAACTAAACAAGAAAAAAAGTATTACCATTCATAGGCATACCTTGGAGATATTGCAGGTTCTGTTCCAGACCACCACAGTAAAGTGAGTGGTTTCCCAGTGCATATAAAAGTTATGTTTACACTATACTACAGTCTATTAAGTGTGCAACAGCATTATGTCTTGAAAAACAATGTACATACACCTTAATTCAAAAATACTTTATTGCTAACAAATGCAAACCATCATCTGACAATGCAGGGTTGCCACAAACCTTCAATTTGTAAATTGAAAAGTGCATTATCTGTAAAGTTCAATAAAGTGAAGCACAGCAAAACAAGGTATGCCTGTACCTTCTTAATGAACATCTACTCTGGGCTAAGTTTATACATTTTTGCTAATTTAATCTGAGTTTGGCATTGCTAACTCCATTTTGCAAATGAGAAAACAATCTCTGAAAGGCTGACTTGAGACCTCCCTGGTGGTCCAGCGGTAAAGAATCCACCTTACAATGCAGAGGATGTGGGTTCGATCCTTCGTCAGGGAACTAAGATCCCACATGCCACAGAGCAACTAAGCCCGTGTGTCACAACTACTGAGCTCACGTGCCCTGGAGCCTTCGCGCCACAACTAGAGAAGAGAAAATCCGCGCGCCACAACGAAAGATCCTGCATGCCTCAAGGAAGATCCCGCATGCCACAACTAAGACCTGACGCGGCCAAAAATAAATTTAAAAAAATAAATAAATAATAAATAAATCTTTAAAAATAAATAAATAAATAAAGGCTGACTTGCCCTAGGGAACAGAATGAGTAGTAAAGCCAGATTGAAGCACTCTCTGCCCTCAAAGCCTGTGTGTGTTTAACCATCACCCCACCATCCTTTCTTATGCACACTGTATAAAATTACTTCTTTAATCTCAGGCTTGGTGTACTGAGTTTAGGAGACACATGGCTTATAAAATGCTGGATAAAAATAAGCCAAGTGTGATTTTTACAGACACCACTTATGACATATGCATGTTGTAAGAATTTACTGGTAGGAAATTATGTATCAAACAGTTAGACTTCACATATTACCAACTTTACAAAATGCAGAGTCATTTCCTGCATTTTCTTCTATCAAGAAACCCTGATTTTTTTCATGGGTTCTAACTAATGCACATGTGAAATACTGCCGTCCTAAACTAAAGAGAAAAAAAAATCAGCAAGATATTTGAAACCAAAAACATAAAAGCCTATTACAATTTTAAACAACAGCAACAACGAGAAGCACACATACTATTTGTATCTTTCTGTTTAAAAAGAACACATAAACACGTACCATTTTAGAGAAATGACAGAGTTCCCTTTAAAATGCTCGTCTATGGACTCCACTACTTCTACCAAATAAAGTTACAATAACTACTTATTTTCTTGCTCTCTGCAATTTATAACTTTTGTAAATAACTAGTATCACTGGTTGTGTGTGTATTTCTGCAGCTATAAACATCGGATCTGTGGGAGGCCCGCGTACAGCCAAAAAAACCAAAGAACAAAAAACATCGGATCTACAGCAAGATAACAACTGGCTTTTAGAAATACCAAGAAGCAACTAGTAAAATGGGGTATACAAGGTAAATTATTTGCTAAGCTATCAGGTAAATTAATTACTAACAAATTGAGAATCTTAAAGCAACTTTCAAAAGGTTAAATAACCTCTTATCTTCTTCCAATAATTTTTTCTGAAATTCATCCAGTTCCTCCTCTACCAGGTTGTCTAATAAATACTTACATCAATAATAGCTGCTGCACTGCTATCTAGATGTTTATACAATTCATATAATACTTCTCTTAGTTTCTTCATCGTTTTCTTATTGGGCTGAAGGAGCATTGCTTGGAAGTTCACTGGCAAGCCATACCTTATAAATAAGCAGAAATACAGGATGTAACACAAGCAAACATATGCAGAGATTTTCTTTTTAAAGCAAATACTCTCATACTCTTCTAATTTAATCACAGTTAATGGGGAAAGGGTACCTCACTTTAATGACTATGTTTACAAGTTCAACTAATATACACAGAAACTCAAACCTTCTCTGGTCCTCAATGTCCATTGCAAATCTTTCTTTAGGATGAGAGCCAACTGTCTACTAGGAATTACTTTTAATTACTCTTCAATGTTTAAGGTAACCTATGAATACCCTCGGCAGACAGTGGTAATATGTAAACTTAGTACAGTGTCTCTAGGTATCTGCAGGGAATTGGCTCCAGGACCACTGTGGATACCAAAATCCACGGATGCTCAAGTCCCTTAAATAAAATGGTGTAGTGTTTGCATATAACCTACACATATCCTCCAGTATACTTTAAAATCATCTCTAGATTACTTATAATACAATGTAAATGCTATGTAATTAGTTGTAAGTAAAATGCAAATGCTATGTAAATCGTTGCTAGTGCTCAGTAAATTCAAGTTTTGCCTTCTGGAACTTTCTGGAGTTTCTTTTTCGAATATTTTCAATCCGCGGTTGGTTGAACCCCTGGATTCAGAACCCAAGAACATGGAGGGCTTTCATGATAATAAACAACATGAGACTATTACCCACATCTACTATGAAAATTCAAAGAAATTTACAAATAGTGAGCATGACTGCAGATAAGCATTTTGATATATTTCTAATATGAGCAACATGTACAGAGGATCACAAGATGATTGAGATTTTAAGTACCTCAAAATAAAAAAATATTTTAGGTTAACTGAAATGAGGATTTCAAATAAGGCATCGTTAGGTATACTGCGTACCAAACTACATGTAAAATATCTGAATGATCTTCTTTTAAACAAACATTGGCTAATATTTCATAATCTACATTTAACTTAAGTACATAATAAGAAAAGAATCAGAGAGCACAGCAGCGTGATCTCTTTCTTCAAACCCGGTATTAAGGGACAAGACCAACATGCACGTAATAAGCAGTATGACACCGACAATCTCTCCCTCACGATTGGCCCTTTGGTTTCTCCAAATCAATTTCCTATTAGTAGACTGTGTTTTAATAAAGAGGTCCAATGTAAAGGGATCTATAAATTCTTTAGTTCCAAGTTTCTCAATTAACTTCCTTTACCTCAAAACAGACTCAACAAAAACCCTCAACGCTTTTACATGAATCCACGCAATAAATGCCTCACTGAAATTCACTTTCAGCCACCGTACAAGTGGTCCCTAGAGAAAGAGAGAAAAAAAAAAAAATCACCAAAAATTTGGTCCTGAAGATGGCAGTTAGAAATTAGATAAATCAAGTATTTTTAAAGGAGCAACTATCCAGTAAGAATCTTTAGGAGCATTAAGTCACATTATAATTCACTTTTAAAATGTTTCATTATTCTCATTATCTTGGATACTTTACCTTAAATTAGATGAAAAGATTAAGCCACTACTCTATAACCTCAGTAGATACAAAAATCCACTGAATCTATTCACTACACAGAAAAAGGTATATATATATATATATTTTTTTTTTTCTTTCTTTTTTTTGGCCACACCACGTGGCTTGTAGGATCTTAGTTCCCTGACCAGGGATCGAACCCACGCCCCTTGCAGTGGAAGTGCAGAGTCCTAACCACTAGAGCACCAGGGAAATCCCAAAAAGGCCTATGTTTTAATGAAAGTCATTTAAAGTGACATAGAATATAGACGTGTCCTTCTACACGTTTGAAAACCAAAATATAACAATCGAAATTTACTATCCAATACTCTTAAACATTTTATACATTTAAAATAGAAGTCAATTACACACAACTTCTCAGGAATAACGAAAAATAGCTATGTAGTAAGTCATTTAATATCCCTAGGTGTTAGTTTTCTCATCTGTAAAATCAGGGGGTTGATCTAGATCCCTAAAACCTGTTCATCATGTTCTAAATTTTTAATGGTTCTATTATGTAGTATATATTCTTTCTGAATTTATTCAGTACTTCTAAATAAAAACACTTCTTTAAAGAAACAAATGACAAATAACTTATTACCACCTCTCCATACTTAAAAGACACACATGATCAGTTCAGCTAATAGTTATTTAGATAACATTATTAGGCTCATTTGGATGTAACAATCAATTTATGAAAAAAGGATAATACAACAAGGTGAAAGTCTTTGGTTAAAATATCTGTTCTTTAAAAGTGATCTGGAACTCCCCAACAAGTTGGTTTTATTTGACATTACTTGGTTAGGGTTAGTTTTCTCCCAACTGATATGCAATCAATGGTTTATAAAGTACTTGGAAATAATTTTAAATGGAATATGCTTTCATTTCCTCTTGCATCACAAGAGAAATACATTTTCACTCATCATGTTTCCCCTTCCATACAAGCTTTAGTCTTCACAATAATCCTGCACTTGAGATGGCAAGAAAGTCAACACCATCTTTCACTCACAATTCCATCCCTGTTCTCCACTGTGCCTAGAACATACTAACTCACCAGTGGTTTAAATACAAATTCCTCCAATAAAAGACTGCATGCAGCATTAAAAAAATCTGCCTCAAAAAATGAAATTTCTTACTGAAGAGAGAGAACTACTACTTAACTAAAATAACCCCTCACTATATGGGTATTAATTAAAACACTGCATTTAAACTCAATTTCTGATATGGACTTAAGGGGGGTTAATTTTAAGATAATATATTTTAAGATTAGGATTCACAGATCTCAGCTTGCTTAGAGAAAACTTATTTTGATTATTTAGTAGGAAAAAATGCTAGAATCAAATGTCTCAAAAGCAAAATCAGAAAAGTTTTGTTTTCTTTTAAATTAAAGAAAAGCAGTACCACTTTTTCTTCTGCTTAACACTGATAATACTAAGTATTAAAAACGCATACAAATTGCTTTTTCTTGTCGGTAGAAAGCCTGTTCATTTCTTCTTTGTCTGCTTTCATCTCCTCTTCATTATACTGGAAGTCACGAACGATGAATCTAAATTGGGGGGGAAGAAAAACCAAAATTGTCCACACCATGTATAGGTGATCTAACAAATTAAAAAATAAAAAATAATAATCTTACTTGTTTTCCCTGGCTTTGTGTCTGAAGTCATCAACTGCCTTCCTAAACAAGGTGACATTACACAGGTAACTGTCTTGGTCCTCTGAGAGAACACTAAAGAAAGAAAGACCAAGTCCATTTAAAGCTTTATATTTATGGCTCACGTTCATATTGAGGGCAGAATTCAGAAACAGGGGCAGGAAGAGGAGGAACAGACAGTAGGGTATGGCAGCCCTTCCCAAACCACTTCAGTGCTTTTCATCTGTACTGCCTCCGCACTGAAGACACTCAGTGTTTATGATGTTTTTATTTACGGTGCCTTAACAGCCCCCTAGTGCATTCCGTCCTAACCAACAAAATTAAACATTAAATCAAGTAAAGCATCCAAACTCAAGAATCATGCTTTACAATCTCTATCAGCACTAGGCCAGCTGAGGGAAAATTGTCCAGCACCTGGCTGGTTTCCAGAATCTCCTTACTTCCTTGCTAAGCACCCTCATCTCTTCTGGTGACTGAATTCTCTCTTCCTCTCTCCAGTCCAGCCCTGACCCATGAGTCCCGGCCCACCCCTTTTAACTTCTGCCCTCTCAAAACTATTATCCTGCGTTCTTGTTCCCAGTGCCCATCAGATCTAAAGCAAGGTAGCTACAAAGTGGACAGAACTCGATAACAAACCTTTAATGATCCTCAGGTTTGCCACAACTGACAGTAATGTGCAAACTGACTGGGATCAAAATAAAGCCAAGGGACTTCTGTGGTGGCCCCGTGGTTAAGAATCCACCTGCCAATGCAGGGGACATGGGTTCGATCCCTGGTCCGGGAAGATCCCACATGCCGTGGAGCAACTAAGCCCGTGCGCCACAACTACTGAGCCTGCACGCCTAGAGCCCGTGCTCCGCAACAAGAGTGAGAAGCCCACGCACCGCAACGAAGAGGAGCCCCATTCACCACAACTAGAGAAAGCCCACACACAGCAACGAAAACCCAACGCAGCCATAAATAAATAAATAAATAAATAAATAAATAAATAAATAAATAAGTTTGTTAAGGGAAAAAAAACAAAGTCAAATCCAACTTGACAGGCTACCTCAGATCCTAACAATATTCCACCACTATCATATTCACCTTTTAAACTTATCTTAACCTTAACTGATCTTTTTAACTTTAGTGCTTTGCTGTTTTGAAGGTCCATGCAAACAAAGGGGTGGGGACCAGAGATGTGGACAACGTCAAACAGCAGGTTCCATGACAGTGAAAAAGATGGAAAGAAGGCTCAGGTTCAAGAGTTGGGTTACAGTTTAAGATGCCAGACCTAAAGCCTTTCTAGAGGTTGAGGGTGAGGCCAAGGGAACAGCTACAGAAATCAAGTGGGCTGGGTCTCCAGGCTGGGTCTCCAAACTCACTCTCTTCGTTTAGTTCTACTGCTGTGTAGAAACAGTAACACTAGCTCCTCACACACACAACCAGGCCGAGAGGAAACGAAAGTGCCTCACGGCATTTTCAGTCTCCCATGGGCGTGGCAGTGCTTCTGGAGCCTACTAGCTCATCCTGCTGCTTCTGACTTCTTACCTCTCTCCTAAGACTCGGTCCTGCCATCTGCTCTGCTCCCCAATCAACCTACCCACTTCATTGCCAAGGCATCTTCCCTGCTTTTCTTCATAAAAGTTATCTTTGCAGCCCCTGCTCCAAAACACAAAAGAAACTTTTCTTTGAACAATGGCTAGTGTCGTTTTTTCTAGGCCTTCCTCGCTAGAATCCTCTGGTTCACCTGGAACTCCGGCTCCCTGAACAACAGCTTCTGTGAAGCACCAGTCAGTTTGTGGTGCTGTTTTTCCAACAACAGAGAAAAGGCCGAAGTCAGCCAGCGACGTAACCCAACCGGATTATCTTAACAAGCAAAAGTAGACAGACAAAAAGCTAAGTGGTAATTCTGAAAGTACAAGTGACAATCACCTCTTTCTGAACAGTTTTTCCAACAGAAAGCAGCAGAACAGCAGCTCAGCCTCTCAGCTTCTTTGGCCTTTAACTCTGACTTGGCATTTATACACATCCCTGCACTTAACCGCCCAATGATGGCAATATTTCACATGGTCCAATCTTTCAAGATTTATGTAGAATATTTTGCAAATAGCTAGATTTTGTGTGTTTTTTAGGTGAAATTATTTCTTTCAGGTTTAAAGATGGTTTTTTTCAATCCATTCTTCTTCCTCAAAAGTCCACTTTCATCTTCACTGCTTCCAAGAGTAACCACTCAGGTATTGTGCCAAAAAGCAACAAGTGACAGTGTTACTACTTGTAATTCACTTTAAAATAAAGCACTTAGAACAATGACCAGCACACAGTAATCACTCAAAAATGTTAGTTATTATGATGAGTGAAAAATCCAACGTCAAGTCATAGAGATCTTTCCTAAACAGAAGTACAAAATTCCAGACTAACCCACTGAAACCTGTCTGCCCCACGTGAACTAAGCAACCTCTTCAGGTGCTGGCTGAGCTACTGCATTGTTGTCAATGACTAAATTTAAATAACTTTTCAAGTCAATGATTCCAAAAGTCTTTAGACTGATAAATAGGTGAACAGCTGTTTTCACTGAGTGAGGAAGGGCTGGGGACTCTCAGGTGGTCAGTGAGCACTCAGGGGTCATTCAGAAGACAGGTATTGCCTATACTGAACTGTTGGCATCTGAAATTTTTTTTCCTTTTAACTACACTAGAGTGACTTTTCAAAAGATGTAAGTCTGAAGTAATATTTCTAAAGTCCTTCTTTCCGCATAAAGCTGGGCCTACACGCTGCTGCCCTGGACTAGGCTCGCACAGCACAGGGTGGGAGGACATTCTGTGCGCTGGGCCCTCACTGTCCTCCTCTCCCTGCCCCCAACGTAAAGACAACCTCTGTGACTTTTAGGGTCTCCAGAGCACAAAGGTCTAGGAAGGCGTCATCCGTCAGGAATGCTGCTGACGAAGCAGCTTCGGAGGAAAACCAGCATTAAGACACAACCTCAATCTTCAGTTTACCATGTGAAGGGCCAGTGTGAACGGAAAGTATTCCCCCCAAATGGGAAAAAAAATTCACAATGAGCACAGGTTTGTGGTTTCATTCTCAAAAACATCAACATTTGTGAAACTACAATAATCATATTACCTTCTACTTTATTATCTTATCAAGCCTTAAAAGAACCTCATAATGTGTACAGGGAAGGTGTGATGCTCATTTTACAAAGAAAATGAGGCCCAGAGAAGTTAAAAGACTTACCGCAGGTCACATAGCAAGTTGGTAGCAGAACCAGCAATAGAACTCAGATCCCTGGGTCCAGGACTCTTTCCATTATACTAAGCTACCTCCCATATGACACAATGAAACTGGAAAAGAAAATATTTCATGGGCCTGGCCTTACTAACACCACTTCTTTACTACCTCCTAGACCTTTCTTTCACCATGCTGACGGTATATATATATATACACACTGAGGGATATATATGTATATACAAAACAATTCTTTGGGGCTGCATATACACTGTACTTAATATTTTCTTGAAGAATATCTTGTGTAGAATGGCAGAATGCAGGAAAAAATGACATGCTATGTAGTGTCAAGAGTGCAGGACTTGGAGTCAAAAGACCTGAGTTTTAGTCCTAACTTTGCCACTGCACACTTACACAGCCATATACACTTTAGGCAATGACTTAACTCTTCTGCATTTGTATTTCTTCATCTATGAGAAAAAGTATAACTGCCCAAACTACTTCATGGGATTGCTGCACATATCACATTAGACAGTGAATATTAATCCATAAGTTTAAAATTGCTTAATAAAAGTTTTGTTTTTTTTTTTTTTAAGTACAGATTCAGTAGAATCTATGCTTACTGGAAAGAGATGGTAAATATTTGCGGATCAACAGAGTACCCTAGTAGCCATTTTGGTACACTGCCTTTGTGAGATAAATGAGGAAATATAGACACACAGCAGGTATACAATAAATATTGAAGGAAGAATTTTGAGAGGGTAGCACAGCAGAAAAAGTACCACACCAGAGATCTGGGTTCTAGTTACAGCTCTGTCACTAATGAGATGTGTGACTCTGGGCAAACCACGTCACCTCTGTGGCCTCAAACTTCTACATCTATAAACATGAGTGGGTTGATCAGACTGTACAAAGGCCCTTCCAGGTCTACAGTAGCTAGAGTTAATATAACTCACTTATTTTTAAGGTGAAAATGATGGCTCCAAAATTGTAAAATTCACCACAAAGGAAAGATAAAGATATCTCCTATTCCAACATCCAAACTACCAAAGGAATTCTACGAAAGAAACAGCCTTTACAAAGACTACTACTTACTTGCTAGACCTTGGAACAACCATTTCAGCTAACGTTTCATACTGCTTAATCCAGTCATTGTGGTTTAACCTGCAGAAAAGATACAATTAAGTTACTGGAAGAGAAAAACAAGTCCTACCTTCCTGC
>NW_006790200.1:957257-958311 GCF_000442215.2 Lipotes vexillifer | reverse complement strand
CTACCGTCCTGCTGAGCCCAGAAAGAGAAAAAATTATGAGACAAATAGGAAATCCAACTATAATAGGTATACCTCAAATCTATTTAACAACAACAACAAAAAAAATCAAGTTTTGTACAAAGAATGAATTTCAAATACACTGAGTGGTAAGGCAGGAAATACAGCTCACCATCTCTTACATCCAGTAACTATTGCAAAAGAGGCACATTCTAGAACTAAGTTTGGAAAGGAAGCAAAGCAAAATACAGAATCTAAATTACTTTCAAACTTTAGGGTTGATATACATTATTACCTCACCAAAAAAAGAAAAAAAGGAAAGAAAGAGAGAGAGAAGCCATGCTGAAATCACTAACATTTCTATTCAGTGACTATTATGAACAGCTGGGAAAAACCACATTTACCAAAAGCACAGAGTACCAGGAAGTGCTGAGTAAACAAAGTGACAGTAAACCAAGCTGCCACAGATCACTGTGCAACAACCTTTCTAGAGACCACTGGCTTTTGTGGGTGTGGCGAGAGATGATTATATATACAGTAAAAAATAAAGAATTGTAGTATCTATAGCCAGGATAGTGAATAATCCATTATACAAGGTATCCTAGGTCCTATCCGAGGTTTCAAGTACAGTGCACAGAAAACTATGAAAACTTCTGGTCTTAAACACAAATTGTAAATAAAGGTTGCATGAGACAAATCTTTTATCTGGGCAAAGGTTATTTTCCTGTATAAGTATAAAAACACAAAGACATATAAATTTTTTAGAAATAGTGTTCTAGCATTCTGCAGTAACAGGGAAAAAGCGGAAGTCAGGCAATACTGTAGCCACTGAAATTCAATGGAGGTCCTTTCCCACCCCTTTCCAGTAGGCATCATTTTCTAATATTCCCAGTTTCCTAACCAGACAAAAATGGAGAGCACAGCAAAGAAAGATTTCATGAATAATGCTCTGAAGAGTCCCCAAATCTCCCATCCCAGTTTGGATCCCCTGAAGATTCCCTGATAGTGAGATTTTAGTGTAAGTCAGAAGTGAAACCATTAACAGTGTCTCTTTCCC
>NW_006790200.1:937417-957247 GCF_000442215.2 Lipotes vexillifer | reverse complement strand
TCTCTCCCTCTCCCTCTCCCTCTCTCTCTCTCCCTCCCCCTCTCTCTCTCTCTCTCTCTCTCACACACACACACACACACACACACACAGTTCTAATCTTCCAAAGGTTTCATTTTACCAAGATTACCAAATATTAATTAAAACAGAAGACCTAATCTAAAGGAGATTTCAAAGGATAGTCTAACCCAGCAAACTACACCCGTAACCTGTACACCTGTTTTTGTAAATAAAGTTCTACTGACACACAGCCACGTCCATTCATGTACATACTGTGTGTGACCGCTTTCAGCTACAACCACAAAGTTGAAGTGACAGAACTGAGTAGCTGTATCAGAGACCATATGCCTTGCAAAGGGTAAAATACTTACTATCTGGCCCTTTGCAGAAAAAATATGCCAAGCTTTTATCTAATCCATCCTTTGCTTCTTAGAGGGCTTAATTCATCCTAACCAATCATCAAATATTTTTCAGAAAAAGAAATAGCTCCCTGTTTTGAAAAATCTAAGAACAATATTCCTTTTAAGTCCAATAATTTAGCATTATTTAATTTTTTAATGGGCCAACTCTACTAAGCAAATTTTGATCTGGAATATCAATTTATAATTGACAGCTCTATTACCAGGTTATGAACTAAATTCTACTGTATGTGCCATATGAGTACATGTTGGTTGACAGAACAAATGACAAGGTGACACTGCCTTTACACTTGGGTTTATGGAAAACTTCAAATTACAATATCAGACACTAATATTTTTCTTGTATTTTCACAGGTAAAAACCTTCTGTAATAAAAAGACATACTTGGGAACCACGACCAGTAATGTGACGAGATACTCTGAGTCAAGAACAAAGTCATCCTTCTTCACAATTTCTGCTAGACTTCTAGTTAGCAAACTTCCTCTGAGGAATAAGAAAAAAACCATTAGGCTGATAATCATGTGCTTCCAGAACACAAGTAAAGAAACAGCAGGCTAATTATAGTCACATATACTATACATACATCTCAAGAGAGGGATTAGCCTGAGTTAACATTTTATTTTATAAGAAGTCAAAATTTAGCTGAATATTTCCCACATCCAAACCCGAAGAAATGTAAACATTTTATCAGACCTTGCCTCTAGGGTCTCCCTTTGTGTTTGCTTTAATTATTATAACTCAGCCCTTCTCTTGATTACATATATAGTATCTTAACTGAGAAAGTGTTATTCATTAGGTATCAATTAAAGTCTACCTCATCATAATTATGAAATCATATCATCTAAGCACAACCTTTGATTTTCCTCCCTCTTCCTGGGTTATCAATTTTGGTTAGTTAACCCAATAATCAACTGTTTTAACACAGTCTTCATTTGGTCTCCTAGTACATTTCACAGTGAAAATGACTTGCCCTGTTTGCACCACTGACAGTATCCAACCAACTTTCTCTCTGGGATATGAATGCATAACTGGAAGAGTTAAGTGCTTAAAGCTACACTTGTAGTAGTCATACTACAGTGATATTAACCGAAACAAGAGTGGTCTATTTTAAGAAAACCTAATATGTAAAAAATCAAAACTTGGAAAACAGAAAAATTAAAGAATGAGTATTACATTACAAAAGGATTCTTCTATAGAATTCTTTTAAGCAGCAGATAATTGCTATGTAATTAAACTATCATTTGATTTAAAACAATTAACTTTAGATAATTTTCAGTGAAAAACCAGATGGATAAAGGGATAAACCAAGACCCAACTCACAAGTATTATGTATGAAACGAGTATAATAAATCAGCCTCACATCTGTTTTGACTAGCCTGAATTAGTGAGCTTTTCTCCATGAAGTGAAAAAAACACCATTTTGATTATAGAAACAGCACAAAGTGGAACTTACTAACCCCTAACAATAGTTCATTCAGTATATGCTGCGTCCCCAGCACAACCTTTGATTTTCCTCCCTCTTCCTGGGTTATCAATTTTGGTTAGTTAACCCAATAATCAACTGTTTTAACACAGTCTTCATTTGGTCTCCTAGTACATTTCACAGTGAAAATGACTTGCCCTGTTTGCACCACTGACAGTATCCAACCAACTTTCTCTCTGGGATATGAATGCATAACTGGAAGAGTTAAGTGCTTAAAGCTACACTTGTAGTAGTCATACTACAGTGATATTAACCGAAACAAGAGTGGTCTATTTTAAGAAAACCTAATATGTAAAAAATCAAAACTTGGAAAACAGAAAAATTAAAGAATGAGTATTACATTACAAAAGGATTCTTCTATAGAATTCTTTTAAGCAGCAGATAATTGCTATGTAATTAAACTATCATTTGATTTAAAACAATTAACTTTAGATAATTTTCAGTGAAAAACCAGATGGATAAAGGGATAAACCAAGACCCAACTCACAAGTATTATGTATGAAACGAGTATAATAAATCAGCCTCACATCTGTTTTGACTAGCCTGAATTAGTGAGCTTTTCTCCATGAAGTGAAAAAAACACCATTTTGATTATAGAAACAGCACAAAGTGGAACTTACTAACCCCTAACAATAGTTCATTCAGTATATGCTAGAGTGCGTCCCCAATCCTTTTTTTTTTTTTTTGGCTGTGCCGTGAGGCACGCGGAATCTTAGTTCCCCGACCAGGACTGAACCTGCACCCCCTGCAGTGGAAGCACAGATTCTTAACTACTGGACCTCCAGGGAAGTCCCTCCCAATTTTTAATTATTTACATATACTTGACATGCTTACGCATTCTTTCGTTCCAAATTCTGAAGATTCCCTTTCAGGTTGTTATATGCAGATGCTCGAGATTTCAGGTCATTGTCAATCTGAGTCACTCCCTTTAAAGAGAAAAAGAGAAAAAGGGAAAATTTTCCTAAACCTGCCTCCACTAATACAATCAAAGTAGCTGTGCTTAAACTTTAAAAAACAAAACATCACTAGTTCCTGATGTAAAAATATTCTATTACTTTAAAAGCATGCCTTTAAAGGTCATTAAAAAACAAACCTACTTCATTTTTAATAACTATGGTAATTTTCATATAATCTTTTCTATTAAAGATAATGTTTTAGTCTACATGTATTTTAATTATTGTTACTATATTACTTCTTAAACCATGTAAATGGAATCTAGGCCACTGGTTACAGAGATAACTAATTAAAAGGCTTTAAAATACAAGTTTCAAGGATTAATTTCCAAAGGAACTAAATCACACAGAGTTTTGCTGCTCACAACACCACTACTCTTCCACAAAATATTTTCGCAATAAAATTAAAATTATGTTTGAATTTATTTATAAATGTTACACAAGCTGATTTTTCATAAAGATGAGTAAAACTACTAACAACTTAGGGAGAAAACACAAAGCAGTAGATTTAAAATTTGAGGAACTAATTTCAGCTCAGCTCTACCATCGCCAGCTGTGTGGCACTGGGGTGCCTCTTTCACCTCTCTGAGCCTCTTTCCTCAACTATAATAGTATCAGGAAGAAGACGACGAAATCCTTGATAAGGATCAAAAGGAAACAAGGCTCACAGTAAGAGCACCACTTTATATTATCTGACTACTCATTTTCATTAAATTATATGATGACTTGAGTTAAAATCCTTGATATGCTATTCATTTACATTTAACCATAGAGCACAACGTACAAATAAAGCCAGTGGGAGCCAAGGAAGTCTGTCCAGATGATTTAAACCATACTTTTCATCCTAGCCAGGTCACAGAAATGTTGTCACACAATTAATAGGTCCTTGTCTACTGCCTCATTATAGTTTCAGGTAAGACTTTCACATTTTTCTCTCAAGCTCAAGGACTTTGAAACATAAAAGGAGCTCTTAATTCAGTGAATTCATGGATGGGCTTTAACACGTGTGGGCTCCCTGAAACTGTTCATAAAATCATGTGGTACAAGAATACGGGCAATTTTTCTGGGTAGAGAATCAATACTGAACATCAGAAGGGAAGGTGTCAGAGAACCCATAAAGTTTAATCTGAATCAGTACTGTACATAACATACTTAAGTGACCATTATCATACATCTGAATGATTCATAAATAATCTATTCCAACTTCCTGTTCTATGTGATCTCAATTATGCTTCAAATTTATATAAATAACTATAAAATTTTAAAGTTACTTTTCTTATTCAAACATTGTTGATGTAACATTTAACTTAAACTACCTAAATAAACTACACAATTTGGATAATGTACACATGAAAGTGTTATCCTTTTTTGACACCTTTATTTTTTTAGTAAAACTGTAGTAAGTCACATATAATTAAGCTGCCCTGTCAAAACCTAAATTAGAGTATTTAATAGCTAAATACTTATAAAATAAATAAAGCCACTATAAATCAATGTGTCCTACCTGTATCATTTATCTTACCTTGGCAATTATTTCAGAAATATTTTTCAGGGACTGCTTGATTGGATATTTAGCCATGTCCCATTGAAACCTTGTTATATAAGTAACCAAGTCAACTGAAATAAGGGAAGAAATTAATTACTGAGGAGAAGCAATAGAATTTTGTATAGTTTGCTACACAGTAATAGGTTTTAGTGCTGAAACTGGTATTAAGAAAATCAGTGAAGATGTCATCATTTGTGAAGAATCCTGGTTAAGTAAATGTGGAACTGTATTAAGTAACATGGATTAATCAAAATTTTTACCTTGTAATCTGACTGGATCTGTTCTCCTTACTCAAAATTTAATATATATTAAAATGTTCCTTTCTAATCTGATGACTTAATAAATGGAATATGTACATTCCCATGGTATGCCTCATATGTAGAAGAAAGAGACAGAAAAAGATTAAGAATCTACTTCAGGGGATTCCCCAGTGGCACAGTGGTTAAGAATCCACCTGCCAATGCAGGGGACACGGGTTCGAGCCCTGGTCCAGGAAGATCCCACATGCTGCGGAGCCTGTGCTCTAGAGCCCGCACGCCTAGAGCCCGTGCTCTGCAACCAGCGAATCCACAGCAATGAGAAGCCCGCGCACCGCAATGAAGAGTTGCCCCCGCTTGCCGCAACTAGAGAAAGCGCGCACAGCAACAAAGACCCAAAACAGCCAAAAATAAATAAAATAAAATAATTTTTAAAATAATACATTAAAAAAAAACCCTACTTCAAACTGTCTCCTCAATAGGTAGAATCTGACAAAAGTATGTTCTTTCTTTGCAACTTACCCAAACAAACTGAAAACGAACTCGTCTGTTAAAACCCTGTGATGACTGTTCCTAGGAGTCTATATGTCAGTAATCTTCAAAACATGGACCTTTTCACTTTCAAATGACAAGAATAAGAAATGCAGAGCTTCCCTGGTGGCACAGTGGTTGAGAGTCCGCCTGACAATGCAGGGGATGTGGGTTCGTGCCCCGGTCCGGGAAGATCCCTCATGCTGCGGAGCAGCTGGGCCCGTGAGCCATGGCCGCTGAGCCTGCGCGTCCGGAGCCTGTGCTCCACAGCGGGAGAGGCCACAACAGTGAGAGGCCCGCGTACCGCGAAAAAAAAGAAAAAAAAAAAAAAGAAATGCAGAGCCAAAGAGACACTCAACCACTAATTCCCTGGAAGTGTGGTAGTCAAGATGACTTTACTCCTCAAGTCTGATGGGATCAAGGTCACGGAAACCAAATGTCAATTATGGTTAACTGGCAAAAGTAATTCATACCAAAATATCTTCTCTCCTCAACTTCTCCCTACATAATACCAGCGAGTCAACAACATAGATGGTATCTCCAAAAGCAGTTTTGGATGCAATGCCCCCTAGACAGTCATCCCCCATTCGGCCTCGCAGACTGACCGCCCTAGTTCATCAGGTACCTAGAGACCAGTGAAGGCACCTAAGTTGTTAACACACCTAACTTTCGTCCTGCCCCCAGCCGCACATTAACAGACACAGTAAGCAGCTCAGGATCGCTATTATTAGCAAAGAGTAAAAATAAATTACTAAAAAAATTTTTTTTTACTGATTAAGTACTTCTGAGCATCTATTATTTGCAAGGAGAAGAAATGAGATTAGAGAGACACTGGATTTAAAATACAGTGACTGTTGAGAGTTTAGCCAAATCTCCATACTGCTGCCTCAGCATCCATTTCTGTGTGGCCAAGTGGCCTACAGGGGCCTAGAAGCCTGCAATCACAAGTGGATGTAAGCTCCTGATATGATTTCCCTGATATGACCCTACGATAAGCGCTCTCTGCTGCTGCCCAGGGCCTCCCCTGCTAGTGTACCCTTTAGATAAGACCCCCTCGAAGTTAACTGAAACCCTCCTTTTTGGTTTGAATCGACCAACCTGGACTTGGCTTGGGAACCCCAAAGCACTCCACCCATGGGCCCTAATAAAGGCATGTGCCCCAGGTCCCGCCGCTCTCCCTCTGCCGGCACCCCATCTTGACCTCCCTGCCTTGCCCCCCTCCTCCAGGACCTGTGAGTAATAAACTTCTCTATTTCTCTTCCCCTTGTGGTCTTTTGTTGAACCGTTGCTCACCAACCCATGACACCCCAGGGCTTTACTTAACAAACGTTAATTTAACCAAGTCACATCAGTGACCTTTATTTATCACAGTAGGCAATATAGGACAGAAAGAAAGGAAAGGGTTGTTTCTTATTATAATGACGTATCACTAAAGATCAGCCTAATTAAAAATGAAGCAAGTGCTAAAGTGATACTTCAGGAGAAAACAACAAATGCAAGTATAAATGACAACAATGCGGTTGAAACCATCTTTATAAAGCCATTATTACATAGAGCAAACTCTACGTAAATACTAGTTTCTAGCTATGGAGAGGTCGGTGGTAGACTATTCTATGGGTACTAAAGAAATGTCACATTCAAATCTGAAGGGAGGAGGCATTACTCTGCAATAAAATTAATAATGTTTATTGTAAGGATTTAGCAGTTGGATGCTATTAAATACAAAAAGCTAGAGAAAAGAAGTATTCAACTGGAACAATGCTGAGAGACATAACATGGAAACACAGTCGTTAATGGGAGTTGACAAACAGATTCTGGAAAGAACTAAGGTAAATCTTTATAACATTGCTTTTGGAAGGATCCATATCATAAACTATCTTATATATTATGTAGGATTGTCTTATGAGAGGTTGTGTTTCAGAGGAAAGAATGTAACTGGCAATATCACCAAATTCAGTAGTAATCATTCTATTTTAATGGCTTTCTATTGTATATAATATCCTTACCTATAAACCTTTTTTAAGTCGTTCACTTTAGAGAAATCAAATGCAAATCATGAAACATTAGCTTACCTCCATTGGCCAACAAATTCTCCTGAACTTTATCTTTACTATCCTCCAATACGTCAGCCATATACTGAGCCACTTTCTTAACCACCCTTGGGAGAAAAAAAAAAAAAAAATCAACAATCACTTTCAGGAAAACAACCTAAATTCCATACTACACAATGAACACATTACATAAAGACACGAATTTGACTCTATTTGTTCCAATTACACTATCTGTATAATATAGAACAAATGGGTCCTAACTTCTAAAATAATGTTTTAAGGACAAAAAGCACCAAGATCTTATTACATATGTCAAACTCAACTGAGTAACTGTAGTTTTAAGGAGACCACATGCAATATGTTTACCAAGTCTGGAAAGAAAGTAGTGGAAAGCTAGCGAGAATAAGCTGAAAAACTGGGCAACAGATCTCACTGCACTGCAAAAACAAAGGGGGATGCAGGAGCTTTCATTCACCAGTTATGTGCTTCCCCTTAGGACAAAAGGGATCCCACAGGCAATAGAATACAAGCAACGGTAACAATGAAGAATGCGGTCCTACACTACTTATTAACTATTTATTGAGCATCTACTATTTGAGAGAAACAATCTAAAGGGGAAACCATGGTGCCAAAACTACTGAGGCACCTGCATATCACCTTCTCGATCCCTTCACCTTATAAATAAAGACACCCCCAGGTATGAAGAGAGTAAGTGACTTAGCCCCAAAACTCACAAAACCAGTTCCCAGCAGAGCTGTGACTAAAAACACTGGAGTCTGGTGTTCTTTCCCCCATTCCTTGTCTACCTCTGGGCCGTGGGTGGGATACAAAAGTATACGCCAAAAATCTAGCTTCCCATTGCTTAAAATCAAAATGGAAAGATACCAAAAAAGACGGATGACTAAAATACAAAGCCATCTGTGGTGAGCGGCAGCTGAGATGACCAGGCTACAGACAGAAACACATAAAGGAAAAAGACTTCACTTCCAGCTACTGTAATCAAAAAAGCAGAACGGATCAGGAGCAGGGCAATGAAGGACAGGAATGGTTTTGAAAGGCTGATTAGGTGGCAAGAATGTATATTCTTGCCACAGGGCATCATATGAGACAAGATCCAGAGAGATAAGAAAAGCAACGAATGATGAGGGGTCCAGACTGCCGGGAGTGTCGTGCTCAGGAGAAAGGAGGTTGTGCTAGGATGGCCGGCTGGGGCCAGACTGCAGGTAGATTGCCTCTGATGTCAGCCTTTAGGGAGAGGTGTAATATGGTCAAAACAGGACTTCAGACAATTTCTCCAATGACTTTGTGCTCAACAGCAAGGAGTGTAAACTGGAAGACAAATTAAGAAACTCCTGCAACATGAACCAATAAGGGCCAGAAAAAAGCAACAGAAGGACAAAATGTGAATGACGATCCCATGCGGAATGACCTCAAACCTAAGAAAGTGGAACAAATTCAGAAAAAAATGATGTAAGCCGTAAGTCTTCAACATGTTTAACTTGGGATTTGTCCATACACTTGGCTGTGTCTCCAAAATTCACCCATTCCTTCACAGAAGACAAACCATTATTCCTATATAAGTTGACGAGCATCTTGTAAACAGAACCATCTGCTATGAACATTCCAAAATGTGCATGTTCACAACATTGTAAATCAACTATACTTCAATTTTTTAAAAAAAATGTGCATGTTTACCAGAGAAATGGTTCAGAGTGTAGAACTGCCTGGTGTCAAATTTATCAACTTAACATCGCATAACTCAGACCTTGACAATCTCCCTATGCATCTCTACAGGAGTATCCATGACACATGGTCACCTTAAAAAAAAACAACAAAAAACAAACTGCTCTAATGATCAGATTACTGAAAAAGTATAAACTATAATTTACTCCACCACAATGTTCAGAGTTTAAAAACTGGAACACTCAGTCATTAAGCTAGCATCTGTCAATTCTACCTAGGTCTAACAACCATATGATTTTTAAATTCCTCATATCTTTCAGGAAGACTGATACAAAGACAAGATTGCGTAACAGTGCAGAAAAGAATAGCTAACAAACTGCATAGGCAACTTGCAATGCTTCTGACCAAATGAACTGCATTTGCCCTAAATACTTACTTCCCTAAAAAATGTGCGCAAACCTTAAACTATACTCAGGACATCCCACTGATGATTTAAAGAAAGATCTAGAGAGCTATTGAGGTGATTAATAAGGATCCAAGTAAGTGTTAATCATTATATTCTCAGGAACCTCCCTTCTCACTGTCCTCTTCATTGTCATGACCTAACATTGCAATGAGGCTGGTGGGACTGCAGAAAGGACAATCACCTCAGGGGGGGCAACCACGAAAAGTTTACTTAATTAAAAACCTATAATCAGGGCTTCCCTGGTGGCGCAGTGGTTGAGAGTCCGCCTGCCGATGCAAGGGACGCGGGTTCGTGCCCCGGTCCGGGAAGATCCCACATGCCGCGGAGTGGCTGGGCCCGTGAGCCATAGCCGCTGGGCCTGCGCGTCCGGAGCCTGTGCTCCGCGACGGGAGAGGCCACAGCGGTGAGAGGCCCGCATACCCCAAAAAAAAAAAAAAAAAAAAAAAAACCTATAACAAGAAACCAAGAGACAAAAAACTGACTGATGGTAAGAACTGAGACTATCATCAAAAATTATTTTCACATTTGCTCTACTGAATGCATGGAATTACTAACCCTAAAAGCAGTTTGTTACTTTTGCTTTCATCCTCTCTTTTCCATTTTTATTGCCTAGTGCCTGCCCTTAGCTGACGTTTTCAATATCTCTTGCATAATCTACTGTAAAACTGGCCCCCAACTGGCCTTTTGCCTCATGAGTACATCTTTAGGTCTATTTATTTACTTACCACGTTGTTATGTCAAAAGATCTCTCTGCAACACCTCAGCCTCTACTACCAGAGTACTGCATTATGGTGGTTCTATCAATTCAGAAAAGCATAACAGCATAAGCAAGAAAACCCTTCTGCACAGATTTTGAGAATAAGTTCCCCTCTATTCAGGTCTGTTCCCTTAAAGCTTTAATCAGATGTACATTTCTAAGATTCTCCAAAATTCTGGTTTTTTACAAATTATACCTATTTACCTAAGCCCTAAGTATTTAGAAAGCTCTGTACATCAAGAGTAAAAGGGATTGTAGACTGAGTCTGTCAATCAAAATTCAGAAAGTTATTAAGGATCTCATACCCATCTTCAGCTAAAATACACAGTAACTGAATTTCAAGTGACTAAACCTGTAGCCTAGAAAAATCTTTTAATGTAACTGAATTTTGAAGACAAAAGCATCACCAAATAAATCCTCAAATAAATGGCGTAACAGCCCACGTTAATGAATCAAAGATTTAATATGTCAGGATGGCAATACTGCCCAAATTATCTACAGATTCTACAAAATCCCCATCAAAATTCCAGCTGACTTTTAGCAGATATTTGACATGGTGTTCCTAAAATGCAAATGGAAATGAAAGGAACCAAACAGCCAAAATAATCTTGAAAAAGACAAAGTTAAGTTGGAGAGCTCACACTTCCTAATTTCAAAACTTACTACAAAGCTGCAGTAAAGAGGGCAATGTGGTACTGGCATAAGGACAGGAATATGGAATACAAATAAGCGTCCAGAAATAAACCCTTACATTTATGTTCCATGGATTTTTGCAAGGGTGTCAGGACAGTTCAATGGAGAGAGAATAGTGTTTTCAACAAATGGACAACTGGATATCCACATGCAAAAGAATGAAGATGGACTTCTCCCTCACACCACATACAAAATTCACTCAAAATGGATCAAAGGCCTAAATGTAAAAACTAAAACTATAAAACTCTTAGAGAAAATACAGATATAAAACTGTGTGACCTTGGATTAGGCAATGTTTTCTTCCATACAACATCAAAAACACAAGCAACAACAAAAAAGAGATAAATTGGACATTAAAATTAAATGTTTTGTGCTCCCAAGGACACTATCTAGAAAGTGAAGACGACCGACAGAATGGGAGAAAATATTTGCAAGTCATATCTGATAAGAGAGTTGTATCTAGAATATATAAAGAACTCTTACAAGTCAATAATCAAATGACCAATAAGCCAATTAAAAAAAAGGCAAAGGATCCAAACAGACATTTCCCCAAAGAAGAAACACAAATGGCTAACAAACACATGAAAAGATGCTTAACACATTATTAGCCATCAGGGAAATGCAAATCAAAAACACAATGAAATTCTCTTTAATATCCACTAGGATGGCTATAATCAAAAAGATGGACAGTAACAAGTATTGTCAACAATGTGGAGAAATTAGAACCTTCGTACACTGCTGGTGAGACTGTAAAATGGTACAACCACTTTGGAAAACAGTCTGGCAGTTCTTCAAAATGTTAAAAGTACAGTCACATTGACCCAGCAATTCCACTCCTAGGTACATACCCAAGAGAAATGAAAACACATGAGCTCACAAATACTTGTACACAAATATTCATGGTAGCATTATCCATATGAGCCAAAAAAAGGAAACAACCTTAATATCCATCAACTGATGAATGGATTAACAGAATGCAGTATATCCACACAATGTAATATTATTTGGTAGTAAAAAGAAATTAAATGTTGATACATGCTACAACACGGATGAACCTTGAAAACATTACACTAAGGAAAAGAAGCCAGTCACAAGAGACCACATATTGTATGATTCCACTTATATGAAATGTCCACAAAAAGCAAATGTATAGTGTCAGAAAGTAGGTTAGTGGGCAGTGGGGGTTAGGGAGTAACTAGTAATGGAAACAGGATGTTTATGATAGTGGCAGGGGGATGAAAATGTACTAAAATTGATTGTGGTGATGGCTGCACAACTCTGTGACTATATGAAAAATCACTGAATTGTACACTTGAAGTAGATGAACTGCCTAGCATGTAAATTATATCTCAATAAAAATATTAAAAGGAGTCACCATTTTCACACGTCAAACAGGTGTATTTTATTGCACATTAATTGTATCTTCATAAAGTTGATTTACAAAGAAAAAAAAGTCATTGTTTTCTAAAACCATTCCAATAAGCAGAATACACATGTGATAATAAACCCAATGCCCAAGCAGCCAAATAGCGACTCTCATTTTGCTCTAGCCTATGCATATAAATACATTACCCTTCTACAAATGCATCCAGTTTAGCCAGTTCATCTGACAAACCAACCAAGACGTCCAGTGTGCCAACCTAAAAGGGAAAAACAACATTTCATTACTGAGATTTCATCCTGTTTTTTTTTTAAACATGGTGATACAACATCTTGATTTGAAGGGCCTGCAAATCTTAAGTTCTCCATATTTTATTTCATAATATGCAAGTGTGGTTAAAAAATGTTTGCTAGACACTGCAAAGCTATTTATATGTACAAGATAATCCTCTAATTCATGGGCACAGCCACCACTTAGATGTGAAGATTCCACAATAGCAGGCCTGTGCCTCTGCTGGTCCTGCCCAGTGGCAGTGGATCATCTGAAGTCATGGTTTACAAGAGCAGCTCTTAAGCAAGGGTCCAGAGCTATGCATCAGAGCATCTGTAACTGAAACTGTGGTGTTTCTTTTTAAAGGAAACTTTATGATTATTATTATTTTTGGCCATGCCACATGGCACACAGGATTTTAGTTCCCTGACCAGGGACTGAACCCGTGCCCCTGCAGTGATAGCACACAGTCCTAACCACTGGACCACCAGGAAATTCCCTGTAATTGAATTTGTACTCAAAACTGTGTACGTGTAAATGAGCGTGTTTTGGAAGAAATGTCCACAGTCTATATCAGTGTATCAAAGGAACTCGTAAGTCCCAAAATACTAAGAACCAGTGGTTTTAAGCATTTCTTAAATGAGTGTTGTATGTAACTGCCTCATTTGGTTAACCAGAAAAATATAAGTATCATGATCTTTTCCATTCTTTACAAAAGTTCAGTCAACCGATTACTGGCAGCCTGCTTCACTTAGAGGCTGCTAGATTACTGATGTTTAATAAATGTTAAATAGATAAACTAGATTAAATAACTAGGATAGATTTGCCAAGTATAATTAAAGAGGTGCAATGGTAAAACATTTACAACATCACTGAGTATTACATGAATTTAATAACAGAAAAATGGATTCACTGTGATATATAAGAATACATAATCCCAAGATTTTTCACTTCTAAAAATCATATTTAAGTAATACATCGAGTATTTTCATAAGATTTCTCATTAAAATTTAAATTGTAATAATTTAGAACAGCATAAAAGTTTAGGAAAAATGTTATTTTGTTTTGGTAGTTTCCTTCAAGACATCTCAATTTCCTTATTATCTAAAATTTGAAGATCAGAAAGAACAGGATAAGTTTTAAATTATGCCAATCCCTAGAGATGAGACAGTTTTCTTTTGAAGGAACCTGGATATCTCATTTCTACCAAAAGGTAAGCAGGACAACTGTCCTCTCCTTCATGATGAACGATTTTGCACAGCACAGTTTTACCTTTAAGTCAGGAATGCTGAACTTTGAAGTAACTGCAAGATTGTTGTTCTTCGTAGTTGCCGCATGCAGTTTCTCCCATGTTTGCTGACATGTTTTCTCCCCAGGAGCTGATATAAGCCAGAACTCAGTCATGTTGGTTACCAGATATTTCTTCCAAAATCAAGAGAGACTCTGAAATGTAAAACAAAACAAACTAAAAGTACATTTAATATCACTTGTTTCTAAATTATTTCAGAGTGATAAGCATAGCCTGTTACAAAACTATCAATAATTCAGCACTGGCATACAATCCTAAGCAAAGTCAAATCTATTTACCTGGATGTAAATCCATATTAATGGTAAATGGTGATTTATTTATGATACTAGGAAAAAGAGATGATAAAGACCTAATACATGAAGTACAGAATTTTTTTAAATTACAAAACATCCTAAAGTGGGAATTAGTCAAGAAGTGAGACTACCCAAAATATCAGCTACCAATAGTTTCATTCCACAAAAGGTGGGAGAGTCACAAATTTATAGGTTTATCTTAAATTTTTAAAACATAAAACCAAAATAGGAAGTAAAAAAACATGCATAACTCTTACCTTTAAAAAAGAATTGAATCAATGCATTTGAACAGTAGCCACCAAATAAATTTGCCACATCTGGCTTAGCAAATCCTACAAGGTCAGCCAAATTGGTGGTTAATTTTCATCCATATTCAATCTAAGGGAATCTCCTCAATCCCTAGCGTATACTTAGTGGCCATCAAACGCTTACAAATTTGCAAAAAAAAAACAAAACAAAACTTGCCAATCAACCTGGTAAATCAGTCTCTGATTTAAAATATGACTTGGGGCAGGGAGGGATGCATAATACAATACTATTGGATCTGAATTAAGAGGCTGTGTGGATCTCACTTTCCAGAGTTCCATTAAGACATAACCAACCCTCTTCCACAATCTTTCTCCCTCTCCTTTTCCCTCTCTCCCTGACACACACGCACGCGCACATGCACACACGCGCGCAGAGAAAAAGAAAGTCCAAAACCAAATCTACTCAGAAACACAGAAGAACTCATAATATAATAGTGTGTCATTATTTCTACTTTAATATGCTTTCATTAGAACCACCATAAACTTTCTACTATCACTGCTTGTTTAAGCTTTCCTGAAATTTGGAGTCTTAGGCAGAAGATAACGATCTTACAAAATTGTCCTGATAATCAATCAAATAATGAATATGAAAGAAATCTGTAAATTTAAATTTCCTTTAAAATGTAAAGTACTATAGTTAATCGCAATGGACTTTCATAATTTCAAAAGGCAACTGAAATTAAAGTAATCCTACCAGGCTTCCCTGGTGGTGCAGTGGTTAAGAATCCACCTGCCAATGCAGGAGACACGGGTTCGAGCCCGGGTCCGGGAAGATCTCACATGTCGTGGAGCAACTACGCCCGTGGGCCACAACTACTGAGCCTGCACTCTAGATCCCGCAAGCCACAGCTACTGAGCCCACATGCCACAACTACTGAAGCCCGTGCTCCTAGAGCCCACGTTCCACAACGAGAAGCCACCGCAATGAGAAGCCTGCACACCACAATGAAAAACAGCCCCCGCTCGCCACGACTAGAGAAAAGCCCGCACGTAGCATTGAAGACCCAACGCGCGTAGCACTGATGACCCAATGCAGCCAAATAAATAAATAAATTTCTTTAAAAATGTTTAAAAATAAATAAAGTAATCCTACCAGGTCATTACACAATTGAAGGTGACCTGAACATATACGCCATTCAATATTCTTATTTTTTTCTAACTTCCATTTCAAGAGCATCTACCACATACTAGGTATTGCTCTAAACGTTTTATACATTATTTCAATTAATCTTCCTAACACTTCTACGAGATATATATCATCCTCCCCACTTATAGATTTTTTTTTAAATAGATTTATTTATTTTTGGCTGCATTGGGTCTTCATTGCTGCACGCGGGCTTTCTCTAGTTGCAGAGATCGGGCTTCTTGTTGCGGTGGCTTCTCGTTGCAGAGCACAAGCTCTAGGCACGCGGGCTTCAGTAGCTGTGGCACACGGTCTCAGAAGCTGTGGTGCACGGGCTTAGTTGCTCCGGGGCATGTGGGATCTTCCCGGACCAGGGCTCAAACCCGTGTCCCCTGTATTGGCAGGCAGATTCTTAACCACTGCACCACCAGGGAAGTCCCCCACTTACAGATTTAAAAACCTACTCAGAAAGGTTAAACTGGTGAAAATACAGGTGGTGGTATTAAATGAATCTCAAGAATTGTACTCTAAAATGATTTTTTCCAACATTCCTAAAAAGGCTGCACTAAGAGCTGCACTCTCTCAAATGGCCAACAAACTAAACACAGATTAATAGTGATGGTAAGCCCAGACAAAGCACTCAGCCTGGCCAGAAAAACAGTATCTGATGACCTGCAGATCACCTCCTCTCCCGGCAAAATGGCAGGTGACAGAATCAATTGTTAAGGTCTTCCTCACGATACTGTTAAATTATCTAAACTGCAGCTTCTTCAAAGACTGTAACCATATGAGCTATTACAGTAGATGTCACTATCATACCACTTAAGAGTTCTAGAAAATCTTTTTCAGCCAGCAGGTTTCCAAAGGATTTCAAGAAATATAGAAAGAGGACCATATTTCCTCATTTAAAAATACCTGCCTGACTCTACAGAGCTTTCATCAGGATCAAATGAAATAATGTCATGGTAATTCTAAACAAAACTAGAGTCCCATCCTGCCTCTAAAGGCTGTTCCCAGTGTCCCACGTAGGAAATATCTTGTTTACTCACTATCTTGTAAACGCCACTATTATGCATTTATCACACTATTCTGCCTCATTTTTTTCACAACATCTTTTCCTCTCCACCTGACCGGGAAATCCTGAAGGGCCAGAATCATACCTTCTTTTCTGATGCTCTAAAAACCCAGCATATACAATTCCTGCCAACAGCAGGGATTTTACGAATAAATAAGAGACTTTATGAATAAGTCCTTGCTCGTTTTATGAATAAATGAAATATAATTATAACAATGACTCTGAACCAATCAAAAAGTCTGATTAGAGAAAAAAAATAAGGGCCAAGAAAAATATTTAAATGTTTTTTAAAGCTTTTTTCTTTTAATTTAGTCTTTCAGAAAACAAATCCTAACCTTAGAGTAGTATATAAATTAAAAATGAGTAAAGCTGCAGATTACTAAGCCTTTGTCTTTCATTATTTTACAGGTGAATACAGAAATATAAAAGAGAGGGATTGAGAAAGAACCTGTTGGTACTTCAGGCAAAGCCATGGCCTCAATTCTTCTATCCTCTGGTCAAAACAAACTATATAAGAGGAGTCTGATGCGAAAGACAAGCGACTTAAGTATCTAAGGATAAATGTAAGAACTGCCTATGAGAAGAGCATCAATAAGACTTCTGCAAAATCCCTGGTTTTTGGTCCATTGTTATCTGTCACTTAAACAAGTCACATAAAAAAATTTCTCTTTGAAACTGAAGTACAATTTACGCTCAGTTCCAAAAAAACCCTATCTTTGCAGATGAACATATTTGTTGGGGGGAGGTCAAAAAATGAAATCCCTGTTGTTAAACACATTTCCCCTTCTGAGCCACACAGACAGCCAAGACTGGTGTCCACTGGTTATCATCTCACCCAAGGTCTGGACACCTCCACTTCCGCTGACTGCTTCAACTGACTTGTTTTTATGCCTAATTATTTCCCTTTGTTTCATCTTGTATACTGGAAGTCAGGCATAAATATAGGCAAATCATATGTTAAGCAAAAGAGAAAATGATTTAAAAGGCATTCCTCAAGACTCAGATCGAGGTTTAAGTCCCTCTCTTATATGTGTGTATACAGTTGCTCTCTTGGTGATTTTATTTATACTCAAGGCAATTCCAGTCTAGATGCTGAACACTATTCTAAATTGTATCTCCAGCCTAGGCTACTCTGCTGCATCTAGAGCTGTACCCAACAAGTCTCCACAGCTGACTACAAGACATCTCCATCTGGATGTCTCCAAAAACACCCAACATTTCTAGTCAAACTCCTAATGCCTTCCCCAAAACTTGGTCCTACTCCAGTGTTCCCTGAGTTAGCATAGTTAGTACCCCTGCAACATTAGAGAACTACCAATAGAATTG
Organism: Lipotes vexillifer; assembly: GCF_000442215.2. NCBI lineage: Eukaryota > Metazoa > Chordata > Mammalia > Artiodactyla > Lipotidae > Lipotes > Lipotes vexillifer. The sequence continues at coordinate 939,326 of NW_006790200.1, read as the reverse complement.
TCAAATGTCATCAAGATAGCAGCCAACACTTACTGTGTACTTCCTATCTACCAGCACCAGTCAAAACACTTTACAAGGATTAACTCATTTGGTATATCTCATGGATAGTGGTTACAAACGAAGAAACCAAGGCACAGAAAATGCCTCATACATTATATGAAATATATATTACAATATGTACCATGTCATATATAAGTGCATATATTACATGCTAAGGATGAATGTATTATATGCTCTCACAGCACCTTTTAAGTATTTCCCTGAGCAACACTTTTTATTGATGTCTTTCTACCAAATAAACTGTGCATTAGGGTAGGTGGAAACCAAGAGAGCTTTTGCTCACAACCGTACTCTCAGTACAGAGGCTGGTATATAGAACCTCAAAAAGTATTTGTTGGGCTTCCCTGGTGGCGCAGTGGTTGAGAGTCCGCCTGCCGATGCAGGGGACGCGGGTTCGTGCCCCAGTCCAGGAAGGTCCCACGTGCCAAGGAGCAGCTGGGCTCGTGGGCCATGGCTGCTGAGCCTGCACATCCGGAGCCTGAGCTCCGCAATGGGAGAGGCCGCGGCAGTGGAGAGGCCCACGTACCGCAAAAAAAAAAAAAAAAAAGCATTTGTTGACTATTTTTAAAGAATAAGTAACTGTGAAGATTAAGTAAGATAATAAAGTTAAAATACCTGGCTTATAATTGGTTCGCTCCCTTCACTTCCTCCATATTTTTTAAAGTCAATTTCATTGAAATATAATTTATATACAATAAAATGCACCCATTACAAGAGTACAGTTTGATGAGTTTTTGACAAACATACACACCTGTATAACCACCACCAAAATCAAGATTAAGAACATTTCTGTCTTCCTAAAGCCTTCCCTCACACCAAGGCCCAGTCAATCCCTACCCTACTGCTGGCCCTGGGCAGATGCCAATCTGCTTTCTGTCACACTATAGATTCAATTTGGCCCGATGTAGAATTTCATTGTAAATGGAAGTGCACACTGCGTACTCTTTTGTATCTGGCTTCTTTTGCTCAGCATGTCTGTGATATTTGTCTATGGCCTGTGTATCAGTAGCAGTTCATTCTGTTTTATTGCTTAGTGTTCCGTGACATGAATGTACAACGGTTTGCTTACCCATTCACCTGTTGATAGACATGTGGACGATGACTGGTTTGGGGCCATTAACAACAAAGGTGCTATGAATATTCCTCTACAAAGCTTTTGTGAAAATACACATTCATTTCTCTTGGATAACCATCTACAAGTGGAATTTCTGAGTTGAATGATTAGCATATATTTAACTTTATAAGAAGCCACCAAACTGTTTTCCAAAGTAGATGTAATATTTTATATTCTCATTAGCAAGATACACAGTTCCAGTTGTTTCACATGCCCACCAACACTTAGTGCTGCCAGCCTTTTTATTTTCAGCCATTCCAGGGGGTTGCAGGGGAATCTCACATTTCCACAATGACTACAAAGTTCAGGATCTTTTCATGTTCTTATCAACCATTTGTATATATTCTTTTGTGAAGTTTCTATTCAAATCTTCTGTGAAATTTCTATTCAAATATTGTGCCTAATTTTTTAAAAAGCTGCATTGATCTTACTGAGTTGTAGGAATTTTTTGTATGATCCTGATACAATTTGAGAGGGGTGTGTGTGTGTTTCTTACGTATTTTCTCGTGTCTTGCCCTTTCTTAATGGCGTTTTTGAGTAGAAGTTTTCAATTCTGATGTCCAGTTTACTGACTTTTTCTTTTATAATATATGAGTTCTGACATAAGAAAAATCTGCCTACCCCAGAGTCACAAGGATTTATCCTGTTTGGAGTTCAGAGAGATTCTTGAATCTGTGTTTATAGTTTTCAACATTCATCTATTATTTTCTTCAAATTTCTTTCCTGCTTCTCTTT
>NW_006790200.1:913880-937407 GCF_000442215.2 Lipotes vexillifer | reverse complement strand
TCTTTCCCTTTTTTTGAGACAAAAATGGCATGTATATTAAACCACCTGATATTGTCCCACAGGTCACTGAGCTTCCATTCACTTTTTTAAATTGTTTTCCTCTCTGGGCTTCAGTTTGGATACTTTCTTGCTACATTTTCTAGCTGGCTGACTTTTTCTTAAGTAATCTATTTGTCTCATGAAGTGAATTTTTCGCTTTAGATGTATTTTTCACCTTTATAAGTTCCATCTTTTAAAACTTCTCTTTCCTCATTATGTTCATGTTTTCTGTTAAATCACTGAGCATATTTACAATTCACAACATTAAACTGCTGATCACTGGATTTTGTTTTCTTCCTTTTAAGAATGTTGTGCTTTGTTCTGACGGTTACCTTACTTGAGCTTTAGCATGCTTCATTTCAAGGCTTGTTTTTATACTTTGTCAGGCTAAGTCTAAAGCTTTACTCTAGGGCTAATGTAGCCTTTCTACTAAGATCTGACCGTCTGGGGAATCCATGGGATGCCCCAGGGATTCAATAAGGTATCCATACGCCTTCCGGCCCCATGAGCTCTGGCAACTGTCTAAAGTTCTCTAGTCATTCTTTGCCGGGCCTCCGACAGAGAGAGACTCCTTTACAGATGGTGGGTTTTCTGTCTAGCTCCCTCCTGTCAGCCTATCCAACCCGCGAATTCTAGCCAGATAAGCCTTCCCGAACTCCAAGTCTCCTCAACTCAGCAAGACCAACATGCTCTGCTTGGTCTCCTCTAACCCATGGTCCAGAGAGTGACTCCAGGCAGACAGCCAGAGAGATTATAGAGCTCATTTCATTTGTTTCCTGTCTCTTGGTTCCTGTATTACCTCTGTTGTCCAATAACTGGAAGCAGTTTTTTCATATATTTTATCCAATTTTCTAGTTGTTTATGTTGGGAAAGCAAGTATGGTACCAGTTATTCCATGGTGGCCAGAAGCTGAAGTCTCCTCTTGTTTTGCTGTATGTATTGTTCCTGAGTTTTTGGTTTTGCTAGGGATTCGACCACAACCTCCCAGTCCCTCAGCCCCATGCTTTAACATTTAATAGAAAACAGGATTAACAACAATGAACATGAGAAATATAACAAGTCTAGGCTGAAAGACTGTAATAATACTATGTGTGGGAAGAACGGAGCACTGCTTTGGCAGTAAAGTGGAGAAATGTTCATTTCCGTTTAAAAAAAAAGGACAGATGTAGCTTGAATAAATGTCCCACACATATGTGTCATTAATTTTGCAAATGTACAGCATGCTCTAATGATTGATAAAATATAAATTCATTAAAAAGCATTAATAAAGATACAATAACTTGCCATCATTAATATTTCCTCAATCTAAAATAATTATATATCACAGGATAACCCAAAAAAGTTCTGTAACTTTTTAAAAAAGGGACAATTTCTAGAAGGCAGTTTGTCAATGTTAATCAAAAGCCATAAAAACATTGACACAGCTTTAAGAAAGAAGACTATATATCGGTATAAACATTAAATTGTTTAAAAAAACCATTAAAGATGATCTCTTGGGAGTGGATTATGAATGTTCATTTTCATTCTTTCTGCGTATTCCTGTTTCCTAATTTTTTATTAATGAATTACTACATGTAAATGCCAGAAAAACCCCACACTTCATTAAAAAAAAAAAAAAAGTGGGGCAATATCCTCACACTTGAAAACACTGAAAAGTTTAGAGACCGTTAAACGGCGTGGCAACAAAGAACCCTGGATATAAATACAAAAGATAAAGGCAAAGCTGGTTAGTAGTAGCTGTGTCTGAAGTATGAGATCAAGGTTGGTAAACAGCCTTTTTATCTCACTGGGAATTTCAGTCAGAAAGAACCTAAATGCCAACTTCAGGAAGCATAGTGTAACGGCCACAGCACTGCACTGAGAATATGAAGACTTGGAATCTAATCCCAATTCTACATATCACTGTCTGTGTAAATTTCATTTGTAAAATGAGAGGACTGGATTACCATATCCAGGATCCTTTTTTGCTCCTATATTCCATGAATCTATACTGGCTAAGACCGAGGACTCTTTTTTTTTTTTCTATTTTCTTGTTAAGTCCCTCAAGTAAATCAGATGATCGGACAGGTTTCAGAACCACTATAGTAAAACAGGAATTTCCATGATTATATAGTGAGTTACATAGTAAATGTTACAAGAAATGGCAAATATTACTTAATAAGATGGCTAAATGTCATACCAACATGATCAAGAATCACGCAGTACTGTTAGTTCTATAATACAGGAATGATTTTTGTTCTATGGAGTTCAGAAACCTTAAATACATGAACCCACTTTTTGCATGCTTTCTATGGCAGCTTACAAACTTAAAAAGTGCAAAGCAATATGATATATGAAATCAAGTACAGAACAATACGAAATCTGGGTAAACTACTGCTTTGCTCAAGAAATACACAATTTTATTTCATTTATGAAGGACAGAACACAGAGGATTTTAATGCCCTTCGTACAAATAGGTGGTTTTGTGACCACAGTGTTAGAATCCGGATTCATCCCCAAAACTTCTTGAAAAACTTTTCCAGCACTAAAAACATTGCTCTAGGGCTTCCCTGGTGTCACAGTGCTTGGCAGTCCGCCTGCCGATGCAGGGGACACAGGTTCGTGCCCCAGTCGGGGAAGATCCCACATGCCGCGGAGCGGCTGGGCCTGTGAGCCTTGGCTGCTGAGCCTGCGCATCCGGAGCGCTCCACAACAGGAGAGGCCACAACAGTGAGAGGGCCGCGTACCGAAAAAAAAAAAAAAAAAAAAAAAATTGCTCTAGGTGATAGGAGGCTGAGTTACTTACAAAAACTTATGCCCCTAGTCCTGCTTCTGCTCAGAAATAAAATTCAAATCTCCCATTCTTCACAGTCATCACTACTAATGTCCTTTGTCTGAGTTTTTCCGCCTTATCTTCACAATGTTCTGACCTCCCTTTATCCATCTTTACCTCAGGCCTGCCTGTAGTCTCTTTCTTACTTGCCTCTGCTCAACAGTCCATTTTGCAGAAGGCAATCTCTTTCCTATTTCAACCAACTCAAAATTCTCTTAACAAAAAGATTTCCCCAACCAAGTCCAACCATGCACCAAATCCATTCATATAATCCCAAACTATTTCTCCCTCAACCTGCATGTCCACTGAAATCCATGTAACAGACTGCATTAAAGCAGACATCTATTTTACGTTTTTTTCCGCCCAAATATCTTTTGACTGTAACTGCTTTCAAGTTAGGGTCGTATCATTCATCAAATATTTTAGGTGCTTAAATTCCCAGAACTGTGGTAAGCTCCCAGAACTGTGGTAAGAAGCAAAACAAAATGTACTCCCTGTCTTGAAGGAGCTTATACTTCTGTGTGTGTGGGTGTGTATGTGTATGTAGGTCTCTACAAGTAGGTAGGTCTGTGTGTGCAGGGAAAGGTAGGAGGAAAACAATGCAGATGACAAGATTAAAAAATATATATATCAAGGCAGAATACACTGGAGGCACAAGAGAATCACTAGTCAAATTTTTTAAACACTTCTATCTTGTCTGACTGCAATAAGTATTTTTTTGTTTTTAAAGCAGTAACAACTCTTTTTCAAAATGGAAGGAAGGAAAAGAGAGAAGAAAGGAAATCCTGGGTCCAAATCTCTGAGACTGTTTATTTCATTACTGTGTCACCCACTTATGAGAATTTAAAGGCGGTGGATTATTTCCCTACTGCAAGGATTTGAATGTAAAATAAAAAGAGTAAAGTAGTAACTATCACAACAACACAAAAGGTGGGGATAATAAACCCAAACAGCTACTAGCATTTCTTTTGTAAATGAAGGTATCAGCCTGACCCAGGATAGGGGCAACCAAAGAAAACAGTACAGCACCCCTGTAAGTGCTCCAATACTTAAGTCCTTTTAATGTTTTCAAGGAACCAATATTTTAGTCTCTGAAATGCAACCACCTTTCACAGTAAATTAAATTTCTCAATAAAGGCTGAGCGTGGTCTAAATGCAAAACAACTTCCTTTTTCAGTCCTTGAAAATACCAAGTTGTTTACTAAAGTGACTTATTTCAACAGGCACAAGAAGGCATACCTCAGATATCAGTGAAATATCACATAGCCTTCCAATTGTGACACATCAACTTTTAACAGAATTGATAAGTGCAAAACAGTTACCACAATCCATTCATCTTAAAAAGTTGCTACATCCTTCCCCTAGAAATTTTTAACACCATACAAATAAAGAATAAGAATAACTGTTTCCTCTCTGAATGTTAAAATTCTAGCCTTCGAAACAGAAGCATCTTAACTGGGATTGTGGGAGGGAATTGCTCACAATAAAACTTGTTTTAAAAGTTCCCAACAACAATGGGGGATTTTACCTTCCAAGAGACTTTGATTCATACACAAGGAAATTTTTAAATTATCAGGACACACCTTCTTTAAATAAATCTTAACTTCTGTGTTGTTTTGTCTTCAACTGAAACAGTACCTATAAATGCTCTATAATCCTTTTAAGAATTACCTGAATTTCAGGCCATAAATATACTGAAATATGAAAGACAATTTAATCTTTAATGTATTTTATAAACAACTGCCATCTTTTTATTTTACAGTTGGCTAGAAATAAATGTGTAGGAACCAAGCCTTACTTAGGCATAGATGCTGATCATAAAACCTGAAACCAGCTAGAAAGGTAACAACTCATAACACAATGTTAAAAATCTCTTGCAGTTTCTGCTAAAGCAAGCTGCTGAATCCATAGGCAAGGAGGACACTGTATCCCCATTACTAAAGGAACCATCAGAACCTTCTGAGGGCCCAGAGACTTTCTCTCTGCCACAGGCAACTCAACATTGACCCAGGGAGCAAACAATTCCTTCCATGCCAGGCAACTCCCTGATTCTACACTCATGGTTCCCAAAACGTTACTTCCCTTCTCTTTCAGGCTGTTATTTTATAACAGTGACTGGACCACAGCACCATGTTTTCCACTAGAAGGTGCTGATATCTCTAAGACAATGTATTCTAGCCTGAAATTCAACAAGCCAAAGATCTAAAACAAGCTTGTCACCCTCAATTCATCACTCAAGTAAGCTTGAGATCCTGTTTCCTGGTAATGACAACCACTTATTGAATATATGCTATGTGATTAGCACTTCAATATGCTAAGCAATTTTGTAGTTGATTCCTTCAAAGAAGATGGCATCACCAGCCCCACTTGCAGATGAGAGAACAGTTAATGAAATTTCTTGCCCAAGGCCACAGAGCTAGTGACTACATACATTTTACTTGCTAGTTTATTATAACACTGCTCTTAACCTCTATCCCCAACAACTAGTAGAGGGCCTGTCACTAACAAGTACTCAGATATGTGTCCAGTAAATAAAGGATGGCACCACATGGGGTGTTTCACAACCAAATGGTACCTCTCTCCACCAGGAGGAGTTTGGAAATGTCTGGGAGCATTTTAGGTTGTCCCAACGTGGGGGCCACTACCACCATTTAGCGGATGGGGACCAAACAAGGGACAGTCCTGTCCAAAATGCCAAAAGCACCCACTGAGAAACACTGAACTATAGGCTGGTTCACCAAGAAAACCTTTCATGGTAAAGTCAATCCACATGTTAACCAGCTTAATTTATAAATAACTTCCTATTCATGGATAGTTTGCTTAAAATATCTTAAAAGATACATCAATCTCTTTCTATAAAACACCATTTTTGCATTTGCCTGCATTTTATTTTCAAGTACAGAGCTAAGGCTCCATCTTCTACCCTATGATGTAACTAAAGCACATCTCCTCCACTGCCCACAGGGCTCCTCTTGGAACTCAATAAATATATAGCAGATTTGCTACACATTTGGAACAGGATTTTGCTTCATTATCAAGAACACAGTTTGAATTTTCTAGTTCCAAGGTTCACTCTTGTCAAAGGGAAATTTTAGACTGCCCTGCTTCACTGCCTGAGCTATCTTTCCAAGGCCACCATGCTAATGGTTTCTACTATGTCTTCAAAAGATCAGTGAAATGTGAACCAAACATGAATTAGTTTATAACTAAAATGGTATAAAATTCCACATGCAAAGGGTGAAAAAGGTTTACTCCAGCACATAGATCAGAATATGTACAAGAATAAAATTTAACTAGGAGGTATTTGGTCAAAACCGCAACAACGCCTAAGCAGGCTCAAGTGCAAAAGGAAGACTGACCGCTTGGGGACTGGACCACAAGAAGATCCTTTGGCAAAGGTTGATTTTGGCATACCAGCTGTGCTCTTTAGCCAATGCAACTATTTCGCAAGCTGTGGAAATAATTACAGAATCAAAATTTTGAAGCCCAAACATTTCTTTTTAGGTAGAGAAAACTAATGTAAATAAGGCTCTTAAGACTAATATGCCAAAAAATAAAAATGATCATTTCCTGCCCAGTTCTAAAAGCAGTATTACACTAACCACCTAGCTCTCAGCATTTACTTTAGTCAGATCCCGAGTACTGTTTCTTTAGATTTTATCTAGTCCCTGCAAGATACACCAAAAGAGTCTGAGACACAAACCCGAGGCTCCGTCTTCAGCACAATTTGAGACTTGCTTCTTGCCAAAGAACCGTGATTGACAAGCTGAGCACCTTCTGCCCACCTTGTTGCTCATTATCTCCACCAGCTGAACTGTAAACTGACCCGCTTCCCCTAAGCCAACAGAAAAGCAGTCTTTAAAGCACTGACCACCGCTGCCAAATCCCTTTGAAGCTGTCCTACTCAAAAAAGTTCACCAGAAGCGCTGAATCAAAGGTTACCGTGCACTACGAAAAACTCACCCTTCTCTCTAGATGTGATTGTGGTTAAGTACTGTGCAGGTAATCGGCAATCAGAAGACGATGGAAGTTATTGCTAGACTTAAACACATCACTTGATGTCCATTTCTAGGTCCAAGGGTCTAGATAGGTCCCTAACTATACAATGAATGGCATTTTCATCTACTTTCTCTCAAAGACCTGTGAGAACAAAATAAACATGAAAGGTAATTCCTGTGACTATTGTCCAATAAAAGATGTTCCGGAGTAGATGACAGTACCAAAGGATAAGTATGGAAGGCCAAAACAGATCTTTGCAAAGGAGTCTCCCATCAACCCCCAAAGGATCCAGTCTCCCCTATGTACTTCAGGACTGCTTTGGGGGTAGCTATAACTACCCTCAGTGAAGGGTGCAAACGGAATCTAACCAAACTTTCCTTCCCCTTTTACTCCTCTGTTTCTCAGGTGATTCAATTTGCCCGTGTGATTCCCCCCTCAAGCTCCTTTTCAGGGGGTTCTTGTCTACCCTTCCCCCATTCTAATAAAAAATGGTGTGAGTTCTCTGGATTCTCGTTCTTTCCCCTGCCCACAAGGACCCTGCGTCCTGAGGGGCTCCTAGACCCTTTAAACTCCCATCCCCATAGCAAGCGCGTACACCCAGTGGAGGCTCTCGCGGTCGCTGTGACCTCACACACACCACCCCGGATCCTCATCTGGGCCACTCAGTCACCTTTCATCCCCCTCAATCAAGCGGACGAGCATTCACTGTGATCCTCACCCCAATCCAAGGAGAGATGTCCCAGACCGGAATTTTTATTTCTGCCTCTGCCACTGAGTACCCCCTGGGGCCCTTTCTCTTTTTCCCTCCTTCCTCTTCCCTAGAGACAGAACCTAGGCCCAAGGCGGCGACGAACCCGCGCCGAGAAACCAGACACAGCCGCCCAACGGGCTCCAACGCCTCAGCCTCGGCCCCCGCGCCAGCCCCCATCCCTCCCCGGCGGCGACCGCAGCGCAAGCTTCGGCCTGGCCGGGGCTCCCCATCCGGTGTAGCCATCGCTCACTGACCCAGGTAAGTGTCAAACGAGGAAGTGGCAGCAGTAACAGGTACAGAGGTGTACAGCCTGGCAGACGTTAACGGCTCAGCGCTCCATCCCTACCCGACCTATGCTGCAGCCTCACGACTTCCTCGACCCCAGAGCCCACGAAGCAAGTCACGTGCCAGCCGGAGCAGTCAGCTGACCGCGGCGTCCGCCGCTCCGCCTGCGCGCGCGCCGCTGCGCAGCCGCCGCGGCCGAGCCCTCGGAAGGCCAGGTATGCCTGAGTGCTGGAGATGTGATGGCTGTGTATGGGCTGTCTGAGCAGGCTGGGGTGACACCGGAGGCCTGGGCCCAGCTGAGCCCTGCCCTGCTCCAGCAGCAACTGAGTGGGGCCTGCAGCCCCCAGCCTGAGCAGCCCACCCAGGACCAGCTCAGTCAGGTGCAGAGTGAGTGCCCACCTCCCCAGCTGTGCCTGGCTGTGCCCAGGGGCCTGGCAGCGTGGAGGAGGAACCGAAAAGGGAGGAGGGAGTGGCCGCTGCGGTTGGGGGGGGCGGGGGGGGGCGGGGCGGGGCGGGGCGGGGCGGGGCGGGGCGGGGCGGGCCTGGGAGGCTCCCCGGGGATCCAAGGAGACCTGGGAGTCGCGGCTGGCGGCCGCTGTTCCGCGATTGGGTAGGGTTTCTGCTTCTCCCTGTGTCCTGCCCGAGTCTTGTGCGTCACTTGTGAATTTCATCGCCACCATCCCTAAGGTTAATCCCACTTCTTCAGGTTTCTGCAGTTTGGAATTTCTCTCCAGCCCCTACACAGGCTTCTCCACTCGGGGTTTTCTTCGGACAGCCCGGTTTTCTGAGTAATATCCTTAATAGTGCACTTCGGCCGCTGATTCACCTTTTCCTTCCAGGCCACTTCAGGTTAATTCCATAAATGTTCATGGAGCAGTTACTGTGCGATAGTCACTGTGCGAATTTTCTTAGGATTATCTGCTGGCGTGAATCACTCCTTGCAGGAGAGAGCCTGTTATCTAGTTCAGGGGTATGTGAGGCGTGTAATAAACATCATAAATAGTTGGCACCACATTAGATAGTGGGAAACCAAGGAAGGTTACGCGGCAAAGGCATGGACAGGAGAAATCATGTCCTTTGGGGAAAGAAAAGGTAACAAGCCGCTCTTTTGAGCCCTGCGTATTTCATTGGCTGGGGAAGGTAGGTGGTATTATTCTAATTTAGAACATAGTTTTAGAAATGGTAAAGAACTTTGTGATTTTCTAATTCAGTCCTTTTATATTTACAAATGGGGCAGGTGAAGAGCCAGAGGTCACAGAGCTGTTTAGCACAAGAGAATAGACATATCTGGTTTTAAATCCTGGCTCCACTGCTGACCAGCTGTGTGACCTCAGGCCTGTAAACTTCAGCTTCTTCACCTGTAAAATGGTGGTAATAATACATCCCTTATAGGGGTGTTGTGAAGATTAAATGACGTGTACATTTGGCATAGTGCCTGGCACATATGAAACACCCAATAAATGGTTGCCATTATTACTATATATTATAGGACCCAGGTTTTCTAACCTATCGTATGCCTTTTCTGCTGTTGTGTCCCTGCAGAAATTCACCACAGAATTTCTTAGAGCCTTAGTAATACATTGGACAAAAAGTAACAAACAACCTATCCCCAGCCTGATGCTTTTCACCAGTTTTGGGTGATGTTCAGGCAATTCCAACAACAAGTTCTGTAACACAACTTTGGAAACTTGTCAGGAATTCCAAGGGCTTTATCTGGCATCACAAAAGGTGGGCCTAAAGGCAATGTTTTGTTAGATCTGTACTGTCCAATACAACTTTCTTCAGTGGTGGAAATGGTATTCTGTGCTGTCCATATCGTATCCACTAGACTTACATGGCTCTTGAGCAGTGGAAATGTGGCTAGTGTGACTGAAGGACTGAATTTTCAAATTTATTTCACTTTAATTAATTAAAATTTAAATACCCAGAGGAGGCTAGTGACAACTGCTTTGGGCAGTGCAACATTAGGGTCTGCATTTAAAACCTTTTGGTTTCTTTATGTTTGCATATGGCCCTGAAACAGAATTCTCATGTCCATTTCTTAATTTTTGAACTCGAGTACATCTACTTCTGATGTCCAGACACTTTGCAATGTTTTAAACACCATGTTATACTTGAGAGGCAGTATAATGTAGTGCTAGATAAACGTTAGCTCTAATTATCATTAGACCTAGTATATCTCATTTAAAAATCTAGCAAACATGTTTAGAATAAGCAGGGCATGATTGCTTTCTAATGGCTTCTAATAGTAAGGGAACGTATTTTACAAAGAGTGCGAAGCTTGCTTTTATTTATTTATTTATTTATTTGCAGTTTGCGGGCCTCTCACCGCTGTGGCCCCTCCCGCTGCGGAGCACAGGCTGCAGACGCGCAGGCTCCGCGGCCATGGCTCACGGGCCCAGCCGCTCCGCGGCATGTGGGATCTTCCCGGACCGGGGCGCGAACCCGCATCCCCTGCATCGGCAGGCGGACTCCCAACCACTGCGCCACCAGGGAAGCCCAAAGCTTACTTTTTGATACAATGCATAGGAGCGTCCTAGGTATCTAAGTATGTGTAACAGGCATGACACACTTTTTCCTCCACTTCCAAGTATCTAAACATTCCCCATCTGGAAGCACCTTCTAAGGCTTAAAGCACTGAAAAAATGCATAGAGAAGATATTTTTTTCCTCAAAATTTTGTCAAGGGAAAAAGATAAATGTTTTAATGAAAGAAAGTGGGGAAAGTATTTGAAACTACTAGGACAATAGGAATCAAAATCATTTTTCACCCCCCTATAATATTAAAAATATCTTGAAAGTTGGTACTGATATTCCTCTTAGAAAAGGAAATGTCCTTGTTTAGGAAAATACTTTGATAAACTAGAGGGGTGGAAGATAAACTGAGAGCTTGGGTAAATGGAGACAAAGACACAAAAGGCATAAGTAAACTAGTTTCCAATAGAGATTGGAAAGGAACAGAAATGGGGTGGGGGCGGTGTTGGAATGTGAGGAAGGCATAAGGTGTAGAAAGCAGAGAAAGAAGAAAGCAACGTGATAAAGAACTTGAAAAAACGCGACTGTTTAGAACCCCATTTGAGATCCTTTCAATTGCTATGATGTAAATCCACTGCCATCTGCCCAGACGTTTAATGAACTCAAATGCTTTAATGAGCTATTTTTTTTTGGTAGAAATTTATGGTATCCAGGTGACATTATATAAAGATCTCAGACAAATTAATCAGAACAATACTAAGACCCCCACATGCAAATGAACAAAAAGCACAAAAAACTGAGAAAAAAAGAAATACCACTGGCTAAAACATATAGGGAAATGTATACTCTTACTAGTGCTCAAAAATATAAATAAGATAGCAAATATAAATATTTATCAAAGTAAATAATATAGAAAAATAAATATGAATAAGAACCTGTATTAGCAAAGATAGAAATATGTACATAATAGCCAGTGCTGGTGATGGTGTGATAGGACAGTCTCTTACACTGCTAGTGGAAATGTAAACTGGTACAACTTTTTTTTTTTTGCGGTATGTGGGCCTCTCACTGTTGTGGCCTCTCCCGTTGCGGAGCACAGGCTCCGGACGTGAAGGCTCAACGGCCGCTCCGTGGCATGTGGGATCTTCCCGGACCGGGGCACAAACCCGTGTCCCCTGCATCGGCAGGCGGACTCTCAACCACTGCGCCACCAGGGAAGCCCAGTACAACTTTTATGGTCAGCAATTTGACAGTATGGATGAGAAGCCTTAAAAATGCTTATTCCATTTTGATCCATATTAGGATGGAAATAATGGAAAAGGCAGGAAAATATTTAGGCAAAATATATTCATTACAATATAATGTCTGTTTTCATCATCAACAACATTAAAGATTTAGTTGAAGAACTAAGCCCCAGTGAAGATGAAGCATTGAAAATGATTTGATGTATATATCTGGAATTTTTAGAGGATAATGTTCAGGGTTAATGAATAGGATACACTGGGGAATTCCCTGGTGCTCCAGTGGTTGACTCCATGCTTTCACTGCTGAGGGCCTGGGTTTACTCCCTGGTCAGGGAACTAAGATCCCACAAGCCATGCAGCACAGCCAAAAACAAAAGAGTAGGATACAGTAGTCCAGTGGGTCTCAGCTAGAGGACATTTGGCGATGTCTGGAGACGTTTTTGCTTGTCACAACCTGTGGGGAGGGAGATGCTACTGGTACCTACTGAAATCAGGGTAGAAATCAAGGACGCTGCTAAACATCCTACAATGCACAGGACAGCTCCACAACAAAGACTTATCTGATCCAAAAAGTCAGTAATGCTGAGGCTGAGAACCCTAGTACTAGACCCACAGGTTCTCAGAGTCCCAAATTCTTGACAAACAACATAGTATATAATACTCTCAGTTTTTTATCTATGACACTGAGACAATATTAACCTCTGTTTTAAGAATTACGTGGAATCATGTAACAAGTTATGGTCACACTGCTGCTTTGAGATATCAGCTAGCCTTACTCACTAGCTAGGAGGTTGGCTCCTGTATGCCAGCCTCTCAGTGAATTCCTAACTCGCCACAATCACAAATTTCTATGTATCATGGCCCTTGGTTGGGAAGAATAGAAACAGAAAATTTTTTTTCAATACATGCCAAATATTTACAGAATCACAGCTTTTTAAAACATGTTTTCATTTATTTCTGTTATAACAATGAATACATATTAATTATTTAATAATTAGGTCGCATAGATAAGCAAAAAGACAAAAAACATCACCCATTATTCTATGACTCAAGATCACTAGGGTACATCCTTCAAGAATATTTCTATTCAGTTGCATGCACATATGCCACCTGTGCCACAGGCTCAGGGCAGCAGGTGGAGAGGGTCTGTGTCTAACCTTCCCCAGAGCAAGAGTCAAGGACATCTGTCCTCCTGGTGCCCCAGTTACCTGCCGATGACCAGGGTCACCACTAATGCCTCCCCATCCATGAAGCCGTTCTGAACCCCAGAATCACATAGGACAACAATAACAACAGCTGGACTTCAAAAGCACTTAGCTTTGTGCCCAACACTCTTCTGTGCTTTGCATGTAATAACTCATTTAATCCTCACAACAACCCTTTGAGACATGTATTACTATTATCCCCATTTTACATATGAGAAAACTGGGGCACAGGGTGATTATAATTTGACCAGCAGCAGATCAGAGTTCTGAACCCAGGCAGTCTGGTTCCTGGGTCCATGCTCTTAACCTTGTAGCATAAAGCCCCTCTTTGCACTTTCTTTTTTTTTCTTTCTTTTTTGCGGTACGCGGGCCTCTCACTGTTGTGGCCTCTCCCATTGCGGAGCACAGGCTCCGGATGCGCAGGCTCAGCAGCCATGGCTCACAGGCCCAGCCGCTCCGTGGCATGTGGGATCTTCCTGGACCGGCATACGAACCCGTGTCCCCTGCATCGGCAGGCGGACTCTCAACCACTGCGCCACCAGGGAAACCCTGCACTGTTTTTTAACCACACTCTTTTTATACTATGAATTCTCATGGCACTTTTATGGCATTTAGCTAATTTCACTTACATTTTATCAACTTTACCAAGACCACCTTTTGCTCAGAGAGTCTTGAATGTGCGTTGTACATAGTAAGCGTTCAATAGGTGATAACGAAATAGATTTCACAACTAAAGGAAAGGCCAGATTTTCAAACATTTTATGTCAGAGGGGAGGGGAAGAGGTTATCTGAGTAATTAAACCTATCAGTTCCTTTCTTCTGTACCCTGTATTCTTGGTTCCTGAATTAACAGAAATTATCATCTTTGTCATTATCTCCTTGGAAATGTTATGAAAACTTCATGGGAGCAGGAAATGGTTATAGAAGTAGGAAGATAAAATATTTTTTAAAGTAGTTCTGCCCTGTCACCTTCATTTCAAGATTTTGCTCCCTTTACTACTACCTTCTAATTTTCTCAACCCAGCTCTAAATGACACAGTGGGAAAGATTTTGAAGAACTACTGTTCTGTACTGAGACGTAGTTGCCTATGGACTAAATCGATTTAATTTTCATCTTATTTACAAGTAATAGCACAGGAAGTTATTATTCAGTAGTTATAATGAACCGATCAGTTAAGGTTGAAAAAAGGCAAAAAACATGCACCCATGCAGTGGTTAAGAATCCACCTGCCAATGCAGGGGACACAGGTTGGAGCCCTGGTCCAGAAAGATCCCACATGCCACGGAGCAACTAAGCCCATGCGCCACAACTACTGAGCCTGCATTCTAGAGCCCGCAAGCCACAGCTACTGAGCCCATGTGCTACAACTACTGAAGCCCGCGCTCCTAGAGCCCATGCTCCGCAACAAGAGAAGCCACTGCAATGAGAAGCCCGCACACCACAACGAAGAGTAGCCCCCGCTAACTGCAACTAGAGAAAGCCTGTGTGCAGCAACAAAGACCCAGTGCAGCCAAAAAAATAAATTAATTAAATAAATAAATTTATTTTAAAAAATGCCCCCCAAACGGATGTATTTAATAATTATAAAACAGTGAAGTAAGTCAGAAAGAGAAGGACAAATACCGTATGCTAACACATATATATGGAATTTAAGAAAAAAAAATGTTATGAAGAACCTAGGGGTAAAACAGGAATAAAGACAGAGACCTACTGGAGAACAGACTTGAGGATATGGGGAGGGGGAAGGGTGAGGTGTGTTAGGGCGAGAGAGAGACATGGACATATATATACTAACAAACGTAAGGTAGATAGCCAGTGGGAAGCAGCCGCATGGCACAGGGAAACCGGCTCGGTTCTTTGTGGCTGTCTGGAGGGGTGGGATAGGGAGGGTGGGAGGGAGGGAGACAAAGAGGGAAGAGATACGGGAACATATATATATGTATAACTGACTCACTCTGTTATAAAGCAGAAACTAACACACCATTGTAAAGCAATTATACCCCAATAAAGATGTTAAAAAAAAAAAAAGCCCCCCAAACGGATGTATTTAATAATTATAAAACATTTTATCATTATTCTATTTATTGTTATAACTAGTTCCTCAATTTACATCTTTAAAAATAGTTAATAATACATAGGGCAACTGATTTACTGAGGGGAGAGTGTGTTTAAAAAATTATCAACAGAGGGCTTCCCTGGTGGTGCAGTGGTTGAGAGTCCGCCTGCCGATGCAGGGGACACGGGTTCGTGCCCCGGTCCGGGAAGATCCCACATGCTGCGGAGCGGCTGGGCCCGTGAGCCATGGCCGCGGAGCCTACGCGTCCGGGGCCTGTGCTCCGCAACAGGAGAGGCCACAACAGTGAGAGGCCCACGTACCGCAAAAAAACAAACAAACAAAAAAACAAAACAGAAAATTATCAACAGAAATAATGAACACATTTTCAGGCCAGGCTAACTTGTCGGGTAAAATCTCAAACCCTTCCAGTTCCTGATAGTGCTGGGACAAGGATGGAATATATCAGAGATATAGTTTTCTGGAAGAGAAAGCATGAGCACCTCATAAGTCAGTTAATGGAATTTGCAAGAAGTCCATGGAAATTGATAGTAAGCCAAATTGTATGGTTCCTGGGAATCCGTTTTAGGCTAGATAGTATGGTCTGCCGAGCAATAAATGGTCCTCTGCTTTATTGGCTGTTAATGAGGAAAACTGGAGAGATGGTTGCAGTCCACATAGTCTCAAAGACTCCAAACAGGGCCATGGTTACTATGCTACTAACTCTCTTCCCACCATTCTGGCAGTCAGCCTCAGGTCTGCCCCTTATAATGACTGGTACTAATACTTGTCCAGGGTAGGCAGAAGGTCCCACAGCCTGTCAAACAACAGTTATAGAGATCATAAGTATAATGACCACTTGGTTGAGCACACTGGTCACCAAGTCTCCCTTCAGTGGCCCATGGGCCAAAATGGGGACATCATTAGTCACTGTAAGTTTATAAAATGCCTTGTCTCTCGTGCATGACCCTTAGAGATGAAAGGTCTGGGTGAGAGGAGGAAATGATTGGGGAAAGGAGCTACTGGAAAAGGACGCACTGAATTTGGGATGATGGAAGGAGAACAACAACCCACCACCTGGGCAAGTAACACCTTAGACCTCAACATGTCATCCAGTGTCAGGGAGCAAGGACCTTAAGGACCTTTGCCCTTTGCAGTTGTCCCTGGAGCCTTCCTCAGGAAGGAAAACATCTTAGCGTGATTCTCCTAAACTGTTGCAAGCACCGTGATTTAACTCACTGCTGGGTCTGCCATCCCCTGCCAGATGGCTCTGAGCACAGTTTGAGGTTTGATCCCCCTTCCCCTTAAGCTAACCAAGACGTCTATCTGAAACAACAAGGGAGGCCCCAGCTCCTGCACCTCACACACAAAACCCTGTCCGTACCTCTGGATGTCTTCCCCACCCCCATTCCTACAGCCATTGCTCAGTCATTCCTTGGGATGGAAAAGTGCCACCCAGCTGGTGACACTGACAAACAGGAGAGTTTAGTCTGACTGCGCTAGGCAGCTCCTCCATAAACAAGGACTAGACTTGATTATTCAAAGCAACCTGAGAACCCCAAGATTTAACAGCTGGTGGAGAGGCCACGTTGGTGATACTGCCAACCTGTGTCCACTGAACAGTGTAGGTCTGACTTGAGTGGCACCGACAATTGTAACACTTCCTTTCCAGGGCTACCACATGCATTCCCAATAATTCCCATGTATTCTTGCATGGAAGCCAAGCATTATCTTGACTTACTTATTCCCCCAAACATGGTGACTTGCACCTTATAGGTGATCATAAGAGACCTTCAAGTATTTAAGGAAATGCCACTAATAGATCACATAGCTCTTAAATAACTGTGAGCCCCAAATGAAGCATCCTTTGATTACCTGGAAGAGCTTCCCAAAGAGATAACAGACTCATCATTTATGCACAATCTGTGGCTAGTTATTGCTCCAGTGGAAGCCATCTAATTAGAAAAAAGAGTACAAAATCTGTCCCTAACTTTAGCTAAAGTGATCAATAACATCACCTTGGCCCTGGAAGGCATTCAGGCCAGCCTCAAATTGCTGGTCAGGGATATTACAGATGGTAGAATTGCTGGTCACTTCTTCCTCATGGGCCACGGCAGAGTCTATAGGATTGCCTATAGGATTGCTAATAAATCCTGCTGTGTCTGCATTAATGCCTTGGGCCAAGGGGAAAGATCAATAGAGAAACTTAAGGAGAGAGCCCCATGACTTTTCTTAAGTTAGACCCTGGTAGTTTATGGGGATTTATTCAGTGGGTTGGTTCTAAGACACTGGGAGCCATAGCTGAGGTCATTGCTGCAGGATGGCCTACTCCTGTTGCTAAATTCCTGATCATAGCAGCCTTAATAGGATGATGTATGAGACAAATGGAACAGATTTGATCCTAGCCTCTGTCAGTTAAATTAATCAGAGTAGCCAGTGGAGTGGCATATTTATGGGAAAATTCACCAGAAACAACAGGTGGATATTGCTGAGAGACAATGCTTCATGGTTTTCTTGCATTTCTGCTATTGTTCTGGATTCTTTTTCCAAGGATGTTTGTATGACAAACAGTGTTGGAAAGTAGAAATAGTACCTCCCTCTACAGCGAAGTTCAAGTAAGCATTTTTTTTAAAACAAATGTTTATTTTAGAATAGTTTTAGATTTGCTGAAAGGTTGTGTAGATAGCAGAGAATTCCCATAAGCCCTACATTCAGTTTCCACTATTATCATCATCTTATATTAGTATGGTACATTTTTCTAGGTAAGCTTTTATGCTGTTTAGTCTGAAAGATGTGGGTTCCCTAAGCTCAGGATCCTCTCGTGTGATGCAACCCACTGTGTGTCCAGGCATCCAGCTCGGTCTGTCCACATCACTCAACACTGTGGGACTCAGAGGCAAGGGGAGCTGACATAAATATGAGTATGCTCATGCTGCCTACTGTGTGGGGAGTAATAAAGTCCCTTTTCTCTGACGCAAGAGATTTTTGTCTTATATCAACATCCATTAAAATATGGCAGGCTACCTTGTTAGCTTGCAAGCGAGGTAAAATCCCAAACCCCTCACATTTTTGACAATCCCCCTCTCCCTCCACCAACTCAACTCCTTGAAGACATGGAACAAGTTCCTGTTTGATAAATATCTATTGAACTGAACTAAAATGAGCTAATGGTTTATTTTAACAATTGTGTAGGATAAATTTGAGGTCAGAGGTCAGGCTGGTATCTGCATAGAACTTGGTCAAATCGGTCAGTCTTTGCCTATTAACTGAAGGACAATGGAAGACACTCTACCGGCCCATGGGAGTAAAGCAATCCTAAGGGTAAGGGAGAGACAAAGCGGACCGTTGGGAGAATTGGACAGGTAAGAGCTAAGGAGTGAGAGAAGCATAGGCCAATTGATGATACCTGGTGTCTGGAGAAGTCAGGAGCCACCCTCAGGTATTTTTGTCATGGGGTCATGAGGGTGCATGAGGAGGGCCGTAATGCTCAGTAAGCCACCTCAGTAGAGCACCATGACAGGCAGCCCCAGCAGACGTCCAGTGAGGCCTATGAGCCTTTGGAAGGACCTTGATCTTTTTTTTCAAATTATTTATTTATTTTTATTGGAGTCTAGTTGATTTACGATGTTGTGTTAGTTTCAGGTGTACAGCAAAGTGATTCAGTTATACATACTAATATATTTTTTTCAGATTCTTTTCCCTTATAGGTTATTATAAAATATTGAGTATAGTTCCCTGTGCTATACAGTAGGTCCTTGTTGGTTATCTATTTTATATATAGTAGTGTGTATATGTTAATCCTAACCTCCTAATTTATTGCCCCCCCTTTCCCCTTTGGTAACCATAAGTTTGTTTTCTATGTCTGTCACTCTATTTCTCTTTTGTATATAAGTTCATTTGTACCCTTTTTCTTTTTTTAGATTCCACATGTAAGTGGTATCATATGGTATTTGTCTTTCTCTGTCTGATTTACTTCACTTAGTATGATAATCTCTAGGTCCATCCACCTAGAGATTTGCAACAATCTCTAGGTTGTTGCAAATGGCATTATTTCATTCTTTTTTATGGCTGAGTAATATTCTATTGTATAAATATATCACATCTTTGGGACTTCCCTGGTGGTCCAGTGGTGAAGACTCCACGCTTCCACTGCAGGGGGCACAGGTTCAATCCCTGGTTGGGGAACTAAGATCCCGTATGCCGTGTAGCATGGCCAAAAAAAAAAAATCACATCTTCTTTATCCATACATCTGTCAATGGACATTTAGGTTGCTTCCATGTCTTGGCTCTTGGCCTGGAGTTCAGCAGTAGGATTTCAGTCCTGAACTGTATAGCTCCCAAAGGCATGAATGATATGGGACCTGGATTCCAAAATAGGAATCCTCAGACCGGGTGGGGATGGACCTTGAAAAGGACCATTAATATCATAATGTCAGTTTATTGGGGTGGGAGGCACAATGCTTTTAAAAAGAATTGACATCTGACAAAATATTCTTGACACAACTGATCCTCTGGGGGCCATGAAAGTTCTGTCACTATCAGGAGTGAACGTGGGCTGGATAACGGAAGGAGTGTTGTAAAGCACAATCTTAGAGGGACTGGATATTAGGCAGGGACTCGATGGAAAGATTAAGTTGGACCAGGCTCTGCCACTTGCTTCTGTGTATGATTCTGGGTTTTCTCATCTATAAACCCCAATGGGCTTATTAGGAGGATTAAATGAGATAATGCATTTAAGCAAGTACCTAGCACTCAGTGACTCCCCTACAATGATCATTATCATTTATGAATAGAATTGGAACATAAGGAAGGGGATTGAGTCCCAAAAAGGCTGTAGCCAAGTTACTGGAACAGTAACCAGTTAAGCACAGGGTGGTGGTCATGAATCTCAGCATGGGGAGCTGGAGGGCCTCACATTGTTCGCTACACGTTGGTCTCATATAAGAGAACAGAGCCTTGAGACTCCAGAAAAAACCTGCCTCAGAAGCTGAACACAAGCACTGCCTAAAGAAGCAAATGAATGATCATAACCTATTTTCTATACACACACACACTCAAAACTTTTAAAACTTCACTTTTAAAAGTTAAAGTATCAAAAAGAAAGGTTAAAGTATCACTAACACCAGTTTGAACCAAAACAATCCCTGACATGAATAACACCCCCAAAGCATCAGTTTACTTACACGGCACCTAGCTGTAGCTAATACTGTATAAATGCATATGAGGTGATCTTTCGGGTTAAAAAAAAAATCCTATAAAATTAAATCCAGTTTATATAATACCACCAAATCCACCATGGCATAGTAAAAAAAAAATTTTTTTTCCTAGCTCTACTACCTGCATAATCCTGGAAAAAACATCAAATTCCTAACCTGTTAAATGAGATTAATTTTAGCACCTCATAAGTTTTGAGGTTTGAGATAATGGAAGGGAGAGTGCTTTGAAATCAGACTTGCTATATCATTTTTGTTATGATTATGATCATTGTATACATTTTCCAACTAGGTTTTACAAGTATCCAATCCAATGGTGTATCAATACTAGTGTTTTCATTGAGAAAATAAGATACATATATGCACACATACACACCCCAAGCAAAGGGAGTGATTACACCTCAGAAGTAAAAGGGTGAATTAACAGAGGGAGATAAATACTAATGGGATATAAAAGGAAATGACATTGGCAACATGAAAGCAAGCATGAGTGAAGCTGCTGGATGGAACTTAGATTCTTTCTTTACTTTAGACAGTTAGATAAGGGCTGTGGCAAACTAAGTTTTTTTTTCAATAAACATACATTTTGCAATCAAGGAGGAAATAAGAGTCTCTCCCTACACCTGTAAGTTCACTGGATACAATAAATTATAAAGAAACCTAGGGTGGAAAAATTAGTGTTAGGGAAGGATAAACATGAGCCAATGTTTTCCATTCATTATTAAAAAGCAACCTGATCATTTTATGTGATTGTATTCTAAAATAAACAAATATCTTCAAACTTGGAAACCCTGTTTAACTGTTAAGACATAATTCACCTTTTCTTCATCAGTCAGCAAGTTTAGGCTGGGAAACTTTACACAAGTTCCCTTTATACATATGGTTCTTTGATATGAACTATAGATCCTAGCAACCACTTTACAAATATCAGGAGGTAAACTGCTAGTTCTTTAATTTGATAATTCATTAAATGATTTTTTTTTTAATTTTACCCACCAGGGAGGGGGAAGGGTGAGCTGTGACAAAGCGAGAGAGAGGCATGGACATATATACACTACCAAACGTAAGGTAGACAGCTAGTGGGAAGCAGCCGCCTAGCACAGGGATGTCAGCTCCGTGCTTTGTGACCACCTGGAGGGGTGGGAGGGAGGGAGACGCAAGAGGGAAGAGATATGGGAACATATGTATAACTGATTCACTTGGTTATAAAGCAGAAACTAACACACCATTGTAAAGCAATTATACCCCAATAAAGATGTTAAAAAAAAGAAAAATTTTACCCACCTACCTCAACCACGACCTAGAGCTACACTCCCTAACACCATCGGAGCTTGTCCTGGAGCCCCCTGAGGTTCTCATGAAAAATGCAAATAACTGGGGCCCATGAAAAACACTCACTCTGAATTCTGGGAGTTGTGGCCTGGGTATCTGCACTTTAATAGAACCTCAGTAAATTTGATCAGTCACTGCACTAGAAGCTGTTAGCAGTCCTTCGTCTGAACCTCTACGGCATGACGATGTTATTTATTTAGCATTTAGGGTGTATTAGTATGTATTCATTTATCCAACAAATATTTTTAGGTTCCTAGTGTGTGCCCGACACCGTACTAAGTAAACACTGCCTTTTAATCCCAGAGGCTGACAACATACCCTCCATTCAAGAGTTGCCCCCCCAGCCTCCATTTCCTACTTCTTCCTTTCTAAGAGAATCCAGTTTCGTTTAGGGACCCATTCATATAGCCAAATATTTCAGAGGAAATTGTGAAAAATGGGTCTGATGCCTCTGAAGGCAATGCCATTTCACTCGCCAATGACTGCATCATGTACTTGCATGTGACCTAATTCTGGCCAGTGAGGCGTGAGGAGAAGTCGGCTGGGGGCTTCTGTGAGGTTTCCTCACTCTTAGGAGAAAGTGACAGGAAATCTCTCTTTTTCTCCACATAGTTACATGTACTTCTGTTGTGATATCTAGAACTGCTACAGCCCTTTGTTACTTCCCTGAAGAAGAAGGCTCCACTGGGGATGGGGATGGCAGGGAAAAGAAATGGAAAAAGCCTGGGTCCTTAATAAATTTGTTGAGCCACTAATCAACCAGTTGCAATGTTCACTCTGCCTCAGGACTTCCAATGTATTGTTAACACCAGTTTGAGTCTGTGTTTCTGTACTCGCAGCCAAAACACCCTCACTGATGCTCAGAAGATGTCAGTTCACGATGATGTTGACAATGATGTGAAAAAACAAAATGGTAGACTTGCCGTATTCCAAGGTGGTGCCACCAGCCATGGCTGAGATTTATCTGTGAATAAAAATAAGGGTGCAAGTCCTACAATCTTTTTTTTGGCGGGGGGGGGGGCATGCAGGATCTTAGTTCCCTGACCAGGGATTGAACCCACGCCCTCTGCAGTGGAAGTGCAGGGCAGTGCAGTGGAAGGGCAGTGGAAGTGGAACTACTGGACCACCAAGGAAGTTAAGACCTACAATCTTTACTCCACAGAGCTACCCTCTTTCTCCTAAGCCCCAATGGTCTCCTTATGTGCCATCCGGCAGCAGGAAGGTCAGGAGAAGGTGAGTGACCCCCACAAATGTCTGGCGGCCACCACTGTCCGTTCCCTTTTTTGATCACCCCGAATTTCCTGGTGTCAGTCTGTCTCCTCTCTTGGTTTACCTGACACTCGCTTATCATGTCAACTTTCTTCTTGCCTGACCAACCTGTCCTCCCTCTCCTTCAATGCCTCCCTCCCTCCTCTACCCGAAAGGATGAGTCTTTCCAAAGAATGAATTCTTCAAACTCTGTTTCTTCCATTCAACTAGAGTTTAAGCCATTTACTCAGCCCACATTTGCAATTGCTTAGTGGACAGTTTCACCTAGATGTTTCACTCTAATCAAAAGCAGTGTGTTCAAAGTCAGACCTAGCAATTCACATCTGAAAACCATCTTCTTTTTCTGGAAATGATACTATAATTTTATCAAGGTGAAGACCTTGAGATCCTCTTTGATTTTCTCCATATTCCTTGTGATTTTCACCCAGTTCCAAGTCCTAACAAGTCCTCTTGCATAATTTCTCTCGCACACACTGCCTTCCTTTCTGTTCTTACAGCCACTATCCTGGTTCCGACTCTGACTTTATCACTTTAAACCTGGAACACTGCAATATCTCTAAAATACACTCCTATCTGTGCTCTCTCCCTGCCCTGCCCCCAACACTTCCTACACATCCCCGAACAGATCCGTAGTCAGAAACCTTCACTGAGTTTCCACTGCCTTTAAATTCGTACCCAAATTCCCTAGCCTAGCAAGGCTCCAAAATTAGACTCAAAGTTATCCTTTCAGGCAGAGTTTCAAATATGCCTCTCTACAAATTCTTCAACTCAAAAAAGCTAGTTTGCAGCTCATTACCCACATACTCCTTATAGCTGCCTTCCTTGAGCCTTGGGTTTGTTAGACAGCTCT
>NW_006790200.1:910033-913870 GCF_000442215.2 Lipotes vexillifer | reverse complement strand
TCTTTCCCTCCTCCCTGTCTACATCTACCAAAACTAAACCCTTCTTCCAAGGCCTGATTAAGAGTCTGAATGTGTCCTGATCACCTCATATGGAAGTTATTCATAAAAGTAATAACGATGATTTAAGACAATAGCTACCATTCATTAGTGCTTACTCTATTCTGGCCACTGTAAAATCCCATTCTTGTAAAATGTGGTTGATAAAAACTACCTAATAGAGTTGCCATAAGGAGCCAATGAGTCAATGTACATATGGGGCTGAGCCCAGACCCTGAGATATGTGGAAGATGCCCAATAAGAATTGGCTGAATTGTCGCTAATTATGCCATTGAAATGCCACAGTGGGGTTTTGCTCCCAGTCAAAATGCCATGTCTTGGTCACTCAAAAGAGAATGAGCTCCAAGGAAATGGCTAAGATGCAACATTGGGATCAGGGAAGGACAGACTCAGTTCTGGTTCCTCACAGTATCCCAGCATGCCTTTCTGAGCCTTAGGCAAACAAAAATGTCTTCGTTGCAAATTGCATATATTGGCTGGAGATATGCTGTTCTTTACATTTCTATTATGTGTGTGTGTCTTACATATCCCTTCACATCCTTGTTCTGGGCACCAAAATGCAGAACTCAGACAGCATTAGGAAAAAAAGAACTTTCCGATGCGACCAGAGGTACAAAATCATGTGGGACACTAAAGAGAGAAAGCTCTTTTCCAGTGAGCAGAAGCTCTTTATCTCCTTTAAAATAAACAACAAAATTTCCCCCTCATGGTGAATTTGTTCGTGCTGCTTCTCAAACCAAAATGCAATTTAAGAGACAGTTACTACAGAGGAATGTTAAATACATGGCTTTCAGGCTAAATCTGTGACAATCCTTACATTCCAACGCTGGGAAATTAGCAATGTAAATCTCGCGTTGAAACCTACTGTGGATTTACTCCTCAGCACTTGCCCAAAAAAACCCCAAGTTGCATTCAATTACACTAAGGTTAGGACATAAGTATGATTTACATAAGTATCTGTTATAATTTACATAAGTATCTGTTAATAAGTAAATATTTCACTGGGACGGAAAGTGTAGTTAGAACTCAGACCTACTTAAAAGGCTAGGCTAACCTGGTGCTTTGAAAAGTATGGCATCATACATTTATGAATGACACATGATTTAAAATTCCTAGAGATGGAGTCATGTCCCCCAACCCTAGCCCCCCACCCCCCCCTGCCTGCCCCAGCAGGGGGTTGGATTATAACCCCCAGGGAATGCAATCTCCGTTTCTCAGGGAATTCCAGTATAAATTAGCTTGGCAAGGACAGAAGAGCTTTCCTGGAAAGTCACAGCATTTTCTTCTATCCCAGCATTTTTATATAGGCAAGACCCCCTACTTATGTTTTATCTCCAGATCACCTGGGATGCTTGTTAAAAGTACAGATCCCCATGCTCAACCCGAGGCCTGGGAATCTGTATTTTTAACAAACACCCACGTTTTGGTTGACTCATCCCTCAATCCAAAATCACTTTGCAGCAAGAAGGCTGTTGTCATTTGTTTGTTTGTCGTGGTAACAGATCCTCTGGTTTTCTCTTTTTGAAGCCTATCCTTCCAGGGTGCTGAAGACTGCCAACCCCCAGCTCTGTCCTCTGCAGCAGATCTTTCTCTCCTCTTTTGCTCATCGATATTCACTTTTTCTGTTGTACCATTTCTTCACTGGGGGGATGAAGCTCATCTGATGAGTGTTAAAGGAAAACTGTAACCATCACTCACATGAGCTTTTATCTGTGACTTTCAATACCTTAATTCCTTTTTTTTTGTTCTTCCATGGGCCCCTCTTCAGAATAGTGGTTTTAAATGTATAAAATAAAATAAGGAAAGGAAATCAATCACATTGAAATACCATTCTTAAAATATGTTTTAAAATGTGAAATAGTAATGCATACATGTTCTTCTTTATTAATACATTAGAAAACAAGATCTAGAGGCAGGTCTAGTAGTTTTCTTAATTTCAAAGTATGATGAGTATAAATGATGTTTTGAAATAGTCACAGCAACTGTAATGTTATATGAAAATATCTGTGATTTTTATTGGTGACAAAGTCTTAGGTAGTGCTAAGTTTTGTTCTGTACATTCATAATTAAAATTTTGGTTAGATGAGAGTGAAAGTAAAAATACAATGTTTTCCTCATCGAAGTTCACGGGCTCGCTGAATTCAAGGTCCTTGGGCTGTGGGTCCAGGTTAAAAAATCTTGCCTTAATCAAATGGCTTGATTAATCATAGCAATTCCAGTCACTGCAGCTGGCCAGTGCAAACTCTTCCTATGCAAACAGGATGTGATGTGAATTTTTTAGCCATAAGTCTCTAACTGTATTGCCTGGCAGTTAGCAAGTGATTAGAAATTTTTTGGAAGCTTCTCTACCTTGGGTGTTTATCTGTGCTGTGTCCCCATCCAGTTCCATCTATTCCAATGATCACCCCAGGCCTTCCTGCTCCCATCCCATCCTCCTCTGGAATCTTCAGCTGCTGGTCCAGGGCCCCTTTCCTCCTCTCTGTCAGGCTTGATGCTCCATCTTGTGCCTGTTCCACTCCCTCCCCTTCAGCTTCTTCTGCTTTTTACTGTGTCCCCTACAAATACCCCATCCTCTCTGGGAGCTAACCTGGCTGTGCTCCCCAGTCTGTCAACAGGTGCTTACAAACTCTTCAAGGCTCTAGTCCCATGAGGGACACAGAAAAATACCATTTCTCTGGCCCCACTAATCAGCCAGGTTTGGAAATAATTTTTTTCACTCTGTGGTCCCAGGCATCAGTGACAGACACTTTGGCAAATCATTTGGCTGCAGCCTCACTGGATACCAAAGCACTGATCTGACCCACTTCTCTAGTTGAGTGCCAAGCCTGCAACACACATCCATATAAAAAGAGGCACTTCATATCCTTGAGAGAGAGAGAGATTATTATCCATGTTTTACAAAGGAGGAAACTTAGATACGAGAGGCTCAATAACATGTCTAAAATCAAACAACGAGTCCGTAGTGGATCCAGGATTTTAACTGCTGTTGTCTGATGCTCATCTGTAAACAGTAGGTGGTCAAAAAAGGGTGATTGTAATAATAATAATAATAATAATAATAAATAATGATCATTATTATTATTACAGAGTTGGTGGTTTTACATTTGTATTCCCTGGAAGCAGATTCTGAGACAAGGAATATCCATAGGAAAATGACATTAGGGAGTGTTCCCAGGAAAAACCCTAGGAGAATTAGGAAGTGGGGCCGGAAAGAAATGAGGACCAAGTAAGGGAGTGACATGAAGCAGAGGTGATTTGGAGAGGGGCTGGGTCACATCAGAGGAAAGGGATGGGAACATTTATATGCCCATATCTGTCAGTCATTGATTAAGGGCTGCTCTTGGGGGCTGTAGATGGGGGAAAATCACCAGGGAAATCTGGCTGTCTTAGGAGCACAGGTAAAGTGGGCTATGGCAGAGAAATTGTGGCCGGTGGTGGAAACCACTCCCAGAGCCACACTGACAGCATCTGCCAGGGTGACCTTGAAAATGGAGCAGCGTCATAAAAGGAAACAACATACAGCTCTGATTTTGCTGTGTTTTATTTCCATACAGGCACCCAGCATACCCTCAGCTTCCCCTCAGAACAATGTGCAACCTTAGAGGCAACACTGAAGATTCTAAGTAAACGCTTGTTGGTTGACTGAAATCATTTTATTATTTCAGCTCCGTAGGAATTTAGGTGGTGGCTAGCCTCCAAGCCCCCTTCCTGCTGGGTCTCTAACAGCAAGACTTCCTCTCATTTTCCATGTTTTTGTTATTCTTCGGGGGGGGGGGGGGG
>NW_006790200.1:902129-909797 GCF_000442215.2 Lipotes vexillifer | reverse complement strand
TTGGGGGGGGGGGGGGTGTGCTTTTGTATATATGATTCAGCTCCTCAGAGGGAACCCATGACAGTCATGTGAGATGCGTTTAATTTTGTACAGTTTAACTGTATATTAGTAACAGGGTTTAGTGGATGACTCTGCTTTTCCAACAAAACTGGAAAGGAAAAATCATTCCAGATTTGTTTTTCCAGGAGAATTTAAAATTGGGAGACATAAATGACTATTCTCTTTTTAAGTATCCATGCTGTAATGAAGTAAGAGCAAAGAGTGGGCTTTTTCCCCAAAATGTATAATAAGTGACTCTTTTTTTTTTCAGTCTCAGATGAGATTGATGCCGTTAGGCCTGTACTCTAGTCTTATGGTATTCTTCAATTAGTTTGCAGCTGGAATGAACTTTTGTCAATGCTGTTATTTGAGGCAGAGTTGGGTGTGAGGAACGTGACCCCGATGACATGGTTGACACAGAGATGTGCTGCCCAGGTTCCCCTCAAGGAAGGATGTGCTGCCCAGCCGTGGGACTGTGGTCCAGCAATCAACATCCAGCTGTCAGCTCCTTCAAGGTGGGCCTCAGCTGCCTCATCCCAGGTCCTGCCCTTCCCAAGACAGCCTGAATCAAATGACTGCAGAAAGTAGGGATAGAAAGGCATAACCATTTTGGCCTAACGGGGGAAACCCTGACAAGCGGGACTGCTCCAGATTTTCCTGTTGGGTTAACAAAGATTTTGCTGCGCCGACGTCATAGTTAACTTCTTGCTCAACGCAATCCTGCTTCCTCTCACATCCTTTTACGGGAGTGGATCTCTAATAACATCTTGCACCGCAAACTTCCAGAGACTCTAACCTGCCGCAGTGCTTGCAGGACTGGTCTCAGAAAGCAGGCAATAAAGTGAGGGTTTGGAAGTAGATCACACAACATCTGGCTAGCCATGAGGATCCCACAGCTGGTAGCAAATAGAGTCCAGATGCCAGTAGCACAGTGGCCACTGAACTGTTAAATCTTCTATGGGGAGTGATCTGGGCGTGTGTACCAGTAAGAGCAAATACACTAGCAGGTGCAGTGTATCAGGTATCTGCAGCTCTGAAGGAAAAGGTAGACGTAAGGATGACAAGATTGAGTAGCTATGGCTAAGTGCCACTGATGTGCTACAGACAGATAAGCAGCAGCTAGGGGCGAAAGCCAAGTATAAAACCAGGTGTGAAAGCCAGGAGGCTCATAGAATATACAAAGATGCTCCTTTGGCCCTGCAATAGCAGGACATAAAAAAGGTTTGCACTTGCCCAGCCAAGATACTGAACTTCATAAAAAATCAGGGCAGCTTTGTGTCAAGGTCAGGGCCTAGGTTAGAAAAATCTTTAATCCTCAGAGATGGAATGAAGACATCTTGGTGGATGTCCCCAGGTATTTCCACATCACAGGCTCTGAACTTCCTAAGCCATCAGCCACCCTCAGACTGGCATGCTGGGCACATGAATGGAGTGGCCATGGTGACAAGATGGACACTGCAGATACTTCCAACGGCACACAAGGGCAGTTCTCGCCTTGCACAGTAGAACAGGATGGTAAAAATGACCATGCACCCTGGGACCAGGTAAAGCAATCTTAGTAATCAGTGGGGAAAATTACAATTGCTCTGTGACTTTAAAAAAGTTTTGTCAAAATATTAAAAACAGTTTTACTATAGGGAAATGAAAAACAGTTGTGCAACTAATATTTGTTAGTACACTGCAACTTAAAATATTAGAAACAATGAAAATTAAAGTGGTTGATTTTTATCTAAGTACACTTAGCAAGAATAGTTTGGGCAGGGACTTCCCTGGTGGTGCAGTGGGTAAGATTCCGCACTCCCAATGCAGGGGGCCCTGGTTCGGTCCCTGGTCAGGGAACTAGATTCCACATGCATGCCGCAACTAAGAGTTCGCCTGCCACAACTAAGGAGCCTGCGAGCCTTAGACGTGCAACCAAATAAATAAATAAAAAGAATTGTTTGGACAGTGCTTATCTTCGTCTTGTTATGCTATTTTTCATATGGAGAGAGCATCTTTTCTATGCCTCTAAGGAGAATTGTATACCTTACTAGGTCTGGATCAGCTTCCAACATTATCCTTTGTACTTTCAATGTCGTGAAAAATTTCCAAGAGTTGCTTCAACGTGAGATTTTTGCCAGGTCCACCTCCTCTGGAACATCTTCATCTTTTTGCTACAACACTTTCTCAGTTATGTCGCTAAGTCTGCCTTCACTGAGTTCCTCTGCTGCCCATGTAGGGTCTCCCAAAGGGTGGCCACGTCCAAGTTCCCACAGTCAGCTGCTTTTTCTACTACTTTATTCCATTCAAATTTCACTTCCAGGTTGTTATCACTTTTTGGATTTTTTGCTGCACTTTCATCTTTGTTGGCCAATTCCTCTTTCTAATATTCATTCTTATAAGCTGTGACATGGGTTTATTCATAGAGAAAGAGGCAACACAACTAGACACTTGGCTGTGTGTGAGCTGAACAAAGATGTGCCGTGATTGGTTACTGATCATGACAGGATCTTCTATTTACATAGTGACTTGTGAACTAAAGAGCTAGCAGTGAGGTTTGTACCCTATGCAGTTATGCATGGTTAATACAATGTTGTAGCTGAAATTTGAACCACACTGTTAGGGGACTGGTATGATTTAACTAAATAATAGTAACTGAAGTTTGTGCATATTGGAACCGTGCAAAGCCAGGACTAAATATTCTTTCAACACTTACCAAGACTGATCTAGCTACTGCTACTGTCCAACGTCCAATTTGTCTGCAACAGAGGCGATACCAGCCCCCGATGTGACACCGTTCCTCACTGAGACCAACCGGCCCTTGATGGCAAGTTTGCCCCTTCCATTTTGGAAGGGTGAGCGGTTTGCTCCCATGTGTTTTGGGTAGAAGCTTTCTTTTCCTGCCTGTAGAGCCTCATCCAGCACCACTCTCAGAGGACTTAGAGGATGTGACTCACCAGCACCAGATCCCATATAACATTGTGTCAGACAAGGGCGTCGACTAAACAGGAAAGGAGGTGTGGAAATGGACCATGACCATGGATTCCACGGATCACACTGCCCAGAAACTGCCAGCCTTATGGACTTGGAACCACTTGCTGAAGACAGGCCTGAAGTGCCAACTCAGAGACTTTTCTCTGTGAGGATGTGGCCTCCGGAGTACAGCATGTGCATTGAAACTAAGTCTTTAGATGGCTTTGTGTCCCCACTAGGAAGAATAAAGAAGCCCATATGACTTCACTTACTATTATTGTCAATGACCACTTCTGAGGGATTTTGTGTTTCCTGTCCCCACACTCCTGAGCTTTGTAGGCTTAGAAGTCCTTGACCTCAAAGAGGACTCGCTTTTGCCAGGGGACCCAGCAGGAGTGCATCAAATTATAAGCCTCAGTGGCTGCCCAAGCACTTTGGGCTTCTTGTGTTCAGGGACCAGCAGGCAAGAAGAGAAGTCACCATTTTGGCAGAGGTAATTGACCCTGGTCATCAGGAGGGGATAAGGCTATTATTACACAATGGGCAGGAGAAATAGGTATGGAACTCAGGTGATCTCCTTGGGTATATCTTGGCATTCCTTTGCCCAATTATGACTGTAAATGGACAGGTACTAGAGCCTGGCCTGAGAAGGGGATAGTGACCAGGGCTCAGGCCCCTCAGTGACAAGAGTCTCGGTCAAGCCACCAGGTAAGACTCAGGCCAGAGGAGGTGGTAGCCAAAGGAGAGGAGGATCTAGAATAGATAGTGAAGGAGGGAAATTTATGTGGGTCAGTTGTAGGTGGAGACCAATGCCAGAGATGGGGGCAGAATTTGTCCCTCAAAAAGTATACCTTAAGAAGAGAGGCCACCAGAATCCCGGAGAAGCTACTTTCTCAATGCCCTTGGAGAATGAATCCAAGCAGCACAAGGGGTGGACTATAGCAGACATGATGATACACAGCCCAGGACCTCCCTTTGAGAAAGGATGGACATGCTGCCCAGCTGCAGGGAGGGGGTCAATGAATAGCCTCTAGTTGTCAGGGTCGGTACAGCTGCAGAGAGACTCTTCACCTGAGTTCACACCTTTCTCTGGTGACCTAATAAGGCAGGCGTATAAAGACCAGCCCTATCAACCTGATGTGGAACACTGATGGGCAATACGCACTTCAGGGCTCCCGACACGGTTGAAGGCTTTGTGGCACATCAGATTTCAACTCCTTCTGCCCAATCTGCTTTCTCCCTCATGTTCTGATACCTGATAAATATCTTATACCCCAAATTCCATCTCAGTGTCTATTTCTGGAGAACCTGACCTCCAACAATATGTGTCCACATCCTGAGACTTTGTTGAGCTAAACCTCTGTGTAGTCACCATATTTCAATTTTATTTTAGAAGTAATTTAAAAAATTTTCATCCTGTGACCGTGAAGATGTTATCATTGCAAGAAAGTTGATAGTCCTCTAAATATAAGAACTCTAGTAACCCAGATTGCAAACATCACTATACTAAGTTGTGAAAGATAATGCTGTATATTTGTACAATGTGTCACAATTTACAAAGCACTTTTATATTTATGGGGTTACTCGTTCCAAACAGCTATTCCATGCACTAGGAAGATATTTGAATTCTCTTGTTAGAGAAAAAAAGTTAAGCTGGACTGCAAAATATTTAGGCATAAATCCCAGAGAAAATTTCCCACTTGTGCTCAAGGAGAAAATACAAAGTTATAAATACAAGACTTTTAATAGTGAAAAATTGCAATAATGAAAAGTTGGAACAGCCTAATGCCCCTCAGTAGGGGATAAATAAAATGTGGTATAATAATAGATTACAATAGCATACAGTTAGTTAAAACAGATGCAATATAATGTAAAGTTTATAAAATATACCAAATCTCAATATAAATCTCTAAATATAACATCAAGTCACTGAATAGAAAGTTTCAGAATATATATACTGTGATATCACTTAGGTAAATTTTAAAATATTGAAATATAATTGACATACAATATTATGTTAGTTTCAGGTATACTACATAATGATTTAACATTTGTATACGTTATGAACTGATCACCACGATAAGTCTAGTAACCATCTGTCCCCACACAAAGTTATTACAATATTATTGACCATCTTCCTTATGCTGTAAATTATATCCCTGTGACTTATTATATAGCTGAAGATCTGTACCTCTTAAACTTTTTTTACCAATTTCGCCCACCCCCTGACTCCCCTCCCTTCCGGCAACCACTCTTTTGTTCTCTGTATCTGTGAGTCTGTTTTTTTTTTTTTGGTTTTTGGTTTTTGGTTTTTGGTTTTTAAAGGCAGACTGCCACGTGCAGCGTCTCATTTGGATGTGTCTGGAGTCTTGGAAGCTTGACTACCCTATGTTCTCCTACAAATGGACCTTGAGAGCTTGTTTGGAGGTTCTAGCAGGGGAGCGCAGCTACTGGTATACCCTTGACCGAAGAACAGTCCTCCTCTATCGGGGAAGGTCGTCCTCTTTGACCGAGCGCGCAGCTTCGGGAGGGACGCACATGGAGCGGTGAGGGAGGAAGGGGACACCTGCCTAGCCAGCCAGATCACCCGAATCAATCCTGGTAATCAATGGGGTGACAGATGTCGCAGCCAGATCGCCCTCACATCCTATGAGTCTGTTTCAGTTTGGGTTTTTTGGGGGGTTTTTTGTCTTGTTTTTTAGATTCCACGTATAAATGTAGTATTTATCTCTCTCTGCCTGGCTTGTTTCACTAACCATAATATTCTCTAGATCAATCCATGTTGTTGCAAATGGCAAGATTTCAATATTTTTATGGCTGAGTAACTTTACATACTTCTTTACCCATTCATATATCTATAGACACTTAGGTTGCTTCTGTATCTTGGTTATCATACATAGTGCTGCAATGGGGATTCCCTGGTGGTGCAGTGGTTAAGAATCCGCCTGCCAATTCAGGGGACATGGGTTCGAGCCCTGGTCCGGAAAGATCCCACATGCTGTGGAACAACTAAGCTTGTGCACCACAACTACTGAGCCTGTGCTCCTAGAGCCTGTGCTCCACAACAAGGGAAGCCACCACAATGAGAAGCCTGCTCAACGCAACAAAGACCCAACACAGCCAAAATAAATAAATACATTTATTAAAAAATAATAATAATAATACTGCAATGAACATTGGAGGGCATATATCTTTTTGAATTAGTGTTTTTGTTTTCTTCAGGTAAGTACCAAGAAGTGATATTGCTGGATCGTATAGTAGTTCTATTTTAAATATTTTGAGGGACCTCCATACTGTTTTCTATAGTAGCTGCGCCAATTTACGTTCCCACCAACAGTGCACAAGAACTCCCTTTTCTCTACATCCTCACCAGCATTTGTTATTTGTTGTCTTTTTTAAAAAAAATATTTACTTATTTATTAATTTATTTATTTTGGCTGTGCCGGGTCTTAGTTATGGCATGCGGGATCTGTACTCGCAGCATGAGAACTCTTATTTGTGGCATGTGGGATCTAGTTCCTGATCAGGGATGGAACCCGGGACCCCTGCATTGGGAGTTCAGAGTCCTACCCACCAGGGAAGTCCCTGTTGTCTTTTTGATGATAGCCATTCAGACAGGTATGACGTGATAGCACGCTGGATTCTGATTTGCACTTCCCTGATGATTAGTGATGTTGAGCATCTTTTCATGTGTCTGTGGCCATCTATATGTCTTCACGGGAAAAATGTCTATTCAGGACCTCTGCTCATCTTTTAAACGGGTTGTTTGTTTTGTTGATGTTGAGTTGTATGAGTTTTTGTATATTTTGGATATTAATCCCTTATCAGATATATCATTTGCAAATATCTCTTCCATTCAAGAGGCTGCCTTTTCACTTTGTTGATAGTTTCCTCCACTGTGCAAAAGCTTTTTAGTTTGATGTAGTCCCATTTCTTTAGTTTTGCTTTTGTTTCCCTTGCCTGAAGAGACAGATCCAAAAAAATATTGCCAAGACAAATTGTCAAAGAGCATACTGCCTATATTTACTGTTAGGAATTTTGTGGTTTCAGGACTTATATTTAAGTGTTTAATCCATTTTGAGTTTAATTTTGTATATGGTGTGAGAAAGTCGTCCAGTTTGACTCTTTTGCATGTAGTCGTCCAGTTTTCCCAACACCGTTTATTGAAGAAACTGTCTTTTCCCCATTGTATGTTCTTGCCTCCTTTGTCATAGATTAATTGACCATACAAGTGTGGGTTTATTTCTGGGCTCTCTATTCTGTTCCATTGATCTGTCTTTGTGCCAGTACCATACTGTTTTGATTACTGTAGCTTTGGGATATAGTTTGAAATCAGGGAGTGTGATGCCTCCAGCTTGGTTCTTTCTCAAGATTGTTTTGGCTATTTGGTGTCTTTTGTGTTCCCATAAAAATTTTAGGATTATTTGTTCTAGTTCTGTAAAAATTGCCATTGGTATTTTGATAGGAATTGTATTGAATCTATAGATTGCCTTGGATAGTATGGTCATCTTAACAATATTAATTCTCTCAATCCATGAGCATGTATATATTTCCAACTGTTTCTGTCATCTTCAATGTCTTTCATCAATGTCTTGTAGTTTTCTAAGTACAGGTCATTTACCTCATTGGTTGGATTTGTTCCTAGGTATTTTATTCTTTTTTTTTTTTTTTTTTTTT
>NW_006790200.1:895478-901895 GCF_000442215.2 Lipotes vexillifer | reverse complement strand
CGGGGCACGAACCCGCGTCCCCTGCATCGGCAGGCGGACTCTCAACCACTGCGCCACCAGGGAAGCCCGGTATTTTATTCTTTTTGATGCAATTATAAATGGGATAATTTTCTTAATTTCTCTTTCTGATAGATTTCTGTATATTAATTTTAGATCCCATAATTAAAATAACGTAAAAACAATACTAAATATTTATACTTATATAGAACTTTAAAAGCATTTTAAACAGACTGATTAGTTACACCCTACAGTCCCTGCAACGATTTACGTGAGAGTAAAGGCAGGGAAGATCCCTTGCTTTGTAGAAATTTTTCTTGGATTTAAGATATTTTAAGACTGTATTGGGAGCTGGCAAAGAAAGATCCCATTGAATCATGGTCGGTAAGTACGCACAGCCTGATTTTTTAGCTTCCAGCTCTTTGCAGAGACCTGTGATATTCATTTCCCTTTCTCCGGGGCTAACCCATTCTTCCCACACTCAGATTTCTGATTCTGGAATACAACATGTGCTCTGTGAAAGTCTGGGGGAAAGGAATGCCCCTCACAGCCCTACCCTCCTAGCTCCTCTGCGCCTCCCCATCCTCGTCACAATGAGGTTTAGTCCTGAGGTTAAGCCCAGTGGCAGTGAGCACTGGGGCTCAGCCTGCCTCTCGGCACCTGGGGCAGGGATGCTCTGTCTGCCACCCCAGGACTGTATGAAGTCAACAGCTCAGTGGAAATCCACATAATCTTTCTTATTGAACAGAGTTTAGTCAGAAAGGGAGGTCCACTGGAAACCAACCTGGTGAGGGAGGCTCACGCAGGTTTGTGGCTCTCCATAGCACCCGACGCCTGAGTTACTGCAGATATTCCTCCTTCCCTGTTCAGTGTGGGCAGAGTGCTGAGCTCAGGGAGGAGGAAGAAGGTACAAGAACCTCATTTTTTCCAGTTTGGGAAGGAAAGGAAAGACAGTCTCAATGCCTCCTCAAGCATAAACTGCTGAGGCATGCTGCACTGTGGGAGTATCCAGAATCCATCCCAAACTCTCTAAGATTTGGCTTGATCTGATTTGTCATTCCCAAATTTCACTTAACAGTATGTATTTCTTGATAATTTTATTAATTTTTCACCCCTAACCTAACCGGAGTGCTTTTGAATTGATTCTCTTCTCATAGGTTGAAACTATCAAGGCATCTAAGATCATCCCAGCTGTTAGAGTTTGCAGCCCAGGGAACAAAGAGAACAAAGGAATATTATGTCAAAATATTTTACATATTGGATTTTTTAAGCAATTATTTGAAGCTTTTGAGACACTAATGTATTCTTTACACCAACTTCAACCAAAGGGGTCACAGAGAGCAGAAAAGATTTTTATATTATTGAGAATAAAGATCAACTCTATTTTACAAGACTGGGACATCTGAGAATTAAGTGAGACAGGGTTTGCAAAGCCCTTGGTAGATGGCCTGGCTCTCAGCAGGTGTTTAATAAACTCAGTTGCCATTCTGTTTCGTGTGGGCCATATTAACTCTTCAGTGCAGTTTAGAAAGATTCCCGTTCTCTTTAAAACAGTCCTTCTCACAGGTTATGTGCAAATAAATGACCTGGGGGTTTCGTTAAATTGCAGATTCAGACCCAGTGGGTCTGGGGAGAGGCATGACAGTTCAATTTTCCAACCAGCTCCCAGCTGTTGCTGATGCTACTGGAATGAGATCCACACTTGGGGTATCAAGGTTCTGCCTCATGGGTTGAAATTATCATTCCTACTCATTTCTACTCCTACAGTTGTGAGTATGTTGCTTTATCCCATGAACCTTCACCTGTTCACCCCCAATCACCTATTCAGATCCTACATAACTTTCAAAGTGTAGTTTAAGCCGCAGTTGTTTATTAAACCTTCTGCCCCAATTTTTGCATTTCTAAAGGATTAATGTCATCTGATACCCTGAATCAAATTTAGTTGAATCTTTTTTATTGATATTAATACTGGTGAGAGATTGGTTAGTTCACCTAAAAAGTTGGTTAAAGCAGGAATAACATAATTTAAACATACCTACTTTAAATGTTTAATAAAAGCCTTTAAATGCACATTTGTTGACCAATTTTGATGTGAGGCCTAGTCCTTTTGCTCGAGTAGGTCTCCTTTGAGATGTGTTCTACTTCTTCTTTCTTACACAAACCATCCCTATTCATATTGTTTAATTCATTTTTTCTGAAACTTTCACAGATTTCCTGGCCACCTAATCTGACCACATTTTTTTTTTTTTTGGTATAAATTTAGTTATTTTATTTATTCATTTTTGGCTGCATTGTGTCTTCGTTGCTGCACACGGGCTTTCTCTAGTTGTGGAGAACGGTGGCTTCTCTTGTTGCAGAGCACGGGCTATAGGCGCATGGGCTTCAGTAGCTGTGGCTTGCGGGCTCTAGAGCTCAGGCTCAGTAGCTGTGGCGCACGGGCTTAGTTGCTCTGTGGCATGTGGGATCTTCCCGGACCAGGGCTCGAACCTGTATCCCCTCCATTGGCAGATGGATTCTTAACCACTGTGCCCCAGGGAAGCCCCTTGACCGTATTTTTATAATGACTTACCTTAGTTCATTTAACGTGTTTTCCACAGACACTGCAACTCTTTCTTTTTGCCCTCAAATTTCATTGGTTTCATAATTTTTAAATTGAATTAGGTAGTTAGAAGGACAAGCACAAAGACAGGTCTGGAAACAAACACAACCAACTGTTGCTAAGTGTACAGTTCACCTGTGGGAGGAGAAGTCGAGGGATGGGGCCGGGGGCAGGCAGAATAATGGCTCCCCAAAGATGTTCACGTCCTAGTCCAGAAACCTGTGAATATTACCCTATATGGCAAAAAGGATTTTGCAGGTGTGATTAAGGTAAGGACTTTTATTTATTTTTCAATTTTTAAAAAAATTTTATTTATTTATTTTTGGCTGCGTTGGGTCTTCGTTGCTGCACCTGGGCTTTCTCTAGTTGCGGCGAGCCGGGGCTACTCTTCTTTGCGGTGCGCGGGCTTCTCATTGTGGTGGCTTTCTTGTTGTGGAGCACGGGCTCTAGGCATGCAGGCTTCAGTAGTTGTGGCACTTGGGCTCAGTAGTTGTGGCTTGCAGCCTCTAGAGCACAGGCTCAGTACTTGTGGTGCATGGGCTTAGCTGCTCCGCGGCATGTGGAATCTTCCCAGACCAGCGCTCGAACCTGTGTCCCCTGCATTGGCAGGCGGATTCTTAACCACTGTGCCACCAGGGAAGCACTTTTAGGATTAACTTTAATCCTAAAAGTTAAGGATTTTTAGATGAGGGATTATCTGGATGAACTCAACATAATCACAAGTGTCCTTACAAGAGAGACAAGACAATCAGTCAGTAGTATATGTGACTACTGAAGCAAGAGGTCAGCGTGATGTGAACAAGGGGCCATGAATCAAGGAATACAGACAGCTTCTAGAAGCTGAAAAAGGCAAGAGAAAAGATTCTCCCCTCAGAGCCTCCAGAAGGAACCAGCCTGGCCAATACCTTGACCTTGGCCCAGTGAGACTGATTTTGGACTTCTGACATCCAGAGCTGCAAGATAATAAATGTGTTGTTTTAAGCCATACGTTTGTGGTAATTTATTGCATTGGTCATAGGGAACTAACACAGGGCACCAGTGTACTGCTCTGAAGAGGTACTCAGAGTGCTGTGGGCAGAGTGGTACTGAGGGGATGTGTTGGCTTGTCTGGCAGGTGCAGTAAGTAAAGAGTAATCAAAAGCATTTCTACTGACATGAAAAGCTGCTCAACATCACTAATTATTAGAGAAATGCAAATCAAAACTACAATGAGGGGCTTCCCCGGTGGCGCAGTGGTTGCGAGTCCGCCTGCCAATGCAGGGGTCACGGGTTCGAGCCCTAGTCTGGGAAGATCCCACATGCCGCGGAGCAACTGGCCCCGTGGGCCACAATTACTGAGCCTGCGCGTCTGGAGCCTGTGCTCCGCAACAAGAGAGGCCGCGATAGTGAGAGGCCCGCGCACCGCGATGAGGAGTGGCCCCCACTTGCCACAACTAGAGAAAGCCCTCACACAGAAACGAAGACCCAACACAGCCAAAGTAAAAAATAAAATAAATAAATAAAAAAGGCAAAAATTCCTTTAAAAAAAAAAAAAAAAAAAAGCTACAATGAGGTATCACCTCACACCAGTCAGAATGGCCATGATTAAAAAGTCTACAAATAACAAATGCTGGAGAGGGTGTGGAGAAAAGGGAACCTTCCTACACCGTTGGTAGGAATGTAAGTTGGTGCAGCCAC
The DNA here is from genome assembly GCF_000442215.2 of Lipotes vexillifer. NCBI lineage: Eukaryota > Metazoa > Chordata > Mammalia > Artiodactyla > Lipotidae > Lipotes > Lipotes vexillifer. Next base: position 897,622 of record NW_006790200.1, on the reverse strand, counting down.
TATGGAAAACAGTATGGAGGTTCCTCAAAAAACTAAAAATAGAGCTGCAGTATGATCCAGCAATCCTACTCCTGGGCATATAACCAGACAAAACTGTAATTAAAAGAGAAACATTCACCCCTATGTTCATAGCAGCACTATTCACAATATTCAAGACATGGAAACAACCTAAATGTCCATCAACAGATGAGTGGATAAGGATGTGGTACATATATACAATGGAATATTACTCAGCCATAAAAAAGAAGGAAATAATGCCATTTGCAGCAACATGGATGGACCTAGAGATTATAATACTAAGTGAAGTAAGTCAGAAAGAGAAAGACAAATACCATATAATGTCACTTACATGTGGAATCTAAAATATGACACAAATGAACTTATCTATGAGACAGAAACAGACTCACAGACATATAGCATAGACTTGTGGTTGCCAAGGGGGGTTGGGGGAGGAATGGATTGGGAGTTTGGGGTTAGCAGATGCAAACTAGTATATATAGAATGGATAAACAACAAGGTCCTATTGTACAGCACAGGGAACTATACTCACTATCCTGTGATAAACCCTAATGGAAAAGAATATTAAAAAGAATGCATATATATGTATAACTGAGTCACTTTGCTGTACAGCAGAAGTTAACACAACATTGTATATCAACTATACCTCAATTTAAAAAACCACTTCTATTTTAATTAATTTGGAATTGTAATTTGTTCACTAAATCTTTCATATGTCTTACCAGATGAATGGTGAGTTTTTTGAGGGCATCAACATGTTCTTTTGCTGGCTTTGCATCTCGAGAGATAGCATTTTAAATCAGCAGCTAATCACTTTAGTTATTTATAATTTAAAAATTGTCTGTGTGGTGTTTTTGTGGCTTAATGTTTAGACTAGTATACTTAAGATTTTTTTTCCTGTCAAAAATATTGTATCCTCAAAAAAAAAAAAATTGTATCCTCTACTGTGCTAAAAACCTGTAATCTAGGAGACAGGAGCTGAAGAAAACATAGCAAAGGTTTTGGAGTCTTAGCCTGTTTTCTGCTATTGCCAACACTGTGGCCTTGGACCTGTTAGGGAACCTCTCTTACCTTAGTTTCTTCTTACGTAAAATGGTGATTATAATACTTTCCACCTAACAGTCTTGTTGGGCGGAATGAATAAAGTACGAAAAAATGCTTGGTCCATAGATACATAACAGTGGTAGTGATTCTTACCACTGTATTGTTGCTAGAGATAATACTCTAGGAATGTGTGAAGGAGTGAAAGGACACTGAGAGCAGCAGTGCAGATCAGCAGACCTTTTATATTCTAAAGCCAGAAGGACTCTCCAAGACCACCTAGAATAGGGGTTGACAAACTATGGCTCACAGGCCAAAACAGCCTGCTTCCTGTTTTCAAAAGTAGAGTTTTATTGGAATACAGCCACGCCCATTCATTTATCTATCATCCATGGCTGCTTTTGCACTACAGTGTCAGAGTCCAGTAGTTGTGACAGAGACTTTACGACCTGCAGAGTTTAAAATACTTACTTTCTGGCCTTTTACAGAAAAAGTTCAACAACCTTGATCTAGAACACCTCATTTACAGATAAGGGAAAAGGGCTAAACGACTTTGTCCCCAGTCACATTGCTAGCTAGAGACAGAATCAGGACTCAAATGTAGATGCTTTGACCCCAAGTTCAAAGCCTGAATGAGGGAGAGAAGATGACAGTTCTCTGAATCCAGCCCAGAATGGGGTCCTTCAGTGGAGTTGGGCTCTGATCTAGGCTTCTAGGGAAAAGACTGACAAGTGCCTCTCCAGACACTCCCAGGCTGGTTCACACCTCCACATCCTGATATGTGCAACTTATAGACCCACCCTGTGAGAAATGCTAACAGGAGTCCTTCAAGTAGAAAGGAAAGGATACTAGACAGTAACCTGAAGTCATACGAAGAAATAAAGAGCACCGGGCTTCCCTGGTGGCGCAGTGGTTGGGAGTCCGCCTGCCGATGCAGGGGACACGGGTTCGTGCCCCGGTCTGGGAATATCCCACGTGCCGCAGCGCGGCTGGGCCCGTGAGCCATGGCCGCTGAGCCTGTGCGTCCGGAGCCTGTGCTCCGCAACGGGAGTGGCCACAACAGTGAGAGGCCCGAGTACCACAAA
>NW_006790200.1:883257-895448 GCF_000442215.2 Lipotes vexillifer | reverse complement strand
AAAACACAAAAAAAAAAAAAAAAAAAAAAAAAAAAAAAGAAATAAAGAGCACCAGTAAATATAACTACATAGGTAAATACAAAGCCAGTATTATCAAATTTTTCATTTGTAACTCATTTTCCCCCTATATGACTTAAGATACAAATGCAAAAACAGTAAGCATAGATCTAGGTTAATGGGCACATAATGTATAAAGATTTAATTTGTGATGACAATAACAACATAAAAAGGGGATGGATTTGTACAGAAGCGGGGTTTTCGTATACTATTGAAGCCAAAGTGGTATTCATTCAAAATCGATTGTTATGTATACACACTACTTATAGCACAGGGAACTGTACTCAGTATTTTGTAATAACCTATAATGGAAAAGAATCTGAAAAAGAAAGATGAAGTCTCTTCCTGAGACAGCGGAAGTCCTGGGATTCGTTCTGATTGGACTGGTGATGGGTCCTGGGGGATTTGGGGCCCTGATGTCCAGTCCTGTTCTGGAGTCTGGGTCAGAGCCCCACCTTTAGGGTGGCCGCCCTAAAGGAAGGAGCGTGCTACCACCTGTAGAAGGGGCCTCTCCACCCCGCCCTCATGTAGGATGCCAGATGGTGAGAACACAACCAAGGTCCACAGATTCTTCACTCAGATGTTCCCGAGCGGGGAGATTGGTCAAGAAGGGAGTCAGAGTCCAAGATGTTAGATGTAGCTGCATCCTCAGGGAGCCTCTAGTCCAACCCCCTTCACTGTGCAACTCAAGAAGCTGAATCCAGAGAAATGAATGACTCCCACAGGGTTATAACTTCTTTGTAGCACTGTGCCGGGGAAAGTCCAGGTATTCTGACCCCTCATGCCGACCGCTCCACTAAGTAACACTAGCAGAAGTGGTTAACTAGTAGAACTTTCTGAATACCTTAGGACAAAATCTTTCTCAGAAATGGACAAAGATCATAACTTATACTTTCTCTACCTCCCCATATATGCAATAAGATGTTGAGATAGATATATGTGTGTGTACATATATATAGATTATATGTACATGTATGCGTATAGATATAGGTGTATATGTAATTGTATGTATATAAATGGTGAGAGAGAGATTCATCGCATTTTAGACTCATGCCTGTGTAGAAACACTTTAAAAAGCTTTAGGTTTTTTCCTTTAAAACGTATAGAGTTATAGGATAATTATTGTTCAGCACCAGGGAGAAGGAATTGATTGTCTCAATGTTCCCCCATAGTATATGTCAGTTTTATTGATTTTTCTAAAGCTCATTTCCAAACATCTGAGTAAATATACGACATAACTATTCCTCTTAAGTTGCTACTGTTGTTGCTGGGTCGGGAAGCCAGTCCCTCACATCTGTCCCCCTTCCCACATGCATCAGTAAACTGCCAAATGAGCAGCAGTGTTGTGTGCTCTGCTGGAACATCTGGCGAGCCTGGCTGTTTGGCTGCAGTCACACATGTAGCCGGGTGCTGCGTTCCGTCCGAGGCTAATCTCAGTGCAGTGCGTTTGACTCTATAGACTGGGACAGAGCAAAAGGCCCTGCACCAAGGACATGAACATGGAAATCTCACACTTGAGACAGATGGGTGTTCTTGTGATTTAAGAGACACCAAATGAATCTAATCCAATAATCAAACGCTGGTACTAGGCTCAATGTATGGCTTTTTTTTCTTCTTCCAGGATAATCCAACACGCAACAGATCCCACCAAAAATTAGCCTAGTTAAGACCCCCTTCTATAAGTTGGCTGCTCACTGTGGTCACGAGTCTTGACTACAGTTTTTAGGTGTGGTTCACATGATAGGTATCTAAAGGGGTTCTTTGACTTACAGCTTTGTAAATGTCTGTAATAAAATGAGCTTGGGACAGTCACTTTGGAAGACAGTTTGGCAGTTTCTAACAAACTAAACATACTCTTACCACACGATCCAGCAGTTGCACTCCTTGGTATTTACCAAAGACTTGAAAAGTTATGTCCACACAAAAACCTGCACACGGATGTTTACAGCAGCTCTATTAGTAACTACCAAAACTTGGAAGCAATCAAGATGTCTTTCAGTAGGTGACTGGATAAATAAACTGTGGTCCATCCAGACAACAGAATATTATTTAGCACTAAAGAAATGAGCTATCAAACCACGAAAAGATACGGAGGAATATTAAATGCATATTACTAAGTGAAAGAAGCCAATCTGAAAAGGCTATATAGTGTATGTTTCCAACTGTATGACATGATGAGAAAGGCAAAATTATGGAAACAGTTGACTGGGGTTGCAGGGGTAGGTAGGAAGGGATGAATAGGTGAAGCACAGAGGATTTTTAGAGTGGCAAAAATATACTGTGTTATACTAAAACAATGGATATATGCCATTATACATTTGTACAACACCAAGAATGACCCCTAAGATAAACTATGGGCTTTGGGTGATTATGATGTGTCCATGTAGCTTCATCAATTGCAACAGATGCACCACTCTGGTGAGGGATGTTGATAATGGAGAAGATTATGCATGTGTAGGGACAGGAGGTATATGGGAAATCTCTGTAGCTCCCCTCAATTTTTCTGTGAACCTAAACCTGCTCTCAAAAAAAAATAAAGTCTTAGTAATATAAATAAACAAACAAATAAATAAAATTAACTATATCCAATAGCCACCAGTTAATTTAAGCTACTTAAATTTATTCATTCATTCTAAAAATATTTGCTGAGGGCTTCCTAGATTCTAGGCACTGAACTCCTGACTTAAGGGCAGGAAGCAACTCTACAAATGATATGCAGCGTTTTCTGACACCAACTCATCCTTCCTCTGTAGTGAATCAGTAAAAACCCTTAGACATGTTCATCCAGAAGTCTCTCTGTGTGGCTCATCTCAGCTCCTTTTCTCCGGTTGTCCAGTAAACGTTTTCTGCCTCACTCCATTCAAGAGTTTGCACTGTTGGTGGTTGTTAATCCCATCTACAATGTCTCTCCATTTGTACATACACAAAGCAAATTCTCTAAGTTCAGCCAACTCTTTGTCAATAATATTCATGCATCTTGGCTATGGCAGGAATCCACATAATACTGGAATTTAAGAAATTCCTACATTTTCAACATGTAAGTTTTACAGTTTAGCCTGAAACCATGTGTCCTGTCACCCCCTTTGCCCGGAAATGCAGCTCTCATGGTCCATCAGAACTTCGGTAGAGTATTGAGAGGGGTTTCCCAATCACTCACTCTGTGAAGGAGGTGAAAAGCCTCCAAGATGAGAACAAATTCCAGGTACTTTAATTACTTGGAAGAGTTTCCTCTATTGCTCAGAAGTTCTTGAACTCTATGATACTTCCTGTTCAACACCAGCTTCCTGTGAAGTTGGCATTCCTCTTGACTCCCCCAAATTGCCATGGTCCTCTTCCATAGTAACCACTTGAAGCAGTTGCTCATATTAAATACTTTGTTTAGTGCACTAAACCAGAAGCAGGATGTCAATGTGTCTCATTGTGAGCTTCTCGTGAGACTTTTCAGGACCTTATGCCGACCTCCCTGCTGCCTTGATCTGCTCATCTGGGCAGACTGCTCACATTCAGCCCAAGCCCACTTGCCATAGGTCTATAATGGACCATTTCTTTTCCTTTCTACATTCTTTAAAATTTTATTTATTTATTTTTGGCTGCATTGGATCTTCATTGCTGTGTGTGGGCTTTCTCCAGTTGCGGTGAGCGGGGGCTACTCTTTGTTGTGGTGCGTGGGCTTCTCATTGTGGTGGCTTCTCTTGTTGCAGAGCATGGGCTCTAGGTGCGAGGGGGGCTCAGTAGTTGTGGCTCGCGGGCTCCAGAGTGCAGCCTCAGTAGTTGTGGCGCATGGGCTCAGTTGCTCCGCGGCACGTGGGATCTTCCCGGACCAGGGCTTGAACCCATGTCCCCTGCACTGGCGGGTGGATTCTTAACCACTGCACCACCAGGGAGGTCCTCCCTTCTACATTTTAAAGAAAACGTTTTATTTCCAAAAGTCACACTTAAGGTCAAGGGTATTGTCTTGAAAATTGCATGAAGCTGACAGTTTTGGATGGCAGATTTGGGCAATCTGACCCAAGTAATTTTCAGTCCCGGCTCTAGTAAATTATCTGAAGGCTGCTTCTTCTGAAATTCACTCTTCATCATTACCAGGACTTGATCAGGTCACCTTGCCAAAACTGCCAGTTTATTTATTTAAAGAAGAAAACTGGGGCTTCCCTGGTGGTGCAGTGGTTTGAGAGTCCGCCTGCCGATGCAGGGGACACAGGTTCGTGCCCCGGTCTGGGAAGATCCCACATGACACAGAGCGGCTGGGCCCGTCAGCCATGGCTGCTGAGCCTGTGCGTCCGGAGTCTGTGCTCCGCAACGGGAGAGGCCACAACAGTGAGAGGCCCGCGTACCGAAAAAAAATTAAAAATAAAATAAATAAATAAAGAAGAAAACTGTTCAAACTCTTTATCCATTTGAAACCACTCTTCTCTGTTCTGGAGCCCCAGTCTTAAGATCACCTAGGCCACTAAACTTAGTGCCCATTAGTGGAGGAATGGATGAGTAAAGTGGGTGGACTGCACGCTGTGGAATTTTGTGCAGCAGATAAAAACAACAAATGTGATGAATGGACAACAACAAGCTTAGCTCTGTAAAACACAGCACTGGATGAGGAAAAAATTAGCAAGAAAAAATAAAATTTATAGCACATACACACAAAGCAATAGACTTTATTTTATAAGATAAAGGTATATTTAAGGAAATATATAAAACACGAAAGTGGGTACTTAGCGTGGGGAGCTGGGGTAGGGGATGAAGGGGAAAAATAAAACAAGAGAAGCTTTGCTGAAAATGTGATCATGAGGTAGCATGAACTGAGGAGTAAGATGAATTCTTTTGAGGCCTCAAAAGAGGCACAAATAAATACTAATTCAGAAACATAATCCTGTAGATTAATACTTCCCAACAAGGTTCTGTGGAACTTGAACATTCTGAAAGATGTTAATGGGTATTTCCCCAAAGCAGATTCTACAGTCAAGCACATCTGGGAAACTTAGGTTAAACGAAGCTAATCGGGTCTCTTCACTTTAAGTGTTCTCGGAGCATATAATAAACAGTCTAACGTAAGATGGTATATGCAGCATTTCCCAAACATCTTTGGTCTTGAACTGCTCTTTGCCAAATGCCATTTTGCAAAACATAGAGCTCTGAACATTGACGACAGTTACTTTCTTCTCTCAGGACATCCTTCATAATCCATCCCTACCTGTGCTCCAGGTCTCAACTCTTCCATGAAGCCCCTCTGCAGCCCACAATAATCTCTATTCTGATCTTATTGCTGCAACTCTCTGGCCTTTGGACAAAGGCCAATAAGCAATAAGATCAGAATACTTTACTGTTGCTGCAAAATACTTATTACTACAGCAGTCAGATCAGAATACAGCAGGCAAACTTTACTGCTGCTTCTGCGCAGACTGCTTTCTGATGGACGGGTGTGACATTTTATTTTATCTACATCTAGATATTGGTTAAGTTGAATAAATTACATGAACTCCTTTCAGCCAATCATTTCACAGCATCTATTCAAATCACGTTAATCTTTACAGTCTGCCTCTCTTACTGAGAGGTGAAGGTGGATGAGTCATATTTACAAAGCATCCCAACAGTCATAGAAAAAAAGCTTTCTTCACAAAGTTTTGATGCTTTACAGGGAAGCATCCTATCCTGTCTTGAAGGATAAGAAGAATCTTGCAGGCAAAGCGCAGGAGATGATCATGACCTATTGGTAAATGTGTAAAACCGGCACTCCAGGAAGGGGAAAAGCACTGATGTGAAGTATTTGCTAATTTCCATGGTGTAAATTCTCCTGCTGCAGCAGAATTCAAGGTACCAACGTGATGTCACTGAACAGAGTTGGGACTAGATGTGCATGAGCTAGTAAGAGCCAGATACAGCCTGCGCACCACTGGAGGCACCAGATGAAAGGAATAGCACATGCAAAGGCATGGAGTCTGAAAATGTCTGGTGATTAGTTGGCTATTGTTGCGTGGAGTGTGAGACAGTAAAATCGAGCAGGACCCCGTGAGGTCTATCCTGAGGACAGACCCTCCCACCACCCCCCACCCACTCTTCCCCCTCTACCTCTATGTTTGTAGAAAAGCTTTAGCCTCCCAGGCCTTCCCTGAGTTCCAAAAAGAAAAATTTAATCAGAGAAGTAAAAAAAAAAAAATACAGAAAAAAAAGAAAACTGTCAAGCAAGACAAAATAATAATAGTTTAGCCATAAAATAGTCAAGGACCTTTAGTTCCTTTTCAAGAGCTGTAGATAATATCCTGAGCCACATCCTTGAGTTGTTTGGCAAATTCTAAACGCCCCACCAGGTGGAAGAAGTTAACTGCATGCTGACCGCCCAGTGCAAGACCCCAGCCTGGCTGGAGCCAGAAGGCGGATGATTGAGATTCCTGAAACATCACCCTGTTACTTCACCATCAACCAGAGAACTGTGCACGAGCTGACCACACACCCTGTGACCCTCTCCCTCACACTGTCTTTTAAAACCTTTCCCTGAAATCCACTGGGGAGTTGGGGTCTTTTGAACGTGAGCTGCCTGTTTTCCTGCTTGGCCCTGCAATAAGCACTGTACTTCCGTTCACCACAACCCCAGGGTCAGTAGATTGGCTTTTCTGCACATGAGGTGAGTGGACCCAAGTTTGGTTCGGTAAAAATAAGGGCTGGAATATAGATGGAAATGGAGAAGCTTGCACAATCTAAACCAGGTAATTCCCAAAGAGAAGACAGGTGTAGCCTGGGATAGGAAAAACAGATCATGAAAGAAGAATTTGGAAAACAGTTTAGGAAGAGATTGCAAATAGCATTGAAAATTTTTGCAATTTTCTCTTTTATACAGTTGATAGTGATCTAAACCATCCAGATTTTAGAAGAATAACTCTAGTGGCAGTATGGAGGAATTACTGTAGGACAGGGAGACTGGGAGTAAGGCAACTGGTTGACAAATTTTCAAAATAATCTTGAAAAGAGATCTAAACTGCCAATGCTTGGCATCTTTGCGCCACAACGCGACCATTTCAGTACTATTCCTGTATATTCTACCTGAAGGGGTTCTTTAACTCAGGTCTCTGGAAAACAACAAAAGGAAATAAAATAATTTTTTAAACTACTAAATATAAACTATACAATACAGTGCATAGCTTAATCAAATGCAACTGTGTGTATATGTTTTTACATACTATGAATTCTTTTATGAATACCCTGTTCTTCCACAGCAGGGAATATACACTGTAGTTTATCTGCTTCTGCTTATCTTCTTATGGCTAATTCTTATTGCCACTTCCTGAGTATCACACTGGTCCCATTAAGCTCTCAAATTTGTTCTGTATTTGCTTGATGTTCAATTATACAAGAACTCACCCCCTTTAACTACAGCAAAGTTTGTTTCTGCAGCTGCAGCGCCCCTGCTGCTTGTTATGCTGAGCCAGGTTTCCTTGGCATTAGTGCTGGAGCTGAACTGAACACCTACCCTGGAGATGTCACACTTTCTCAGGCCTCCTGGACTAAGCCACATGGCCTGGGAGCTGATGGCCCTGGGTCTATGTCAGCTGACTGGTTGGAAGGCTCCCTGATGAGTTCTAGTTCCCTTGTCAATAGTGGTCCGTGAGATGGTGACGTAACTGCAGCGTCTGTACTTTTGCCACAGGCTATTATGATTGTTTTCTAGCACGAATATTTACCCCCATGGGTGGTCCTGTGATCTATAAAGGGAGGTGTGAGTGTGACAATGTCTGCAGAATCTCATACCAACTCTCTGTCTCTGTCTCTCGAGCTCTTATTCTTTCCAGTTCCTCCTATATTTGGCATCAGAACGAAGAATTTGTTACCAGGGCTAGGACCACCATTGCCCAGCTCCTTTAACTCTTGTGCCACCAGCAGGTGGGGACAGCAGCAGCAGCGGCAGGAGAGCACGGGAGGTGAGGGAGGGGTGGGAAAGTCCGCTGCTGCTTCTCACACCTGCTCAACCGAATCCTTGAAGCCAAGAAGGCAATCTGCTCACTTCCTCCCAAACATGCTGGTATTAATGCCGACTCACATCTCCGGCCACACTGGAATGTGCTGGTTAAGAGTGTGGGCCCTAGAGTCCCACTACCTGATTCAAACCTTGCTCTATCACCTGCCAACAGGATAACCTCAGTAGGATTGCCAGATTTAGCAAGAACAAACAAATGCAAACAGGACACCTAATTTAACTTGTCAGGTAAATGATGAATAACTTTCAGTATAGGTATGTCCTATGCAATATATGTACTAACCTATTTTTTGTTATTTATCAAATTTAACTGTCTTTTACCTGGCAACCCTAGACTTCAGGCAAGTTACTTAACTTCTCTGTGCTCAAATTCTCTTACCCGGAACTTGAGAATAATGGAACTGTCCACCAGAAAGCATTGTCTTGAGGATTAAATGAGATAATATATGTAAAATGTTAGGAACCTGCTTGTTGGCACACACTAATAAATGTTATGTGGCTGGAACTTCCCTGGTGGTGCAGTGGTTAAGAATCCACCTGCCAATACAGGGGACACGGGTTCAAGCCCTGGTCCGGGAAGATCCCACATGCCGTGGAGCAACTAAGCCCATGCACCACAACTACTGAGCCTGCGCTCTAGAGCCCGTGAGGCCACAACTACTGAGCCCACGTGCCACAACTACTGAAGCCTGTGTGCCTAGAGCCCGTGCTCTGCAACCAGAGAAGCCACTGCAAGGAGAAGCCCGCACGCCGCAACGAAGAGTAGCCCCTGGTCGCCGCGACTAGAGAAAGCCTGCGTGCAGCAGTAAAGACACAACACAGCCCCCAAAATAAATAAATTTATAAAAAAACATGTTATGTGGCTATTAGTCAATATATTATGATGCAGTGCATGGACTTGGGAGCCATATAGACCAAGTTCAAGGTGAACTTGGGCAAGTTATATAACTTCTTTGTGTCTCAGTCTCATCATCTACAGAATGGGGATAATTATGGTTCTTACCTTATGCTGTTGAGAGGAGTAAATAATACATGGCAATCATTTAGCACAATTCCTGGCTCACAGCAAATATAACAAATAGTAGTCTCTGTAATAAACAGTCATAAGAACACCCTCCCCCTTCAATCTGTGAGCCCTCTTTGCTGTGCAGGGTCTCCATCCTATTCTAGTGGGCACTGATTTCTCTTCCTCTGAATTTCAGTAGTCTTTGCTGATTTTACCCCAAACAGAACCCTCAACTATACCCTGCCTTGCACTGTTTGCTAACTATTCCATTAATGGACGCCTTATTTCATTGGTCAGATCCTGGAAGCCTTTTCTTCCAGCCCCTCCCTTGGGTGCTGGGCACCATTTTTAGTACATATCTGTTTTTTGTTTATTTTTGTTGTTGTTTTTGTTTTTGTTTTAGCCGCACCGCATGACATGCAGGATCTTAATTCCCTGACCAGGGATCAACCCCGTGCCCCCTGCAGTGGAAGCTTGGAGTCTTAACCACTGGACCACCAGGGAAATCCCCAGAACATATCTGTTGACTGATTAACTTTATAGTGCCATCGTCATGGATGTGAGGCCCAAGAGGAAGAGTCACATCTGCATTATCCAATGACCTACTTCCTAAAATCGACAGGCAGAGAGGGGAAGTCCTGTTTAAAATGTCAGTGCACTTTCCCCGCCCATGGAACCCTGCAGAAGGATGCAAAGTGGCAGGGCTGCCATTGTCCTGAGCATGCTCAAGCAAGGGGCTGAGGTGCTTACCTTCTCTGAGTGTCTGTCTAGGTCTCTGGATCCTTCTCTCAAATCCTGCAGATGGGGCTTGAGACATGAAGATGTTCAGCATGTGGTTACTGAATAAATCAACCATTATGCGTTGGAAACACAGCCCTAGACCTTAGCAAGGTACAAAGTCAGGAGTTTTCCGTACATCCCAAACAGGATAACAATAGTAAACCCTGTATACCAGTGATTCTCAGCTTTGACTGAATATTATAATCACCTGGGGAGATTTAAAAGCTGCCAAGGTTCTGGCTTAGTTGATCTGGATGGGGTGGGGCTGGATGTCTGGAGTTTTAAAAGCTCCCTAAGTGATTCTAATGCACAGCTGTGGCCAAGAAACTCTGCTTATACTGCTTTAAATGGAAACTAATGACTTGCCTGATACGTGATTTATGCAAAGTACAGAATATTTCTAAATTGCCTACAGGTTGACACCTAAACACATACTTTTTTTTTTTGCTTCTGGACAGTAGATAAAACAACTCTAAAATGACTTGATGTTCTTCCAAATTACTGTGTAATTAGTTATCACTGAACGAAGTTCTTGTAAAGCTTTGTCAGTAGCCTATTCCTATATCCTGTTTGGCGAGCAAACTGGGAGCCAATTTTCCATTGTGGGGTAAACTCTGGTTTGTGGGAACTGATTACTAAAATCACCTGGTGGCCCATGAAGGCAGGAGCAGGGATGGCGAAACTACAGACTGTTAGAGCCGGAGGGGACGTGGGAACAGAGCTTTCCTAACTTCAATGTGCACAAAACTCAACTGGGGTCTTGTTAATGCCCAGATGCTGACTCAGTGGGGGGACCTGGGATCCGCGGTGCTAACAAGCCCTCAGCTGGTCCCAGGACCACATTTTGATAGCAAGACCTTGGAGTAAATCTGCCTTACAGAGCTTTTAAAAATTTCCAGTGCCTAAGTCCCACCCCAGATCTAGTCCTAGGGTTGGGGTGTGGGGTGGAGCATCAGCATTTTTTCAAAGTTCCCTAACTGATTCTTTCTTTCCTCTTTTTTTTTTTTTTTGATGTCCCTGAATTTTTTTAAAGTGTTTTTTTTAATTGAAGAATAGTTGATTTACAATGTTGTGTTAGTTTCAGGAATACAGCAAAGTGATTCAGTTATACATACATATATATCTTTTTTTTTTCCGATTCTTTTACCTTATAGGTTATTACAATATATTGAGTATTTTTCCCTCCCCAACTGATTCTGACGTGCAGGTAAGGGGAGCAGGATACCTAACTCCAAAATATTCCACTTTGGCATGTGGATTATTTTGAGCTGAAGGGATTCAAGACCAAGCTGACTCAAGAAAAACTTTTATCTCTCCCTTAACTACCTAAAAGTATTCAGACAGGAGTCCTGGCTCAGAGAGAGCTATTTCCAGAGATAACTTTTATCTAAATGACTGACCTAGCTGTATGGCAGGCAAACATCTAATTACCAAATATCTGCTCTTCTTATCATCCTGTGAATTCATTCCCCTCCCCTTTGAAGCCACAGGCCCCTATCCCATTCCTTAGCTCAGGATGGCATACAAACCTCAACTGTCAGACTTGTCTTTGGGTCTCACACTCTTATAGGGCTCCCCTACATATGTAATTACATTTGTTTTTCTCCTATTAGCCTATCGTATGTCAATTTAATTAATATAGACCAGCCAAGAGAACCTAGAGGGCTAGAGGAAAATTTTTCCTCCCTACAGCAGCCAAGACTGAGAACCACCCATCTGGCAGCTGAGGAAACTGAGGTCCAGAGAGGTGGAGTGAAAGAGGCAGCTGAAAGTCCCACCTTTTAAAACAGCACCCAGGATTCTGCCTATAAAAACTTCTCCCTCAATTCTACAGGGACAGGAAGTAGATTAGTGGTTGCCAGGGGCGAGAGAGAGAAGGGAAATGAGGGGTGATTGCTAATGGACACAAGGCTTCTTTTGGGGGTGATAAAAATATTATAAAGTTGTATAGTAGTGATGGTTGCACAACTCTGTAAATATACGAAATGCCACTGGGTGGTACACTCTAAAGCGTGAATTTTATGGTATGTGAATTATATCTCAATAAAGCTATATAAATTTTTTTTTAACTTCTGCTTCTCCTCACCCTATCGTTTTCCTTCATCTGATTAAAGAGATTCTAAGAGCAGTTGATGGGGGTGGGGGAAGGAGAGGGTGCACAGGTGTGTATAAGTCTACTCCTGATTGGTTGCCAGCTAACCCAGGGGTGTTTCCAGCTGAGCTTCCTTATCCCTTAAAAGCCACCTTCCTTCCCATATTCCATTCACTGTCATAGTTTCATGGCATCCTGGGGTCTCCGTTCTGTACGGGCTTTCAGTTGCAGGGTGAAATTTGGGGTTAAGTCATAAATGGTTCAATCACTGTTAGGCCACCTGCATCTCAAAG
>NW_006790200.1:859193-883247 GCF_000442215.2 Lipotes vexillifer | reverse complement strand
AGGGAAAGAAGATTTTTCTCCTATGCAAATTGGGACTATAATAAAATAATTTCCTTGAGATGGCTTTTCTCTTCAGAGACAAGGAAATAGGAAGTGAAACATTTTTCCATAGAACCCATCACTATCATTGTAATATATTTAAGGTTCACACATATTTATATTTCAGAAGATTAAGTAGATCTCAATAATAAATAGGTTTAAGGTGATAAACGCTCAGCAACCTGTAGGTAATTGGCAGGCAAAAGTGTTTAAAAGGATATATCCGGGCTTCCCTGGTGGTGCAGTGGTTGAGAGTCTGCCTGCCGATGCAGGGGACACGGGTTCGTGCCCCGGTCCCCGAAGATCCCACATGCCGCGGAGCGGCTGGGCCCGTGAGCCATGGCCGCTGAGCCTGCGCGTCCGGAGCCTGTGCTCCACAACGGGAGAGGCCACAACAGTGAGAGGCTCACGTACCGCAAAAAAAAAAAGAATGAATTATATTGACTTGGAAAGATTTTCATGTTGGTTGTCGCTGAATGAGATCTAGAGAGGTGAATATAATTTCATTTAAAAAATATCATGAACATTTTCCAGTACAAATATGTAAATATATCTATATCAGATTTTATGAGCACTGAGAAATAAGTGATAACACAAAGCTGTTAACATTGATTTGTGGGGAAATAGGGAGGGGATAAACTTGATTCTTATATCCAAAATGAAGCAAGAGTCATAATGGAATTTTTTGAAAATAGATGTTATTTTTTTTAATGGTAGATTACAAAAAAATCTTTACTTTTTTTTTTTTTTGGCCATGCCGTGGCATGCGGGATCTTAGCTCCCCGACCAGGGATCGAACCCATGCCCACCCCCCAACAGTGGAAGTGTCGAGTCTTAACCACTGGACCACCAGGAGAGTCCCGAAAGGCACTTTTTTCCTGCGTTGGAAAGTCACATTTGTGTTTGGGTAAAGGATCTACATAATTAGATTCATTACTGCTCCTGGAGTTTTTAGAGTTACTCACTGCTATTTACATTTATATTTGAGAAAATCAGATCTTCTGTGATTATACATGGTTTTCTCTCCCACGTCTCATGATCACATTCCTTGGGGCTAGTGGAAGAGGATTAATCCAAACCATGAGGTGCTCTTGAGACACTGCCAGCTCCTAATGTTGGCCCTAGCACCAGGCCCTGATATACCCTTTTTATTTTTTAGGAGAATCCTCAATTTGTGAAAGACTAGATGGGGAGTGGGACGCCTCCTGCCACTACAGAAGCTGGAGGGTGGACATGTGACCCAAATCAGCCAATCAGATGCTTATTTCAGGACGACATCTCAAAGGACTGACACAATAGTGCAGGGACATTATTCAATATGGCAGCAGCAGGGTTGAGAGTCCATTGGGTGGTGAAAATAGGTTCTGGTATCTGCAGCAGCAGCCCAGCACTTCAGGTTTTTCCTGTGGTGTGGCCTCAGCATGTTTTTCCTGCTGCTCGGCTCTCGCGGATATTTCCTGAGCCTGATCCTCTAGCCCTCCAGTTGATTTTGTGAGCACAATATTCTTCCAGTACATTCCAGTAAAGAAGTTATCGAGAGTCTGTTTCTGTAGTAGACACTGTGATGGGCTCTCTAATTTCCCTTTCAAGTCTGAAGGATTTATTTTGTCAGCTGTTGAGTGGGTTGCTGGCAGGCCGTGCTCAGCTGTCAGCCTGCCTCAGAACTGCCTCAGTTGAAGAGAGTCTCATAACCCAAGGTCACACCCCTTTCACTGGGGCAGTCTGAATCCAGAGATTGGTCAACATAGGGCAGAAAGACCTGGCCCCTCATCCCAACTCAAGTGGGATTGCCAGATAAAATACACAATGCTCAGATAATTTCAGATAAACAATGAAGAATTTGTTCAGTATAAGTATGTTGCAAGTACTGTAGGAGCCACACTTATATTAAAAAAAATATTCACTGTTTATCTGAAATTCAAGTTTAACTAGCCATCCTCTATTATTATATGCTAAATATGGCAACACTAAACTCAGGGCAAGTCTGAAGGACCATCCCAGCCTCAGAGCACTCTGTGGGGTTGGCTGAGGATTACACTGAGACTGCATTTCAGCCCAGCTCCTCCCCTGCCCCCTCCTCTTCCCATCTCTTCTCTTCCTTAGGTGGTGATCCCAAGACCACTTCCTGATATAGCTGCTGCAAGATGATCTCTGTCTCAGAGTCTCCCCTCAGGCAACCCAAGCTGTCACAGTTTCTCTTCCTTGCAGTAGGGTGACCAACTGTTCTGGTTTGCCCAGGACTGAGGGAGGTCCTGAGATGAGTTGATCACCCTAGGTTTGGAATTCTAACAAATACTACTGTCAATAGCTTGGGCGACCAGAAAGTGTCACTGCTCCTTCCCCTTTGAGGTGCCTAACAGTCTATGGGCCTGGGCTTTTGCCTTATTGTCTGAGCCCAGTGCTCCCATGCCCTGTAAGGACCAAACGTTTGTTCTGAATCCAAGCCTGTTCCACCGAGGGCCTGAGGTCCTGCATGAGATCATATCCTGTGCTGCTAGAACCTGAAGCTGTTACTTCCTGACTTGGGCAATTGTCTGGCAGCTAGGCTTTCCTTGTTCTAACTTCAGGATTGGTCCATCCATACCCCACCATACCACTATTACATGCCTCCAACTACACTTGAGATTTCTATTATTAATAGCTCAGATGTTCAGACTTCCCTGGTGGTGCACTGGTTAAGAATCTGCCTGCTAATGCAGGGGACAAGGGTTCGATCCCTGGTCTGGGAAGATCCCACATGCCACGGAGCAGCTAAGCCCATGTGCCACAACTACTGAACCCGTGAGCCTAGAGCCCATGAGCCACAACTACTGAGCCTGCATGCTGCAACTACTGAAGCCTACACGTCTAGAGCCTGTGCTCTGCAACTAGAGAAGCCACCACAATGAGGATCCCACACAACGCAAGGGAGAGAAGTTCCCGCTCACCACAACTAGAGAAAGCCTGTGCGCAGCAAGGAAGACCCAACGCAGCCAATAAATAAATAAATCCTTAAAAAAAAAAATAGCTCAGATGTTTTCTCCAGGGCCGGTCTCTCTCTTTCCAGAGCTGACTTTTTTCTCTCTTTTGATAGCCCATGTTTCTGAAGCCATATGCCTAAGCATCCCTCTCTATTGATCGGAAACCTAAGAGCAAACTGAAAAAGCATATAGATTCATGTTGTTTCCAATAATATTAATTGAACATTCCCTATATGCCACACTGTACCAGGAACTTCACTCATTCATTCACTCATTTGAAAAATGTAATGATTACCAGCTATGTGGCAGGTACTATGCAAATGACATTAGGGATATAACAGTAAACAGGAAGATGAGGTATCTGCTCTGGGGCTTCCTTTCTAGCGTGGGATGAAGTCAATAAGCAAGTGCAGCCAGTACTATCCCAGCCTTGCTCCCTGGGATCCGTTACAGTATTTCTGGGTGCCTCTGCCCTGGCTCCTGAGTGCATTTGCTGTGATGGTCACGCCTGCCACTCTCCAGCAGCCTGCTCTTGGGCAACTGGAGGGAGTTAAAAGTGATTGGGAGTTGACCCCTCCCCTAGTCACCCTTAGCCAATGACTGATTGGAGCAGGAATACGAACATGCTGCTCATTTGCTTCAAGGTGGGATAAGCTCAGAGGCAGGATTTGCACTGCAGAACTCCCCTATAGGACCAGGTTGAGGCTGGGACTGTCCCTTATTTGAAATTTTTGGGACTTTACCTTATGGAATCTCACCTTTATTTGCCTTCTTCCCCATCCCCGTTCTGCTCCCCCCACACCCTTACTCACTTCCCCTGGGAGAATTTCCTTAATAAATCACTGCACTTGAATCCTCTTCTCAGGATCTATTCCAAGTGAGCCTGATCTAAGAAAGCAAGCAAGTAAATAAGTAATGGTAAGCTGTGATCAGTCTATGAGGAAAGGAGTACTGTTATAGAGAAAAATGGAGGGACTTATTCTAGACAAGAAGACAGGACAGGCCACCCAAAGAGGGGACATTTCAGCCAAGAAGGAACCAGATACACGAAAAACCAGGGAATGTGTATTTCAGGCAGAGGGAAGAGCAAGAACAAAGTTCTTAAGGCGTGAAAGAACTTGGCACTGACCACGTTCTAGGAATTGTCCAAAGACTAGTGAGGATGGATGGCAAGGAGAAATGGGGACGGGGCACAGGAAGGCAGAGGCCAACTCACATGCTGCCTTGTAGGCCATGATAAGGACTTTGGAGTTTACTGTGAGATGGATACCGCTGGAGAGTCTTCAGCTGCGGTGTGATACATCTGATTACCTTTTAACTTTTTTTTTTTTGTGGCTTGTGGGATCTTAGTCCCAACAAGGGATCGAACCCATTAACCTGAATAACGTTTTAAAACAATTGCTCTGGCTATCTGGTATAGATGATGGGTGGAAGTAGGAAAAGCGGTTGGGAGACTATAGCAACAGTCCAGTACTCAAATGAGAGCTGGTGTCGACTGGGACTAAGGAGGAGGTAGCAGTGGAGACAGAAAGGGTATATTTTGGAGGCAGAATTCTTTAAGATTTTTTTTTTTTTGACATGGACCAATTTTAAAGTCTTTATTGAATTTGTTACAATATTGCTTCTGCTTTATGTTTCGGTTTTTTGGCCTTGAGGCATGTGGGATCTTAGCTCCCCAACCAGGGATCGAACCCACACTCCCTGCATTGGAAGGCAAAGGCTTAACCACTGGACCACCAGGGAAGTCCTTTGGAAGCAGAATTGACAGGGCCTGTTGATGGGTATTAGCAAGAAGGATTAGTTAAGAACAACCCTCAGGTTTCTGTCTTAGTAATTGAGTGAATGGTAATGTCTTTCATTAAGATAAGGATCACTGGGAAAGAATCAGGATGTGGGGACAGAGAATCCCACACATGATCTAATTCTCACAAAAGCCCTTTAACCAATGTGGAAACTGAGGCAGGGAGCAGTAGCTGTGTCCAGTTTACAGCTAGTACACAGTAGTGGAGGACTTGAAACCCTGATGTGAACACTGGCCATGGCAACTCTGGGCTGTCACAGCAGGCCACCGGAGTCTTATTTGCATAAGAGGCCCTCTGTCCACAGAGAGTAAGACTACAGGAGGGCTCATGCTAGATGCTGAGGTTAAGAGATGCGGGAGGGACTTCCCTGGTGGTCTAGTGGTTAAGATGCCACGCTCCCAATGCAGGGGGCCTGGACTCCATCTCTGGTCAGGGAACTAGATCCCACATGCTGCAACTGAAAATCACACACGTGGCAACAAAGGTCCCACGTGTCACAACTAAGACCCAGCACAGCCATATAAAGAAATACTTACATAAATAAATAAATATTTTTTAAAAATAAGAGAGATGGGGGAGATTAATCCACCCTAATGCCTCAAAAGACTGATCAGGGAGCTCACCTTGAAAGGTTTTTTAACTCCTATCAAAGGCTTGGCTGAAAGAGCATCAAATAAAATCACCTATTATTTGGGACAGAAAAGTGATGCCTCTTCCCAGTGTCAGGGGAAGCTATGGGGCTAGAGGGATTGTAGGCAGGCCTGGCTGGGATTCCAGTGGACCCCTCCTCGGCCATCAGCTTTAGCACTACAAGGTCGCTCCTCGCCCCGCCCCATGCAGCCTTCGCTCCAGCCAGGATCAGCTACCTACTGCTTTCTGAAGGCAGCAAGCTCCTTCATGCCTTTGTGGATCACTGGTCCTTCTATGGGGTGCTGGGAATGCGGTTCCTTCCCAACCCTATACCTGGTGGTAACACCTCCTTCACCTCTAGGATTTAGCTCTAAAATTAGCTTCCTTGTGAAGTTGTCTCCACTTCCCCAGGCTGTGTTAGTCACCTGTCTGTGTTCCCACAGTGTCCTGTTGAGGCCTGTGCTATGGATTTAACTATCCACATTTTGCAGGCGGGGAAAATCTGAGCCTATATAACAACTGAACAGAGGGGAAAGGGGTGGGGCTGGAGGTGGGCACTAGAAAATTCTGTATCACTTGAGCCACATGGGGAAAGAGAGTTTCCAGATGACCTCACCAGGCCTGGCTGGGCGAGGATGGGGATCCAGGAATGATGGCAGAGAAAGTGGAATTAGGGAAGGTCTGTTGGAGAGGCTGTGACATGGGTTATTTTATGCTCTTTCTAAAACCTTTTCCAACAGCGGTCCACAAATTGAAATTATTCCTTTTTGTGTCTTTTCTCTGGAACTTCTAAGAGGACTGTGGACGTGAGCACTTCACTTTGTCTGCCTTACTCAGGAAGGCCCTAAGTGTGGCTCTTCACCAAAGTGACCCCAATTCATCCTGTCTGCACAGAGCACTGTGCAAAGTAAATTAAAGAGAACTATCCCCTGCTTTATATGTCGTGAGTTCTTGCCAATATTTGCATTAATAGAATCTCCCATTTATGCAGCACCTTGCAATTCACAAGCTGCCAAATTGTTTCATTTCAATTTTCACAAGAAGTCAGGGTACTTCTGCTGTAAACTCATGTTACACGTGAGGAAATTGAGGCTCCCATAGTTCAGGTACCCCAACAGGAGGTCACAAAGCCAGGACTAGAACCCAGGTGCCACCAATTGTAAGTCCAGGACTTACCTAAAGAATGACTGACATATGCTCCCTGAGGAAAGGTCTTGCTTCCACTCTTCCAAAAGCCTGAGAAAATTCTAACTGCTTGACCTTCAGAACTCAGGAAGACCTTTTTGACTGTGGTTTGTGTCCTGGCCAAAAAAAGCATTATTACAGGGCTTTGTGATGACAGGGGCAGTTTGCAGCAGGCCCTAACCAAACCAGGAAGAGCTCCATCATAGGTTGATAAATAACCCTGCTTCCATAAAAGAGAGATGATTCCAGAGAAAATAAACACTCAGCAAATTGTTCCTTGTAGTAGGAATGTTCCAGTGTGTGGGTATAATAAGAAGCATTTCATAAGGAAGGAAGAGAATGCTGTTGGGGGATAGGAATAGGAGATATTGTGAAAAAGAACTGAGAAGAAATACCAAGGAGCAAAAATCGGGATTGAACCATTGGCAAAAAGAAAAGGATGTAGAATGTGGTCCAACACAAAGGTCTTGAAATGTCAAAGATAAACATTTATTTAACAATCTGAAAGTAAAAATGAAAGAAATGTGAGGTTCTGGATTGAATCAATATGTACTGAATCCCACAGGGTGATTGTGCC
This sequence comes from Lipotes vexillifer, assembly GCF_000442215.2. Classification (NCBI taxonomy): domain Eukaryota; kingdom Metazoa; phylum Chordata; class Mammalia; order Artiodactyla; family Lipotidae; genus Lipotes; species Lipotes vexillifer. The sequence goes on along the minus strand of NW_006790200.1, from coordinate 876,054 downwards.
ATGACAAGAGAGAAAATGGCAAGAGAGAAAAAAGACCATTATAGTTATATTTATTGAGTTCTTCGTTATATGTCAGGTGCTGGCCTAAGGCTTTAAAGATATAACCTCACTTTAAAAAGATATGATCCCATTTAAGGGCACAATGACCCTTTAATTTTGCAATTGTACAGATGAGAAGCTAAGGCACAGACAATTTATCTACCTTACCCAAAGTCACTCAGCTGGTTGATGCTGGAGGTAGGATATGAACGTGAGGCTCCTGAGCTGATGCTCTTAACTCTATGCCCTATCATTTGGTCTAGGTGGCCTGCCTTGACAACTCAAGGTTTACAAGGTTAGTATTCAGATTAATCTTTAAATCCAATGAATTCTACAAATTGATCCTAGCAAATGTGTGTGGGGAGAGGTGGTGGAGAGAACTCTCTGGAGAAGGAAGTGATAAAACACAACTTAAACTAGGTTAAGCTAAAAGGGAGATTTTTGGCAGCCAGCTGAGATGGCTCCCAGAATGAAGGATGAATTTGACAACTAAGCTGTGGGGCTCAGGAAACAGAGAGTCTCTGAGATTTTAGGTCCTTTCAAATCAAGGATTTGAAAGGTCTCAGGACTCTTCACCTTTCACCCTGTTTCTCTCCTTGGGTTGATATCATTTCTCCCATTGCAGGAAGTTTCCTTTATGGGGTTGAGGTTGGCCTCTGGTAGCCCTGTGCTCTCAGCCTAGCAAGAAACTCCACAAGTGGAGAGGAAAAAGCCCTCTTCTTTACCTCTTTTTCCCAAGGTAAGAAAAGTTCCCAGGGAAGAACCATGATTGGCCCAGCTTGGGTCACGCATTCAACCCTGGGCCAATCACTGTGGCCTAGGGGTAGGGTTCTATGATTGTCAGCTCCCACCCACTAGGGTCAGATGGGGCTTTGGTGGAGCTTTTCCCAGAAGAAGGGAGCTGCTATTCTGGAGAGTTAAAACAATAAATGTCCATGTGAAATTGGACTACTGCTAAGAAAATTACAAATATCAGAAGAGATGCAAAAACAGCCAAAATCAAACAATTTGATAGCAAGGATAAAATACTCAATAAACTTTGGAAACACTATATAATGAAAACAGGATTTAGGTATGACAAGCAGAGATTTATCTAACAAAGTAGAGGGTCTAAAAAACAATTTAAGAGATGAATTAAGATGCCAGCTCTGAGGAATTCCCTGGTGGCACAGTGGTTAAGAATCTGCCTGCCAATGCAGGGGACACGGGTTTGAGCCCTGGTCCAGGAAGATCCCACATGCTGCAGAGCAACTAAGCCTGTGCACCACAACTACTGAGCCTGCATGCCACAACTGCTGAGCCTGCGTGTCACAATTACTGAAGCCACTGTGCCACAACTATTGAACCTGCACGCCACAACTACTGAGCCACTGTGCCACAACTACTGAGCCTGCACACCACAACTACTGAGCCTGCGTGTCACAACTACTGAAGCCTGCGCACCTAGAGCCCGTGCTCCACAACAAGAGAAGCCACTGCAATGAGAAGCCTGCACACCACAACGAACAGTAGCCCCCGCTCACCGCAACTAGAGAAAGCCCACGTGCAGCAACAAAGACCCAGTGCAGCCAAAGATAAAATGAATAAATAAATAAAAGCAATCATTTAAAAAAAAAGGGAACAATTCTTTTTTTTTTTAATTTATTTTATTTATTTACTTTTGGCTGCGTTGGGTCTTGGTTGCTGCACACGGGCTTTCTCTAGCTGAGGTGAGCAGGGGCTACTCTTTGTTGCGGTGCGCGGGCTTCTCGTTGCGGTGGCTTCTCTTGTTGCAGAGCACGGGCTCTAGGCGCACAGGCTTCAGTAGTTGTGGCACACGGGCTCAGTAGTTGTGGCTCGTGGGCTCTAGAGCGCAGGCGCAGTAGTTGTGGCACATGGGCTTAGCTGCTCCGTGGCATGTGGTTTCTTCCTGGACCAGGGCTCGAACCCGTGTCCCCTGCACTGGCAGGCAGATTCTTAAGCACTGCGCCACCAGGGAAGCCCGGGAACAACTCTTTAAAAAAAAAAAAAAAAAAAAAAAAAAAGATGCCAGCTCTGAAACCTTTAAATAGTTCTATTATTAAGGTAAATGCATTCTGGGAACGTTGACTAATGCAGGATCATGCTTCTAGTTTGTGCCCACTAAATTATTAATTCATTTTGATGACAGGTTTTATTAGAAATTATTGCCTGCAGCACTTACATATTTATAACAGAATAATTTGCATATGTAAAGTTATGCATAACTGCAACCAATAACAGTTTATTACAGTCATTGGGCTTATATTTACTCATTCATGTATGCATTTATTCATTCATCTGCTAGTGACTAATTGAATGGATACTTTATTTCAAGGACCCTGTTGGGCACACCTGGTTTCCATCTTCAAGGTGCTTAGAGTACAGGGGAGGAGACAGAGCTGTAGGTAAATTGTGCCTGGATAGGTGTAGAGTGGACACTGGTGAACTGGCAGGTCCCCCCTTCAAGTCTGAGACACTTTGCTCCCATGTATAGGGAGTGTGTTAATGTTAAAGGCTCACAGATGAGTCCACCATTGGGAATTGCCCTTGACTGTTGGGAGCTGCTTCCTCCAAGGTTATGTCCTCTAAGGCTGGGGCAGTCCACATCCCATGACTGGGCAATGACTGGTCATTGAGAGGGTACAATGGCCAGCCTCCTTGCCGCCACTGGAGCTGGCACTGAAGGGTTGCCCCAGCCCTCAGGTCCTGGTGGGATCAGCTGAGGCCTCTGCTGCAATTGCATCACAGTGCAACTCCTTACTTTGCCCAGTCTTGCTTTGCTCACTTCCCTATAGGCATTGTTCCTGAGAACACTCTGTAAAAAACTCTACATGCAGGTCTCCATTTCTAATCTCTTTTACAGGGAATCCACCTAAGACAAGGTGTAACTTAGAAAACTCTAATCAGGAAAAGTCATGTTCACAAAGTTGCCAGAGCCTGCTTTCCAGTTAGAAGACACTGGTCACCTTGGAGCAAGTCTTTGTTTGGAGAAGAATCGCCTGGATGGTTTCCCCACTTTGTGTAAATGCAGGAAAGAAGGTACCCTTTGCTCTGGAGAAAGAAAGTTATAGAATATTCTTTGTAGCACAAGAAAGCCTGGCCCCCTCAAGTGTCATGGTGTATAGGGCCGGTTTGCTGGGGAGAAAGGATATTTTGCATAGGAGACCAGGAGCCCCTCATGTCCCAGCCAGCCTGGTGGGGAGGGGAGGCTTTGAGAGAAAGAGCGAACACAAGAATGTAAGTTAAAGAGCCAGAGAAACATTTTAACTGAGGACAACACTGAAGGAATGAAGTCATCTTTTCTCAGAGGACTGCTTGGCCAATGAGGAATATTAACTTGCAAGACCATCATCTCAAACACCGTTTTACAAAGCCAACTTTCACTGTCAACCCTGTAGGGTAGTAACAGAATCAGCCACATGGAAAATAGGGGCATACCAGGACACTGATGAGGATTTCCTGTTGCCTTTCTCAAATGTGGGTGACTGGAGTTCCCAGTAACTGGCTAAGGGAGGCTGTGAGCAATTTAACACTCAGGAGAGACGCGATTGTATTGGTACTTTAATCTGGTGAAAGGGGTCGTGCAGGGTACAAAAAATGCCAAAACATTATGAGTTGTACTTTAAGGAGGAATGACTACTGTCAGGGAGGAAGGCTTCCCAGAGGTGAGCCAAGCAAAGTCTTGCTGGCTGAGTGAGAGTCCAGAGGTAGATGATGAGATGCGGACATTGGTCAGAAGAGCAACTGAGACTTCCCAGGACAAAAGCACCAAGGAGAGAAGGCACACTGTCTCCTGTAAACAACCTGCGTAGATCTGGAGCCCGGGAGGCACTGAAGGAGGAACTGCAGGTTGAGTGAGACAGTCAAAGGCCCTAGGAGCCAGGATAAGACATTGAAACATGCCCAGGTTACCAAATCTTGTCGAGAAGAGCTGGAATTCCTGATTTTTATCAGACAGACCCAGAGTTTTTTCAGTTGGCAATTATTCCAAATTAAAAAACAACAACAACAACCATTGTGGGAGCTAAAACAAAACATCCTTAGAGGAGGCCACAGGCCTCTAGTAACTTCTGCTAAACTGAAGGGAGCTTTTAGACAGAAAAGTGGAGAGATCAGACTGGCATATTAAAAGTTCACTCTTGGGCTTCCCTGGTGGCGCAGTGGTTGAGAGTCCGCCTGCCGATGAAGGGGACACGGGTTCGAGCCCCGGTCCGGGAAGATCCCACATGCCGCGGCTAGGCCCGTGAGCCATGGCCGCAGAGCCTGTGCTCTGCAACGGGAGAGGCCACAACAGTGAGAGGCCCGCATACCGCAAAAAAATAAAAAATAAAAAATAAAAATAAAAGTTCACTCTTGGCAGTATGATTAGAGAGAGTAAGAGACTTGACAGGAAGACCGGTTAACCCAACAACAAATATTTTGAGACTTCTGTGTATGGCGAGAGCTAGAGTCACAACAGTGGGTTGTGGACCTGAGCTTGGTGTAGGAGACAAATCTCAGCAGCAAACACACATGTGTAATTAGGCACAGTTACAAATGTGTGATTATTCCAGGGAAGAAATGGGGAGGGCCTAAATCCTGGGGAAATATGGAAGAGAACACATCAAAGAGATATTTGGAAAGTTTGGTAACAATTTTAGACAGGGAAAAGAGAAAAAGGGAGTTTCAAGGTCTTACTTGGGTGAGTGGGTAGATGCTATTTTAGAAAGAAGCATAAAAACAATCACGGGGAACTTTGCCACTACTGAGAGTTCTATAAACAGAGTAAGTATGGTTTAGACAGACGGGGCAAAAGAATGAGAGCTAAGACCTATATTTTAATTTTTATCCTGAGGCTTCCAAAATGTCATATTTGCTTCTTTCTGAAGATAATACCTGCCCTGCTTATCTCACAAAGCACTTGGATTAGTCAGGGTTCTCCAGAGAAACAAAACCAGTAAGAGTATAGAGAGAGAGAGGAGAGATTCATTAATTTAGTTAGTATAAGGAACTGGCTCATTCAATTATGGAGGCTGACCAGTCCTCAGATCTGCAGTCGGCAAGCTGAGGACCCAGGACAGCGGATGGTGTATTTCTAGTCCCAAAGCCAGCAGGTTCAAAGCCCAAGAAGAGGTGATGTTCAAGTCCAAATGCAGGGAAAAAACTGGGGTTCCATGTCCAAGGCAGTCAGGGAGAGGAGGTCCCTCTTAGTTGAGGGAGAGTCAGCCTTTTTGTTCTATTCAGGCCTTCAAGTGTTAATTTCATCCAGAGACACCCCCATAGAAGCACCCAGAATAATGTTTGACTACATGTCTAGGCACCCTCTGACCCAGTCAAGTTGACACATAAATTAACCGTCACAGAACCTTTGAGTATAAAATGAAATAATTGAAAAGAAACTACCTTAGGTAGGTCAAGGGCCATACATATATAATGTTGTAAGTAGAGAAAAAATTCATTGTCTATAATGTACATGTTGCAGAGAACTGTTTGCCCCTCCTGCCCTATGCCTGGAAGGCTGGTCTCCGTCTACTGTAGTATCTGGACTCCCTGACGCTCTGGTTTCTGGTTGGGAGGTACAGCAATAGGTTGAGAGTAAGAGGAAAGAAAGACTGGGTGAGCAGGGCATTTATTTCCCCATTCCCTCTTTGTCCCACTTGTGACTTAGCCCCCGCTGGCATCTCCTCTTCCTTTGACTGCAGCTTCCTCCCCTACCCCATCAGGCCTAGGGGTGCTAACAGCTTCTCTCCGCTTGAATCTCTGGGTGCTTCTCCATCCCTTATGGGGCTCTTACCCCTGCCAAAGAGCAAGCATCTAGCTGCTGTATTGATAATGTTAACATTAAATTCGTCTAAGCTCTCAGAGGAAATTCTTGTCAATTCTATTTCTAATCTCAAATCAATTTCTTGCCATCTTTTTTCATTTAACTTAATAATGACGGCTTTAACATGAACATGTGTTTGACTCTCAAGAAACTGTCATATGTACAGGGAAGAGTGAGCTGCCCACTGAAGGGAACGCATGATGCTTAGGGATGGAGGGAGAGCTGTTTCTGGATCCAGGTGATATTCAAAGACAGCAAAGCAACTGAGAACTGTACTCGTGTGAATAATCAGAACTTCGTCAACTACTGGGTCACTTCTTCCTCGGGGTAGGGGCTGAGTACAGGCCCTACCCCAAGGAAGGGCCTTCCCTTCCTTGATGGTGACATTCTTGGGCTGCTTCAGCCATAGCATGTGGTCAGGGTCTCAGCCGGCTCCTTTAGGGCCTTGAGGACCACCTTGCACATGCGTGCGGGAGGTGGCAGGAGGTGTGACAAGCCTGAGCTAACGAGGCGCTCACTGGCCAGGAGAACTGAGCCTGCGACAGATCGATAGATCCGTCTGTGACACCAAGTATGGCACCAGGAACTGCAGCTCTGCGCCGAAGGGTGCCGTCTTCTTGCCCTGTTTCTTGCCACCTTCACTGCCAGTGCCCTAGCTCATGCCACCATCCTCTCCCCACTGGGTGACTGCAGTGGCCTCCTAACTGGACTTGATGCTCCTGTGCTGGGTATTTCCCTTGGTCTTCAGGATACCCTTCTAAGCTCTTCTCTATGATATGGGGTTGGGATAACGCAAACGAAATCTCCCCACCTGCCAGCTAGCTGGCTTCCTGTTAGGTTCTGCAATGTGAGGCATTAAAAGGAGAAAGAGGGCCTCCCTGGTGGCGCGGTGGTTGGGAGTCCGCCTGCCGATGCAGGGGATACGGGTTCGTGCCCCGGTCCGGGAGGATCCCACGTGCCGCGGAGCGGCTGGGCCCGTGAGCCATGGCAAAAAAAAAAAAAAAAGAAAAAGGAAAGAATAGAGCAACCAAACCAAAAAAGAAATCTACCAATGATAACAAGTGCTAAATCCATAAAAAAAAAAAAAAAAAAAAAAGGAGAAAGAAAAGTGGAGGGAAAGAAGGGACTTCTCCTTTCCTGTTTTTCACTTCCTGCTTTTCGGCATTGCTCCAGTAGCAGCATATAACTGGCCCCAGCTTCCAGAGACTTTGAGTGCTCCCAGCATGCCCCAGCTGCCAACAGTCAACAGTCAGGCCCCACTCCCTCACCTGTGGAGCTGTTGCCCCGGCAGGGCGGGCGGGGAGGTCCCCTTGGTGGAAGCCCGATAGCTAGCACTTCCTCCTCAGAGGTCTGAGCAGGGCAAGCACCAGCCCCCTGGGCCCCTCTGCCAAGCTCCTAGTACAGGTAATACCACCTATTCTCCAGCCTTAGGAGGCAGGAGTTTCTTCTTGCAAGTATTAATCCCTGGGTTACTACCTTCTTCCTTTTTTTCTTTTCCTTTTCCTCTTTCAGCCTTCTAATGCCTGTGAAAGCAGTTCTTTAGAGTAAAGCCCCTCTATTTGAAGTAACTTGTTTGATTTCTGTTTCTGGCTGGTCGCTGGCTGATCCCCCTTCTTATCTATTTTCCACTTAGCAGCCAGTTATCTTTTGAAAATGTGCTTCGGATTGCATCACACCCCTGCTGTACTAGTCAAGATGCTTGCTTTCAAACCACAGAAACCAGCACTGGTTGACTTTTAAACAGAAGAAGAATTTACTGAAAGTGACTGTGGAACTCAGAGCATCAAGAACAAGGTTTGGAGGAAGGCTTGCACAGTGAAGCTCCTGGAACGGTTTGTTGAGGATGTGGCCCCTGATTCCTTTTCACAGGACACTTATGGGCATCCAGGTGCCAGTAGACATTGGTCACCATATGCTGGACTATGCTGCCCTTGCACACTCATCCCCATGCACTCCTGACTGTACCACCGTCACCTTAATAATTTCTAATTGACCTTGCATCTTTGAGACATGCCCTCACGCTTCAAAGTTCCAGGTAGGAGCATCAGCTGGCCTTGTGTATGCCACAGAAGAGGAGAGAAAATACTTTCTCCTGCCTTCGATTTCTATAAGCCTTGGAACTAGGACCCTGCCTCCCATTAGTTTTGTGATTCCCCAAAATAAGAAGGGCTTTTTGAATGCTGGCCAGCCAGTGACAAATGTCTGCCATACTGCCTAAAACCCTCCAATAGCTTCCCCTATCTCTTAGAGTAAAATCCCCAAATCTGGCTTTCATGCCATCAAACTTTCTGACCTCACCTCACGTCACTCTCCTTTGCTTCATGTACCAGTCCCATGGAGTTTCTGTCTGTCCCTTGAACATGACACACTCATTCCGACCCCAAGGAATCACTGTTCCCTCAGCCTGGGAGACCCTTCCCTGCTCTTCTCAAGGAACTTTGTTCTCACTTCCAAGTCTCAGCTCAAATATCTCTTCCTCAGTGAAACCTTCCTAAAAGAGCCTCCACCGCACACGTCTTTCCTTTGTAGCGTTTGTTTGTACTTGATATTTTCTTGTGTGTTTAATTATCTGCCTCCTCTCTCCTTGTCTGTCAATTGCTGCAGTATCCCAGCACCTGGGAGAGCATCTGGCTCAGAGCAGGTGCTGAATGTTTGTTTGTTGAATGGATGGATGGACGGATGGCCCAATTTTGTTTATTATAGAATTCTACCTGATTAAAAAAAAAAGCAAAACAATCTTGTGATGGAAGAAACAGCAAATAGGATTACATGAAAGCTTTTTAAAATAATTAACTTTTTGACATTTCTTATGGAAGTTTTACTAAGGAGTTAGGGTTCTGAGGTGAGCCCTAAGGAGGCTGTTTTGATCTTCTGGAGAAGCTGGAGGTTTCCTTCTAATGGCTGCCAGCTGGGAGTCCTCCGTTTTGTGAATTAAAGCAGAAGGTAAAGTTTAGGTACGGAAAACCACAAAGCACACCACATCTTACTGAGTATGAAAGAAGCCATATAGTATAATTGTTATAGTCTTGGGTGTATGATAGACCTGAGTTTTACTCTCACGTCTGATTCCTATTAGCTGTGTGTTTGCTGGCTCTGCCACTTCTAGCTGTGTGACCTTGGGCAAGTCACTGAACTTCTCTTTGCTTCAACCCTATATCATAGGGTTGTTGTGAGGATTGAAATGGGTCAATATAGACAAACCACTTAGAAAAGTGTCTGGCATTTAGTTAGCTTTGATAAAGCATACTATAAGCATAAGCTATTATTATAGTTAGAATCGTGTTTGTGATAAAAGAAATTTTAACAAGATAGAAGTTTATTTATCTTTCATATAAGTCAGAGATAGGCAGCCCAGGGTGGGTACAGCAGTTCTGCGGTCATCAGAGAACAAAGTTCGTTCTTTCTCCACCACCATCTAATACATGCCTTATATCTTCAAAGTCCAAGATGGCTATTGAAGCTCCTGTCACCACATCTGCATTTCAGGCATCAGGAAGAAGGAATAGAGAAGGACCTTATGGCAGAGTCAATACTCTTTACAGAATCTTCCCCAAAGGCCCACATAGTACTTCCATTTGCATCTCATCGACCAGAATGTAGGCACATGATCACACCTAGCTGCAAGGGGCACTGGGAAGTGCAGCTTTTTCACTGGATGCATTACCACCCCAAATGAAGTTGGCATTGTGTTACTAAAGAAAGGGAAAATGGATATTGCACCTTGTGCAAATTATTTAACTTCTCCAAATTTTAGTTTTGTCATTTGTAAAATGGGAACAATGGTTCATACCTCATACAACTCTCTGGAAGTTTATATGAAATAAAGTCTAAAAACTACTAGCACAGTGCCCAACGCATACTAAATAAAGATTAGCTGTTATAAGAAGGAAAAAAATATATCTCTGAATACTTTTAAAAATAAGCTAGATAAAACCAAATGGCACAAAAAGAAGAAAAAAATATCCCTGCCAAAAAAGTACTGATTAACTTCAGAAAGAAACCTACTCCACCTGCAGGTTTCTTCCACCTTTTCATGGCTTTGGCCCTCTTTATCTCAACTGATTCTCAGCTGGCAAAGTTCCAGTTTTAAATATCGCATCACGCTGCTTTGCTACTAACAAAGCGCCACTGTGTCTGGGTGGGGACATCCCAAACTCACTCTCCTAAATTTTTCTGGTTTCACCCACCGTCCAACTTCTGTCCATCTGCGTCCAGTATTCTAGACCAGTGGATTGCGAACCTGGCTGATCCTAAAAATCACTCACTTGCAGCGTTCTGTAAAAATACAGACTCGCAGTCCCCACCCCAGCAATCAATCCAGAAAACTTCTATATCTGCCTCACCTGTGTCAAACTGACCCTGGGTTTTTTTGGACTAAATGACTCAGCAACTTGAACATTTACATAATACAAGTGAATGTAGTTTGAAACATAAACATGGTTTGAATGCTACTAGAAGCCAGGCACTGTTCTAAGCACTTTGCATGGACTAACTCGTGTAGGTACTATTATTCCCCTTTATACAATCAGGAAACAGTCACAGAGAGGATAAGCAACTTGCTCAAGGTCACACAGCTAATAAATGGGGGAACTGGGAGTGGGGATTCAAGCCCAGGCACTCTGGCTTCTGAGAGTCTGTGCACTTAACCTTTATCCTCCACCACCCTCCCATCTCCCAGGTTCGTATTAAACAGTCATGGCCCTTCAATACATATTATTTAAAAATTTGAACAGACTTCTTCCTAGCATCTATCAGTAAATTGCAAGAAATTCTAATTCATGATCATCTATCCTCCCAAGCACGTGGGTCACAGATAAGCCTGATATAACAGTATTTCAAGGCAGCCATCCATCAAAAATGGTGTTGACAGGGCTTCCCTGGTGGCACAGTGGTTAAGAATCTGCCTGCCAATGCAGGGGACACGGGTTCGAGCCCTGGTCCGGAAAGATCCCACATGCTGTGGAGCAGCTGAGCCTGTGCGCCACAACTACTGAGCCTGCACTCTAGGGCCTGCAAGCCACAACTACTGAAGCCCATGCACCTAGAGCCCATGCTCCACAACAAGAGAAACTACCACAATGAGAAACCCGCGCACTGCAATGAAGAGTAGCCCCTGCTCGCCGCAACTAGAGAAAGCCCGCGCACAGCAACAAAGACCCAACACAGCCAAAAATAAATAAATAAATAAAAATTTTTTTAAAAATGGCATTGACAATGTTCACTGCAGCTCTGTTTACAATAGCCAGGACATGGAAGCAAGCTAAGTGTCCATTGACAGATGAATGGATAAAGAAGATGTGGCACATATATACAATGGAATATTACTCAGCCATAAAAAGAAACGAAATTGAGTTATTTGTAGTAAGGTGGATGGACCTAGAGGCTGTCATACAGAGTGAAGTAAGTCAGAAAGAGAAAAACAAATACCCATGCTAACACGTATATATGGAATCTAAAAAAAAAAAGTTCTGAAGAACCTAGGGGCAGGACAGGAATAAAGACACAGATGTAGAGAATGGACTTGAGGATACAGGGAGGGGGAAGGGTAAGCTGGGACGAAGTGAGAGAGTGGCATGGACAAATATACATTACCAAATGTAAAATAGCTAGCTAGTGGGAAGCAGCCACATAGCACAGGGAGATCAGCTCGGTACTTTGTGTCCACCTAGAGGGGTGGGACAGGGAGGGTGGGAGGGAGACGCAAGAGGGAGGGGATGTGGGGATAGATGTATACATATAGCTGATTCACTTTGTTATACAGCAGAAACTAACACACCATCGTAAAGCAACTATACTCCAATAAAGATGTTTTTTAAAAAAATGGTGTTGAAACTATATTTTTATATGGTATATGTTCACTATGACCGATACTCTTTATATGAAGAAATATATCCACACACACATATATACACATACTGCGTATGACTATAGAAAGTCTGGGAGAAAACACAGCCAGATGTGACAGTTAATTCTGCGTGGTAACATCACTCTTTAATTTATCTGAAATGAGCATTTGAATTTTATTTAATAGAAAAACTGTGAAAATTTACATATTTTGAAGCAAAAGCAATGGAAGACAATGACTATATCCCGTCTGTTTTCTCAGAGAGTCTTAAGAGCTCTTCATTTTAACATTCCTCCTATTAGACCCTTTAAAAGGAAATCTGATGGAAGTATGGGATTACAGGTGTGTTTGCATGGTGGCGGAGCTATTGGTTTCAGAGTCTAGCAGAAACAGGTTTAAATCCCAGCTGTAAAGCTTCCTGGCGGAGGCACAGATATAAGACAGGTCACCGATTGGTCCATCCTCATTCAGGCATCTGTGTAAAGGTCCAGGGGCCGAGGCGTTTCGCAGAGCTGAGCACATATATACAGTGGGTGATATAAGGTAGCAGCTGTGCCGAGCAAGTGGCTGTCATCATCAGGACATAACTCAGAATTGTTAAATGCCAATCACAAACCCAGCACCTTTTTTGGCTCATAATAAAGATTGTAAATAAATTACTGCTTAGAGTTGAGCATCCACTCTTGTGAAGAGATCCCAGGAAAGAAAAAGGTCAGGCTGCCCTCGGGAATCCAGCTGAAGTTGGCTTAAGGTATTGTTTCTAGTTCAATGCATGTATGTTACATGGGACAGGCAATCCCTCTAAGCCTTGGCCTACCAGCTTCTGAACTTTCTGTTTTCCAAAATACAGATTTCTGTGTGGTCATACCCTGCTGTTCCTTTCTGCTGCCTCTGTGGTCGGCTGCTTCCATCGTACCCCTGGCCGTGCCCACCTCTTGTGCATCGCTGGAGACTCCTAAGCCCTTCCCTCCTCACTCTGCTTCCATCTGGCTGCCTTCCCTCCAGCACTGCTAAACCTGCTGTCTCAGAGGTTAGGGTGACATCCTTATTGCCATATCCAGGGTTCAGCCTAATCTTTCTGGACCTTCTTGATTCATCGTCACTCTCGCCATGGGTCCAGGTACCTTCCTTTCAGTCTACAAACATGCCCCAATCGCCGGTAGCCTTAAAAAATAATAAGAAAATGGGGCTTCCCTGGTGGTGCAGTGGTTGAGAGTCCACCTGCAGATGCAGGGGACACAGGCTCATGCCCCAGTCCGGGAAGATCCCACATGCCGCGGAGTGGCTGGGCCCGTGAGCCATGGCCACTGAGCCTGCGCGTCCTGAGCCCGTGCTCCGCAACGGGAGAGGCCACAACAGTGAGAGGCCCGCGTACCGAAAACAAAAACAAACAAACAAACAAAAAACAAAAAAAAACCCCTTCCAGATACATGTTAACTATTTTTTAAAAAAATATTTATTTATTTGGCGGCGCCGGGTCTTAGTTGTGGCATGTGGGATCATTTAGTTGCAGCATGCGTGATCTAGTTCCCTGACCAGGGATCGAACCCTGGCCCCCTGTATTGGGAACATGGACGGAGTCTTAGCCACTGGACCATCAGGGAAGTCCCAACTATTTGCTTTTATGCTAGAAAAATGAGAAAGAAAAAATGTGTTTTCAAAACCTTAGGAGAAATTCAGAACATTCTCTGCAGGCTGATATAGATTCCCACAGGCACTGTTTATTATCTACTTGTGGGCATCTCCTTTGCACGCTGACTATTACACTTTCAAGCACAGAACCCAAAGAATGTCTGCATTTTTGGTATCTTTGTGATCATTGCTTTTGCCTCTGACATTAGTAATTATTAAGAGAGATTCACCATTTCTAGAACCAGTTATTGCCTAAAAAGTAAGAGGCACTGAGCAGTAGTACCAATAATTAAGTTTTAAAGAGTCAGAATCTTCTTTCTTTTTAAATAGATAACGTATTCATATAGTTCAACATTCAAAAGATCAAAAAGTGTACAATAAAAATTTTTCTTCTGCTTTGTCCTTTAAGAGATCTTCTGGTTATACAAAAGAATACGTACACATATGCATTTTTTCCTACTGCCTGCTTTTCTCTAAATCCCACTATACACCCTATCTTGCACCTAGCTTTTTTCACCTAACAATCTATTTTCATCTAACAATCAATACATAAAGAAAATTTCTCACTTTATTTGTTACATTATATAGATATACCACAATTTATTTAACCACTTCCCTACTCATGGACATACAGGTTGCTTCCAATATTTTGAAACTCAAACAGTGTTGTAAGGAATAACCTTACTTACATCATTTTGCACATGTGCCAGAATATCTGTAGCATAAATTCCTAGAAATGGATTAGCTGAGCCAAAGGGTATGTTCATTTGTGATTTTGTTAGCTATGGCCAATGTTCTTTCTAGGGAGGTTGCTGTAGCAATTCGCCCTCCCACCAGCTTCCTTGAGTCTCCACCAACAGTGTCAGCTGACTTTCTAGGCTTTGCCAATTTGGAAGGTGACGAAAAACATCTCCATGGATTCAAGCTTGCATTTTTCTTATCCTGAGTATGGTTGCACTTTTTTTTTTTTTAAGTCCTCAATGCTATTTATACATTCCTCTCTCTCCGTATAAGATAATGATAACAACAACAATAATGATAGCAAACACTTATGGAGTGGCTTACATCTCCCACGTATATTACAGACATCTCATTTATGCCTCTTAGCAGTTCTGTGTTGTAGGGACTGTTACGATCCCCAAATTACAAATGGGGAGACTGAGGCTTGGAGAGTGGAAGGGGCTGGCCCCAGAGTCTCATAGCAGCAAGCAGCAGGGCCAGGGCTTGAACCTAGGCTTCTCTGACCACAAAGCCCCTGTTCTTAAACACAAGGCAGCTTCACCTACTACCCAACAAACACAACAAAAGTAGAGACCTTGGGGCACTGACTCTCCAATTACCTCCCTGAGATTCCAAAGAAGTCAGAGATGAGGCACTGACTGGAGCCTCCCGGAAATGCAGCCACGAGAGCTGAGTAAGTGGACAACTGCGTGGACACTAGTTCACAAATAGCAACCTCAGGCCTACAAGTAAGGAAGAAGTAAAGTTCATCCAGTCAGCAAATACTTACTGAACATCTATTGTGTGCCAGGCAGCGTTCCAGGCACTCAGACACAGCAGCGAACAAAACAAACCAGGTCCCTGTCCTCATAAAACTTACATCAGACAATAAATAAACAAGAAAAAAAGAAAAAGGATAGTAATAAGTACTATGTGGCAAGTTAAAACCGTGTGATTTGGTAAAGAGGGGCTACCTTGGATTGGTCAGTTGGTGAAGGTTTCTCTAAAGGAAGTGCCAGTTACACTGAGAAAGAAATGGTATGGGGGAAGCAGCTATTGAAGTTCAGGGGAAGAGCATTTCAGACAGAGGAAAAGCCAGTGCAAAGGTGCCAGGTTGGGAGCAAGCTGGTGCATCTGCAGACAGGAGAGCCTAGAGGCAGGGGGAGGCGAGGCTCTGGCAGAGGCAGGGGTGACAGGTGTGACCAGATCTCACCTCAGGGCTCTCTGGCTCAGGAAAGAAAACTTGGCTTATACTGTGTCCAGTGGGAAGCTATGAGAGGTTTAAACTGGTGGGTGGGTGGGGGCTGGGGAGAGGAGGGTGTGTGTGTGTGTGACATAATCTGATTTAATTGTTTTTGAAAACAATCGCTCTGGCCGCTAGAAGGAGAGCAGACTACGGCGCAGCGAGAGATTAAGGACGGAGACCAGTTGGAGGCTATTGAGGCAGCTTGGACCAGAGATCACAAAGCCTTAGACCACAGTAGTACTACTCAAACTGTTTTTTTTTTTTAAATGGTTAAGATGGTACATTTATTTTATTTTAATTAATTTTGGGGGGCACACCGTGCAGCTTGTGGGATCTTAGTTCCCAGACCAGGGATTGAACCTGGGGCCACGTCAGTGAAAGCGCTGAGCCCTAACCACTGGACCGCCAAGGAAGTCCCAGTACCACTCAAATTTTAGAGGGCATCAGAATTCTCTGGAGGGTCCCATCCTCAGAGTTTCTGATTCCAGAGAAGGCTCCAAGATTTTTGCATTTCTGACAAGCTCCCAGGTGACACTGATGCTGCTGGTCTGCCAATGGCACATTGAGTAGCATGGGACTAGACTGGAGATGGAAGAAGTGGATAGATTTCAATATATTTTGGAGGCAGAGTCAACAGGATTTACTGATGGATTGATTGCGTCTGGGGGACAAGTGAAAGAGAAGAATCAAGATGACTTGGGGTTTTGGTTAAGCAACGGAGAAAACAATTACAGGCATATACTGAGAGTAGAAAATAGAAGGAGGGGCAGATGGAAGGGGAGAAAAACAAGAGTTGTGGTTTCGGCATGTGAAGTTTGAGAGGCCTGTGAGGCATCCAAACGTTTCCACCGGGTGGTGAGTTCTGGTGTTGGAGCGAAAGGTCAGGACCGGGGAGACCTCAGCATAAAAATGAAATTTAGTGATGGGACTGGATGAGATGGGCCAGGGAGAGATCAGACTTGGGGAAGAGAAGGAGCAGGGAACTTATCTCTGGGCATCCAACACCTAGAGGTCAGGAAAAGCAGAGGGATCAGTGCGCAGGAGGACAACCCAGAGACTTAACGTCATTCACGCCAGGGGCAGAAAGCCTTTTAGGAATAACGGAATGGTCAGCAATGGGGCTGGAAGCAAGGTGTGGTATGAGAGATCCAGAGAACAGAGGAGAGCACCCTCTGGGCAAAGAAAAGAACCAGCAAAAGTGACTGAGGAACTTCAGAATCTGTAGCTCTTTGTATCCTCAGATGGATCCTTCAAGAGTTGTGATTAACAATCAACTCAAAGCAAAAGGCCCCATGCTTTTGTTTTTGGGAAAGTAGAGAAGTGAAGAAACGTCAGATATATTACAGCTGCCTCTCCAGCCAGCCTCCTGTCCTGGAGGGGTGGTGCCTTTGAGGAGGGAAAGAAACAGACTGAGTTCCGGGAACTGGGCCTGGAAAGGAGAATATAAGTAGCAAGATGTCTTGGGATTCAAATATGACCATAGATGGCTTCTCAAACAGACAGGCTGTACCATTCTGGAAACTTCTCTAATTCCACCTCAAAGAAACAAGCATCCCTTCTCCCATCCGAGAGCGGT
>NW_006790200.1:852059-859083 GCF_000442215.2 Lipotes vexillifer | reverse complement strand
AGAGCAGTTCTTCAGCCAGTGTTTGTGAGCCCTGGCTCCAGTGGCTGTCTCCTCCCTCGTCTGTATTTTGATGGCTTCCTCTAGCCTGGCTCCTTCCCCTCAGACTACAATAATGCCACTCCAACCTAAAAGAAAGCTCTGTTCCTCCACCCTTCCTCCCCTGCAGCTACTGCTTTCATTGCTTTTACCCCAAACTTCCTACACCAATGCTCATGCTTCCTCACTTTCTTTCTCGTCTGCACCCATTGGAATTTGGCTTGGGTTCCTGCCACTGTCTCCAAAGCCATGGCCACGTCCTAGTCATCCAACCTAGGGCCTGCTCCCCTAGGCCCTTACCTCAGGCCATCTGCCTGCTGCACATTCACACAATGGCCACACACTCCTTCTGGAAACTCTGGCATCCTCCTCTCACCAGCCCACACAATGCTCTCCCTTCCCTTAGTGTGGCCTCGGGGGGCACTACTCTGCATTCTGTAACTGGTGGTCTCATCTTCTCTGCCCTCTCCCGGATGACCTCCTCCAGACCCTTCCACAATTGCCTGGCTGTGATCTGATGACTGATGACAACTTACACTGGTATTTCCAGCTGCCCATGTGAGATTTTCTTCAGGCATGTCAAAGATGTCCAAAACAAAACCTAGATCCACAGTTTGCACTTAATAAATGGAATTAAGTACATGTTTACTGAACGAACTGTTTTCTCCTTGCCCAGTCCGCCTCGTACATGTTAAAGAGAAAACAATAAACAACAAACCAAACACAGATACGTCTTCCCCTTCTGTCTGGACTAGTGGAATCACCTCACACCCTCCTCTCTCATACATCTAATCGCTCACATGATCTTGATTCTATCTCCAAAATGTTTCTGGAATCATTCCTCTTTTCTCCTTTCTGTTCCTACTATGTTGCAATTATCCTCTTCCCAGCTGCCTAACAGTAGCCTAACTCAGTGGTTCTCAAAGCTGGCTACACATTAGAATCACCTGGGAGATTTTGAAAATCCTCACACCCAGCCTCCACCCCAGATTAATTCAATCGGAATGTCTGAAGGTGAAGCTGGAGCACTGGTATTTCTAAAAAGCTCTACAGATAATCATAACATGCAGTCAGATAAGAGAACCACAGATAGTTTCCTTTGCCAGTATCCAGTATTTCCCTCCCTACCGCCACCCCCCAATCAGATCTGATCTTAACATTCTTCTGCTGTAAAACTTCAGATGACTTCCTATGTCTTACAGCAGGATTCTTAACTTGGAATCCAGTTTTAAAGGATCTGTAAACCCCATTAAATTATATGCAAAATCTCGTATGTATGGAGAAGACTCCTCCGTTCTCAAAGGGTGTGATTCAAGAAAGGTAAAGGACTATTAGCTGGGTAGTAGTTAATAGTAATTCAACACTTACTGTGTGCCAGGCACTGTGCTAAGCACTTTACATATACCAGCTTGTTAACATTCAAAACTAACCCGTCAGTATGAGCATTACCCCCATTTTACAGATGATGGTTAAGTAACGTCCCCAAGTCAACAAACCCTTGGAGTCTGGACTTAGTTGCAACTGGAGCTACTCTTTACCACTTCCCTGGTTTGCAGGACCAACCCACACCCTTTAGTGGAGCAAAAAAGGCCTCCTCTATCTGCCTAATTAGAGGCACCCCTTGTCCCCCAGCAGGCTCCAGCCGCCCACTCCTCTCCACTCTCTCGCCCATGCCTCTGTCCCCCTTTAGGCTGTAACCACTCCCTGGAATGTCCTCCCTGCACTTCCCTGCCATGTAGAATACTAGTTACACTTCAGGGCACAGCACAAATGTCCCCTGCAATTCTCTGAAACCCTCTCTCCTCTCTGACACTTTCCTAGAAGACACTGATTATGGTGCTTTCAGCATCAGATGATAGATAGTGGTGTTCACATCTCTCCCCTGCCAGGCAGTTCTTTGAGGGAAAGGACTGCTTCTTGTTCACCTGCAGCTCCCCAACATCTTGCAGTGCCCTGGCCCAAGGGAGGGGCTCAATGAACATTTGTTGAAAAATAACACAATTTAAGTGTCCTTTCTACTTACTAGGGAGTACCCAGGTTCTAAATACAGGGAGTAGGCCTTTGTCTTGTGAGAATGACGTTGGGGAGGTTCTTATGTTGCCAGGATGTCCCTACCGATCTCATCGGGTTATTGTTAAGATTAGATGAAATAATTCTTTAGAAGCACTTGCATTGTTAAACACACTATGAAAAAGAAGGCCTGATTATTAACTAATTCTCTGCTCACTCCAGTGGCTAACGGACCATTATGAATACCAGGAAATACAGATTTAACAGCCACCAGCTATATGCCTTAAAAAAAATGTCTGTCATTGCATTGGCATCTCCTGCTCCGAAAAAAACAATTTCCTCATTGCTGTGGCATTCTGCACAGCTGAAAGAGCCACACCAGTAATGCCCGATTGAATTAATACTTACTATAAATTAGTTTTATAAAACGTGTCTCAAGTGTCTTGAGAGGTTCAAACAAAATTGCTTTTTACAGGGGTGAGAGAAAAAGGCATCAGAAGTGCAGTTCTACATATGTGGACTATTATGAAGCTTCCTGATTTTGGTGGTATCCTACTGAGGGAACCCTAAAATAGAGCACTTGGGAATGAATGAGATAAAATTGGTCTTTTAATGAAAATTATCAAATTGTGTCAAATTCATGAGGTTTGATCCTAATTTTGAATGTTCTCATACCTTCTAAGCACTCTTAAGGGTTACCCTAGCTTGCCCCACTTGCTAATAAAAGACTGGGATATTTCATTTGTGGGGAGTGATTTCCAAGCCCAATGCTACAGGCTGGTGGCAGAGAAAATTGCTAAACTGATGCTAGCATAATATACCAAGCATAATAAAGTGTGAGTCATTTGGCAACTCACCAAAAAAAGAAAGAAAGAAAGAAGAAAGAAAATTTAAAAATTTAAAGTCTACAAAGAAAGGATGAAAGGAAACCTCACCTGAGTCCCCATCAATGGACAACTATATCTAAAAACTTCATACTGTGTCTATAAGACTGTGCTCACATGCATGTAGTCAAAGTAGAATATTAAAAGAAAGCCTCAAATTGTAGGCAAGGATCGGAAAGACCCTACCAACTCCTGACCTCATCTAATTCTTCTTAGACAAGAGTATGATGAATGTAATAGTTAAGAGTTCTAGCTTGGATGAACCGGTTTGCAGGGCAGAAATAGAGACACAGATGTAGAGAACAAACGTATGGACACCAAGGGGAGAAAGAGGGGGGAGGGGTGGTGGTGGTGGGATGAACTGGGAGATTGGGATTGACATGTATACACTGATGTGTATAAAATTAATGACTAATAAGGACCTGCTGTATAAAAAAAATAAATTAAATAAAATTCAAAAATTCAAAAAAATAAAATTTAAAAGATCATTATTACTGGAAAAAAAAGAGTTCTGGCTTGGAAGTCAAACTGTTGGGTTTCAGTCCCATTTTTTTTTTTAATAAATATATTTATTTTATTTATTTATCTTTGGCTGTGTTGGGTCTTTGTTGCTACACGTGGGCTTTCTCTAGTTGTGGCGAGCGGGGGCTTCTCTTGTTGCGGAGCATGGGCTCTAGGCATGCGAGCTTCAGTAGTTGTGGCACGTGGGCTCTAGAGCGCAGGCTCAGTAGTTGTGGTGCACAGGCTTAGTTGCTCTGTGGCATGTGGGATCTCTCCCGGACCAGGGCTTGAACCCGTGTCTGCTGCATTGGCAGGCAGATTCTTAACCACTGTGCCACCAGGGAAGCTCTCCTCTTCTACTTCTGATGGCAGTAGAGATCTCTATTTGTCCTGTAGTAACCATTCTCCCTTTCTTCCCTGAATTTTTAATGGACATGTGGCCAAGGTGAAGACTACATTTCCTAGCATCCTTTGCAATAAGGTATAGCTATGTGACCACGTTCTGGCCAATGGACTGTGAACATAACTTCTAAGTTATGTTGGGCAGGTTTCCCCTCCATTTACTTTCTTCCTCTGTTGAAATACAGAAGTAACATTGCTCCTTGCTCCATCTTTGACATGGAGGAATAGGGTACCCCCTCTGATAAGGCAGAGCAACATGAAAGAGGCCTGGTCCCCAACAAGGTTGAGCTACCTTATCAGCCCCAGCCAGCTCAGGATGAGACTGACATGAGAGAGAATTAAACGTCTCTCTTGTCTAAGTCATTGTTACTTTGGGCCGTGTTAGTAGCAAAATTGATATCCTACTAGAGTAACTATGATTAAACAGCAAGTTACTTGGGGCTTCCCTGATGGCACAGTGGTTAGGAATCAACCTGCCGGTGCAGGGGACGCGGGTTCAAGCCCTGATCCGGGAAGATCCCACATGCTGCGGAGCAACTAAGCCCGTGCACCACAACTGCTGAGCCTGTGCTCTAGAGCCCACGAGCCACAACTACTGAAGCCCACGTGCCTAGAGCCCATGCTCTGCAACAAACGAGGCCACTGCAATGAGAGGGCTGCACGCACCGCAGCGAAGAGCAGCCACTGCTCCCTGCAACTAGAGGATGCCCGCGGGCAGCAACGAAGACCCAATGCAGCCAATAAATAAATAAATAAATAAATAAAATAAGTTTTTTAAAAAAAGCAAGTTCCTTAACCTCTGTGGACTTCAGTTTTCTCATCTGTAAAATATGGAAAATACAATGACAATAACAAAAACAATAATAAAAATACCTTCCTCATAGGGATAGGGCATGTCAATTGATTAGTTTCTGGCTCATGGTGAGTACTCATAAGTGTTAGCTGTTATTACTAAAGTAAAATTATCGAATGCCTATTATATGCGCGGCATGATCGTAGCCTCTGGTAGTTGTAAGTTCATCCTCTATACAGCCTTCTTCTTCTCATTGTTATATGAATATCTTTGTTCAACTACTAAACACTATTATAATTATATTTGGTGTGTATCAATTGTATCCCCTGAGTATCGCATGGTGTATTTTTTTAAACAGCTATCCTGTGTAGATTTCAGAGTATGACTTTCATTAGTTAAGATCCAGAAGAAGCTTAAAGTTAATCATGAAGGGTAGTATGTATAGACTTGAGGGAATTCAGTGATAGGCAGCTTTGAGATTCCATTAAAATCAGGATTTATGTTTATAATAGGAAGCTGAGAGGTCACACGGACAAGCTCAATATATTCAGAGCTGATTTCCTCTCCCAGGCCCTCCCCAAACTCAATCCTCCTCCTTTATTATTACAATCCACTTTACCCACCAAAAAGAACTCAGCCCTAAGCACTGAAATAAAAAACCTGTATGTGTCCCCAAGCCCTCAGGGCTGAGCTGCTTCTGGTGTGTGAAGTGACACAATGCTCCTCCCAAAGGCACTCATGTTTGCAACCTGCAAAGAACTTTCTGGAAGGAAACAGTGAGACCTAGGGCCTCTCTTTATAATATTAAAGTTAATATAATATCCCTGCTGGACTTGGGCTGAGGTTGGCTGGCGGGAAAGAACAGAAGTGGGAAAGAGCAGAGTGGGGTTCTGCTCTGGAGAGCTGACTCTGGGAGCAGTACCAGAGCTGGTGCCCTGTGGTCCAGCCACTTGACTCCATGGGTGAGCCCAGGGAAAATGGCTAAGAGTGTGGGTCCTCTTGGCTGTGGAGTGGTCACATCTAAGCATCACACAGGGCATCACCCTCCTCAGCCTGAGACTGGGAGCCTCAGCGATGCCTTATTTTCTACTGTGTTCAGGGTCTGGCCTAGACTGCTGTGGCTGGCTGGCATTCGTGCCTCAGTTACTGCAGTAGGTCCAGGGATGGATGGAGCCTCCTGAGGAGATGAGGCCTCCCCACTAGATGACTTTCTGCTTGGGGCCCTTATACCTTTAGCCACTGCAGAGGAGAAGGGCTTATCAGTAGACATAATGGTAACCAGGACTGACTCCTTTAAGACCCAATGAGCTCCCCTGGGGTTTTGTAAACGTATTCTAAGAAGGACCCCCCAAAAGGAAAGGAAATAAAAGGAGGAAGGGAAGAATGTATCATCATATTTGCTTGAATGCACATTTTTAAATATCTCTGGAAGGATACATAAGAAACTAGAAACAGTGGTTACCTTTTGCAGGTCCGGGTGGGAATTGAGCAGATGGGAGAGAAGTGAGAGGAACACTCTTCACTGTCTTCCTATCCTGTCTTGAATTTTGAAGCATCTGTGAAACTGAAGTCAAAAAATAAAATAGAATAAATTAAAATAATAGTAAAGTAAAACGATGTCTTCAGATAATGTAGGGAGGCTGAGCAAGGATGCCTAGAGAAGAGAAAGGAGCAGGGAAGCAGCTACAGACCCCATTCCCATTGCAAGTCTGGGGTTCCCACAGCTTTGTCACAAGAAGGGGGCGTGGGAGGACCGGCTGTCTTTCAGCTCTGCAGAGCCAAAAAGAGATGTGACCTCATTTTGGACCTCGAGCTAGTAAAATAGCTACAATTATTATCTTGTCTCTGCTGCCTCTGAAATGGCCCTTGCGTCTGGGCTTTCTTTGTCTCTCACCTTGGTTTCTCTGACAACCTTCCAGCTGGCTTCCTTGTGCCAAGCTTCTAATCCCTCAAATCCACCCACCAATCTTTAAATTTTTCTGCGGAAAGGAAAACCTGATTGTGCCCCTCCAGGAGCCCTCCATGGTTAACGTCCTCCCGCAGTTGCCCATGGAGCACATGATAACACCTAAATTCCTTCTATATTCTTGCAGGATCTTGCCACTCTCGCACTCACCCTGCTCTACCCACACCTGGCTGCTTGTGGATTTCTGGATGGCCCATCATGTCATGCTTTGTGGCTTTCCATATGCCGTCCCTTCCCGCTGAAGTCCCTCTTTGTGTTTTGTGGCCCTGGAAAACTCCATTCTTCCGTCAGGATTTGGTTGCAATGTCATCTTGTCTCTGTGACCCATGATGGCCCCTCTTCTTGCCCCCAATCCTGACCCCGGTCACCTCAGAATACATTGAACACATGACTATTTTTTTTTTCACTTTTTTTTTTTTTTTTTTTTTTTTT
>NW_006790200.1:847345-851140 GCF_000442215.2 Lipotes vexillifer | reverse complement strand
TGCAGTACGTGGGCCTCTCACTGTTAAGGCCTCTACCGTTGCGGAGCTCAGGCTCCGGACGCGCAGGCTCAGCGGCCATAGCTCACGGGCCCAGCCGCTCCGCGGCATGTGGGATCTTCCCGGACCGGGGCACGAACCCGTGTCCCCTGCATCGGCAGGCGGTCTCTCAACCACTGCGCCAGCAGGGAAGCCCGAACACATGACTATTAACATTTACTTTAATCTATTTGTATTATTTCTACATTTTTATCAGACTCTCAGCCTCCTGAGAGCAGGAGTTATGCCTTATTCTTCTTTGTATTTCCAGTAGATGGAAGAAACTGGGGTTATAAATGGATGAAAGTTTTGTTCTGAATTAAATCCTCAGGATTGGCCACAGAACAACTGTTAAGGTACCCTGAGGTTAAGCTTGCCTTCCAGAATTCTGTAAAGTTGGCTCTGTCCCTGTCTAAATGATGAAGCTTAAACACTGCAATTGGCTCTGTCCCTGACTAAATAAACAATGATTGGAGTTTAAACTCTAACCAAATAAATCCTTAGCTCACTTTTTTTTTAATGCTTAAGTATTGAAGGAGATGTGGCCTTATATCAAGGAACAGAGTGGTTTTATGTACTGTGTGAATGCTCTGAAAGTCAGGACATGTCTCATTCCTTAGTAACAGCACAGTGATACTGTAGCAACAGGTAGGGTCCAATAGCAACCATGTGTGGACAGATTCACTTTGGGGGAACTCCAAGGGGTAGACTAGTGGTGTTTTCAGTTCCAGCTTGGAGAGCCAAGTGTGGTTCTCACATGGTACTCCTCTCCGTAGCGTAGTTATGGTGACTGTCAATGGAATTATAAACTGCTGAAATGAAACCCCACAGAACTTTTTATATACTTTTTTTTGGTGATTTTTTTCAATGGTACTAAAATATACATAACAAAATTTATCATTTTAACCATTTAAAAGGTATAGTTTAATGGCGTTAAGTACATTTGCAATGTTGTGTAACCACTATCCCTTTCCAGAGCTTGTTCATCACCCCAAACAGAAACTCTGTCCTCATTGAACTTTCCATTCATCTCCCCCTCCAGCTCCCAATAACTTTCATTCTACTTTCTGTCTCTATGAATTGGCCCATGCTAAGTACCTCATACAGGTAGAATCATATAATATTTGTCCTTTTGTGTTTGACTTATTTCACTTAGCATAATGTTTCCAATGTTCATCCATGTTTTAGCATGTGTCAGAACTTCATTCCTTTTTATGGCTGAATAATATTCCATCATATGGGTATACCACAATTTTTTCATCCATTCATGCATTGATAGACATTGTTTCCACGTTTTAGCTATTGTGAATAATGCTGCTATGAAAATGGTGTACAAGTATTTGAGTCCTTGCTGTCAATTCTTTGGGGTATATACCTAGAAGTGCAATTGCTGTACAATATGGTAATTCTATGTTTACCTTTTTGAGGAGCTGCCAAACTATTCTCCACAGCAGCTGCACCAGTTTACATTCCCACAAACAATGCACAAGGGTTCTTTCTTTCTTTCTTTATTTTTTTATTTTTTTTATTTTTTTTTGCGGTACGTGGGCCTCTCACTGTTGTGGCCTCTCCCATTGCGGAGCACAGGCTCTGGACGCACAGGCTCAGCGGCCATGGCTCATGGGCCCAGCCGTTCTGCAGCATGTGGGATCTTCCCGGACCGGGGCACGAACCCATGTCCCCTGCATTGGCAGGTGGACTCTCAACCACTGTGCCACCAGGGAAGCCCAAGGGTTCTTTCTTTATATCCTTGCCAAGGCTTGTTATTTTCCCTTTTTTTTGGTTATAGCCATCGTGATGGGTTTGGTAGTTTTGATTTGCATTTCCCTAATGACAAGTGATGCTGAGCATCTTTTCATGTGCTCATTGGCTCCTTGCATATCTTTTTTGAAGAAATATCTATTCAAATCCTTTGCTCATTTTTTAAATTGGGTGTTTATTTTTTTCTTGTTGAGTTGTAGGAGTCCCTTATACATTCTGGATATTAATCCCTTTCAGATATATGATTTGCAAATATCTTTGCAAAATTTTAAGATTTCATCCAAAAGAAAGTAGTAATGTTATACTTAGTAGCCATCAAAGTTGTGATGCCCAGGCTTTCCAATGCT
Source organism: Lipotes vexillifer (assembly GCF_000442215.2). Classification (NCBI taxonomy): domain Eukaryota; kingdom Metazoa; phylum Chordata; class Mammalia; order Artiodactyla; family Lipotidae; genus Lipotes; species Lipotes vexillifer. Next base: position 848,996 of record NW_006790200.1, on the reverse strand, counting down.
AAAATGAAAGCTCTGTTACCAGCCGGGCAATACATTTCCCTCCTGTCAGCACCTCAGAAATGGGGGCAAGCAACCAACAGCAACAGGTGGCAAGAATGAGAGCTCAGCAAGGTCAGGGTGGGAGGGGAAGGATGACCAGAGCTGGAGTCTTGTTTTAGGAACTCAGAGGGTCAAGGGAGCAACCTGGGTTCTCCCTCCCTGTGCCCCCTGCTGCCATGGATGTTGACTGGGAAGTCTCTTCTGACTCCTTCTAGAGCCTAGTCAGAAACATCCCTTACTGAATTTGCCACCTGGAGGCACCCCCTCCCCTGCCTCACCTCCCCACCTTGTTCCCCAGTCAGGAGTCATGCAGTTATTTTAGGCCAAGCTTTCTTTTCACTTTGTTTCTGGGGCCTCATTCATTCAAGGCTGACAATGGAGCTGGTAAGGAGACAGCTGAAAGTCCCTGTCTCCCCCAAATAGAGTTGCAGTTAAGAACAAGGGCTCAGGTGTCAGGTGTAGTATCATTTTTTTTTTTTGGCTGCACTGTGTGGATTGCAGAATCTTAGTTCCCCGACCAGGGATTGAACCCCAGGCCATGGCAGTGAAAGTGCCAAGTCATAACCACTGAACTGCCAGGGAATTCCCAGTAGCGGCATGTTTGAGCTCAGTTTTTGAAGAAACCAGCTGCATTTGAATCCTGGATCCTCTGTTTACAAGCCCTGTGATCTTGGGAAATCACATCTCTGTGCCTCATTTTTTTCATCTGCCAAAGGGGGATAATAATAGGATCTACATCAGAGGGCCAAGGTGAGGATTAAATGACAAAGTTCCTGGAATGTGCTTAGACCAGGGATGGCACATTGTGAGGGCTTAATAAGCATTAGTTATTATTATCTTCACTCCCTCCAAGGTTCCTCTTAAGCTCTGGAATTGGCACTTTCCTGTGAGTGACCCTAAATGTTGTTCCTCCTGTGAATTTCTGCTCTGCACCTGTCCCGGATGGCTGACTGCATGTTCTACGAATAGGTGATGATGCTGCCAAAGGGGTCCGGGTCTCACCACCGATGACATTAGAAACTGAGTCACAGTGCCCAGGTACAAAGCGAGAGAAGAGGGTGTCCCAGGGAAGGTGAATCACTCAGCGCCACCCTCTGCAGAGCATCCACAACACTCTGTGACATTTTCCTTGACCACCGACAATAACATCGTCCTCACCTGGGAACTTGATATAATTTCAGTGTTCTAGCCCAGAGCCAGTTATGGCAGCAGCAACCCAGCCACGAATAGGTCTGGCATGCCCGGGAAGAGATGCTTGAATGGATACCCTGACTCAGCCCAGAATCACTATGGCAGAGCAGCTAAGAGTGTGGGTATTGGGCTCAGGCGGCCTAGATTCTTACCTGGGCTCTGCTATTCATCAGCTGTGTAACGTGGGCAAGTAGTTTAACCTCTCTGGACCCCAAGTGTTATTATCTGTAAAATGGAGATTAGGGTACTAATCACTTCATGTTCTTTTATGAGGATAAAAAGAGTCAATACATGTACAGGACTTAGAACAGTGTCTGGTGTATAGTAAGCACTCTCTTAAAAATGTGGGCTTCCCTGGTGGCGCAGTGGTTGCGAGTCCGCCTGCCGATGCAGGGGACACGGGTTCGTGGCCCGGTCCGGG
>NW_006790200.1:821573-846982 GCF_000442215.2 Lipotes vexillifer | reverse complement strand
TACAAAAAAAAAAAAAAAAAAGTATGTGATGCTCTGAATTCATCAACCACTAAACGCACAGTAATGGAAGAAAAATGGAACTATCAAAGAGAGACAGATGGAGAGGGTGACCCCAGATCCACCAAGCAGCATGTCTGGCTGTGTGGTGAGGGAGAAGATAGCGTGGTGCCACGCCTTGGTGCTGGCACTCAGTGGAGAGGTTGGCCCTCACTATTACAGGGAGACACCTGCACAGCCGGGTACGGGGAGGAAGCCGAGGTTAGGAAGGATAGAGAAGCCTCACTGGGGCTCTTTAGGGGCTAGGTATTGGGAGGTACCCCGGATGGGGCATTCATTCCATTCAAAACATCTTGGAAGAAGACCAGTTTATATTTGCATATGACTTAAGCAACATCAACTTCATTGTTCCCACCAGCCTTTAGCTGGGAGATGACATTAACACAAATTCATAAACTCTTCCCTGGCTCTCCACACCTCTGCCACTTCCAAACCGGGTTAGCATAAGGCAGTGGCCAATGGTGCTGCCTTTTATGCTCCTCAACAGGCGCACGGGGTCTGCTCTTCTTGCCTCCACTTGGTGTCCCAGCAACACCTCCGCTTGGCCCTGTGCTTTCCAGCTACTGGACTGCCACTTCTCAGGTCTCAGACCCCTTCTGGTTTTGACACTTTGGCAATGACTGCCTTCCTGGCTCAACTGGCATCTCCTGGCACCCACCCTTGTTTAATCTATCGGCCTGAAGCAGCAGTACACCCTGATGCTGCAAAGCTCAGGGCTTGAGAATCAGGTGAGAGTTCAAAGTTGCTTTCAGTTCCTACTGGCCATGTGAGTTCCTACTGGCCACGTGGCAAACGGCCCCATCTCTCAGAGCCTTAGTTTCCCCATCAGCAAAATGGGAATCACTGGCACCTTCCAGCACTGTGGTGAGGTTTACAGGAAATAAAGAAGTGTTTAGTGCATACCTGGCAGAGGGAGTGCTGGGTAAATGCAAGCTCTTCTTAGCAGGCCTTGGATGGCACATCTAGGCCCTGTTTTTTTGTTGTTGTTGTTTTTGCGGTACGCGGGCCTCTCACTGTTTTGGCCTCTCCCGTTGCGGAGCACAGGCTCCGTACGCGCAGGCTCAGCGGCCATGGCTCACAGGCCCAGCCGCTCCGCGGCACGTGGGATCTCCGCGGACGGGGGCACGAACCCGCGTCCCCTGCATCGGCAGGCGGATTCTCAACCACTGAGCCACCAGGAAAGCCCTGCAGCTGCTCTTTTGAATCCCCACTCCTCCTTCTTCCTTTCTGCCAGGCACCAGGTTTTAGGATTAGGGTAATTACTAAGGTGTTGACAACTGGGTGGGGCACAGGTACATTTGGAATTACAAATCAGTTTGTGACAGACTACTTCAGCAACGCAGATTGTGGGGAGCCATTGGCCCCAGGCAACTAATTGCTGCTGGCTTGTGAAGTCATTTGAGCTGGGGCCCCAAACACTGGGCTCTGTTTCTGGCAGCGGAAGTGCGCTGACCTGGGCAAGAACTCTAAAGGGCCCCACCCACAGGAAGGGGCGGATCCGGTCCCTTTCTGTTCTCCGCGTTCCAGCTGGATTACTTGCGAGGGCTGGGGACAACTGAGCCAGAAGCCGGAGGTACTAGGATTTGTTTTTTGGCATCAGGGGAACCAGACCTTAACTGACTGTTGTACCCACTCTTGCAGGGCAAAACAAAACAAAATCTACCACCACCAACCCAGGTGTCTTTGGCCCACACTGAGCACGCCTACTCTGACGAGGGATGCTGGTATTTGGTGACCTTTGACAGCACTGGAATGAGCTCTACTTGTCTTCCAGGCAGAAACAAAATAGAGCTTGGGTCCTCTAGCCCAAAGGAAAACAGTCTCTATCTCTTTGAGGTCAACCTCCTCCCTTTTTGCCTAGCACAAAAGGGTCAAAGGTGCCCACGCTTATCGCTCAGCCAAATCCAGCTTTTCTTTTCTGAAAGCAAGCTTTCAGAACTGGCCACTCTCCACTTGTTACAGGTGAACCAGATCATTCTTCCTGGAGTCCCCTGGGGCTACTGCCCTTGGGGCCCAAGAGCCCCCAGAGGTCCTTCCCACCAGGAAGTATCAAGCTCTGACCTCCAGTTTCCTGAAAGTTGGTGTAACGTGGCCGTGTGTGAAATCCAAACTGGAGCCTTCTGTTGCATGGGAGGAGGCAGAGGAAAAGGAAAATTCCCTGTAGCATTTCTAAGTGGGGCTGTAATTATATACACAGATGTCCTCTAAAAACAAAACTTGTGACTTTTTTTTTTTTTTTTTGCTTCCGGTTAACCTTCCCTGAAAAATCTCCTAAGAGAGTCCTTGATATTGGTTTCCCCTCTTTTTCCCTTTCCCTCATCTTTCCTTAGTGCCTTCTCCTTTGCTCCCCTCCACAGACATTTTTGGAGGCTGGCAAATCATCCCTATCAGGCAATTGCAGAGATCGGATATGGAAGTAAAGATGGTTGGACATACAAACATTGCCACAGCTTCAAATTTTGCACAGTATTTTCTATCAGCCAGTGCCTCTCTATGGGAACAGCAAGAGAAATCTGAGCCACTTTTTCATGTCTTTAATCCTCAAGCCCACCAGCTCTCTGCAGGTCTCTTGGGGCAATCTCAGAAGCAGCCCATTTGACCCAGGCCTCTCTGCTCTGTCCCTCCCACAGTGGTCCAGCAGGACCTGGAGTGACCTAGAGTGCTGACATCAGGACTGGAGCAGTTACAACGCTATGGATAAGCATGAGTATACAAGGGCCCTGGGCTGGCAGGTCCCTAATGACCAGGCAGCACGCAGCTGAGCCCAAGAGAACTGGAAAAGGAACAAAAAAAGGAATCCAGAATCTCCACATCCACAAGTCCTTAGGCATGTGAAATAAAATTTATATTTTAAGGCAAGACAAGAAAAATCTAAACATAAAAATTCTTCTCTGGGGAATTTCCTGTCGGTCTGGTGGATAGGAGTGTGCGAGTCCACTGCAGGGGCCATGGGTTCAATCCCTGGTGGGGGAACTGTGATCCCGCATGCCACACAGTGAGGCAAAAATAAATAAATAAATTCATCTCTGCCCTTTGGCCTCCCCTCTCCCCTCACTGTGCATTGTGTATCTGCATTATACTTCAACCAGACCTCCCCCATGAGCAGCAATACCTGCTCAGCCATAAAGAGCTACAACAAGACAACTCCTTAAAAGATAACATTCTTTCTTGATCTTATAAGGGGTCACATGACCCACCACGATGACGCTTAGATCTGGATTATGTAAACTGTCAATAATACGTCATTTATGTACAGCCCTCTGTCTCAAACAACTTATATAACTGTGCCTTGACTTCTAACCGGCGGAACAGTTCTCAGAGCTTTCTGATGTGCTCTTCCCGCGTTATAATCCTCAAATTTGGTTCCAGTAAAGTTTTCCATTTCTTTCTTAGATCGACTGATTAATTTTTCATCGACAGGTACCTTCTTTAAGAGGTGGGTGAGTAGAAACTTCTCTCCATAGAGGGGCTGGGCTGCATCTGAGGGGCTCCCTGCCTTGAGGGGAGACTCAAGAATCCCCTTGGCATGCAGGGAAGCAAGACCTAGAATTTCCCTGGGGCTTCTCCTGAGTCATTCATTCTGCCTCAGCTTTGGCATTGGAGGGGAGGCACCAGAATGGTTGTGAAACCCCTCCCTCGCCTCCACATATCTGCCCCTACCCAAGAAGGAGAAAGCTTTCCTTCTCTTACCTATGGGAACCTTGGACATAAGTGGTTTTAATTTATCTGTTTTCTTTTTCTGTGAGTGCTGGGAGCCACAAAAAACAAAACAAAACCAGGAGGTTTGTTGTTATTACTATGGAGAATTTTTTTTTTTTTTTACAGTTAAACAAAGGCAGAGAAGAACCCCTCTAAACTTTTTGCTCAGAGGACTAAACTTGAACTTCCATCCTTGAAGGATTCTTGGAATACTGTTCAGGTAAGCACAGAATCCCCACTTACCCCACAGGGTTTTTAAACTTTGCTGCCCAGCCCCTCCACGCATGCCAAATAGACACTGTGTCCCAACCCAAGAAGCTGAAATGCTAATGAAGCTTAATCAAAAAATTATCTGAGGGCTTCCCTGGTGGCGCAGTGGTTGAGAGTCTGCCTGCTGATGCAGGGGACACGGGTTTCTGCCGCGGTCTGGGAAGATCCCACATGCCGCGGAGCGTATAGGCCCATGAGCCATGGCCGCTGAGCCTGCACGTCCGGAGCCTGTGCTCCGCAACAGGAGAGACCACAACAGTGAGAGGCCCGCGTACCGCAAAAAAAAAAGTTATCTGAGAAGAAACAGAAAGAGTAGCAAGGCCTCAGAGGGCTATGATAAATCACACCAACAGCAGCTCACACTGTTTTGCATGCAGGCACTGTGCCCACGCTGCTATCTGGGTTATCCCACTTGACTATCACCACACACTAGGAAGGAAGCATTGTTTAGCCCATTTTACAATTCTGGAGAATCAGAGGCAGGGTAAGAAAGCGGCCCAATGCTCTGTTCCTAGAGTCACACAGCCAGGTTCAAATCCTGACTCCATCAGTACCTGGCAGTGTGACCTTGGGCAAACTACCTAACTATCCCTTGCCTCAGTCTCCTCATCTGCAGAAGGGGGATAATAATAGTACCCAGAGTTGCTTCGAAGAGTAAGTGAGGGGGGCTTCCCTGGTGGCACAGTGGTTAAGAATCTGCCTGCCAATGCAGGGGACACAGGTTCAAGCCCTGGTCTGGGAAGATTCCCACATGCTGTGGAGCAACTAAGCCCATGCACCACAACTACTGAGCCTGCACACCACAACTACTGAGCCCGTGTGCCACAACTACTGAGCCTGCACTCTAGAGCCTGAGAGCCACAACTACTGAAGCCTGAGCACCTAGAGCCCATGCTCCACAACAAGAGAAGCCACTGCAATAAGAAGCCCACGCACCACAACGAAGAGTAGCCCCTGCTCCCCGCAACGAGAGAAAACCCGTGTGCAGCAACAAAGAACCAAAGCAGCCAAAACTAAATAAATAAATTTTATTAAAAAAAAAAAAGAAGAGTAAGTGAGGTAAGAGACACAAAGTGCTTAGGGCAGTGCTTGCACACAGTAAATAATGTTTTATCATTGTGACCTTGTTCGTTCAGCTGGCAGGCCAGAATTAGACCCAGGTTATCTGGCCACCACTGCCTCTCGCTCCTGACTGTGCAGGTAGCTTCTAGGAAGCAAGAAGCCAGGGCCCGCTGACAAAGCCCCAGGGCATAGCCTGACTTGTCCAGCTTCAGGTGCCTCCTGCTCAGGCAGGTCCAGGTCTCCCCTTTCACGCGAAGGCGGAGCCACAGCTCAGACACATCTGATGTCCGCAGTGAACCTCAACACACAGGCAAAACCTGCGAGTGCCCATCTTTCCCCTCAGTGGCCAGCTTGTGACGCAAAACCTTGCTCCAAGAACTGATTTTGGGAGTCCTTCGCTGTACCTTCCACCCTGGTGTCCTGCCAAGCCCTGTGCTTGAGGCGGCCTCATTCTCCAGCTCTGGCCTCTCAGGCACCACTCTTTTCCATGAACAATTCAATGAGCTCTTTCTTCAGCCCAGCCATGCGTCAGTGAGGCCCGACACGGGCTTGGCTCACCACCTCCAATCAGTGGGATTGCTGGACTCCAATCACCAGTAAGGGTGGCCCCCTCCCTGCTGGCTCCGGATGCACAGGCTCAGCGGCCATGGCTCACGGGCCTAGCCGCTCCGCGGCATGTGGGTTCTTCCCAGGCCGGGGCACGAACCCGTGTCCCCTGCATCAGCAGTTGGACTCTCAACCACTGTGCCACCAGGGAAGCCCCCAGGATTCTTTTTTAAGAGTGACATATAAAAATTCCATATTAAATGATGCTAAGATTATATTAAGTGCCTCTCCTTGTATGAGTAATGTGCTGGGCTAAGCCCTTTGCATGTGCTTCTAATTCCATCAAGAATCCTATGACACAGAAATTATTGTACTCATTTAACAGGTGAATAAATTTAATCTCAGAAAGCTTAAGGAGCATGCCCAACACCACCCAGAAAGATAGTGGTTAAGCTAGATTGGAACCCATGCCTGAAAGAGCATGGGCCTATTCTTCTGTGTGCCCCCAGGGCCTAATACAGTGCTCCATACGTAGAACATGCTCGGTAGATGTTTCCTGAAGGGATGACTGATGGATAAGCAAAAGCTCAGCAAAGATTTGGGGGTGGGATAAATAAGATACTACTACTAGTACTGCAATAATAATATATTACGCAATATAATAACATAATATACTACCACTGCTTCTATATCTGTCATTCATTGAACACTTATTTGTGACAGGCACTATGTTAAAGGCTTTATATGCATTCTATTACGTACAGAATGTACATACAGGAATTAACATAGCATATGATGTCAATGTCACTGACATTATTACATATGACTATAATGGGAGCTATCAGCATAATAGCAAAAGAGCTGAAAGTTATGATCTCTTCCAGCACACACACTTGGTGCTTCTCTTGGAGCGGTATTGAACAGGTCCAACTGAGGGTCAGCTCTTTCAGCAGTGAACCAGCCCCAAACCTGGTTTCTCCTATCCGTCTCTTTTTCAGGTGGGTGTAATTATAACACGCTGTGTTGGTTAATCCCTGCATCACATAAGGACGTGCTTTTTGGTGTGAGGGAGGAAGGGGGTTGTGTTTTTGCGCTCGCGCCTAGTTTGCCTAGGGTACTCTTCTCTTTCGGGCTGAAATGAGAAAGAAGCCATGTGGCCTGATGGCGGTAGCTGGGAGGAGAAGGTGGTGACTCAGCAGGACTCTGCGTGGAACAGTGCAGGGCAGCTCTGGGGAGCAGCACGATCGGCCTCCCCCTAAGCCACGTATGGGCTGCGAGCCCGGAGCAGAATCAGCCTGTCAGGCAGCCCTGGCAGGTAGGAAGGAGAGGAAGAAAGCTGCCTGTGGTGGGACCTGGTCAGGTTGTGTCAGTGCCCTTGGGGACACCATGAGCAAGTTCTGGGACACAGGACTGTGTGGCATCATGCTAGTACTGAAAGTTCTTTGTGACCCAAGATAGCATATTTTTAAAGTGGGAAAGTACCAGGTATTGCTCACAGGTCTAGGTAAGGTCTTGAGCCTGTAGCCTTGAAATTAAACTTCCAGATGGTAACTGGAATCCTTCATGAAGCACATGCCACAGGCAGGAATATTATGCATATTTTTAGAAATATAGCATTTTATCATAACCAGAGGTCTTCAATCTAGTGGTCCTACTATTGAACTCAGTATCAATATATTTTGAAACAGGACTTATATAACTAGAATATGAAGTCACTGTTACCTCTAATGACTTGAAATTTTTTCAACAAAAATTCTCATGGAAGAGATCTTAGAGTGTATTCATTCATTTATTCATTCATTCATTTAGAGTGTATTAATTCATTCATTCAAGCTACAATTTATTATCCTTTTAAAAAAATATTTACATTCTCTGAGGTAGGCTGATGGTGACATGAGTATACAGAAATCTTGGGAAGTCTGTAAAATATGAATAAAAATTCTTTGCCATATTCTAAGAACTTAAAAAAAATTCATGTGAGATAATGTATGGAAAGTAATAAGTGGTAAAACATGATATGAAATTATTGCGTTTTACCTATTAAAGAAACGAGACGGAGTGAGCAAAAATTTTGCCGAAAGTCATCATTAGCTAGTGAAGGAGGGACAAAGATGAGATATAAATTCAGGTGACTGGACACATTACATGCTGGAGTTGATTCAGCAAAACAGTTTCCTTTTCGTAGCCAGGATGTGCGTGACTGTAAGAAACATCAGTCCAACTGAGGTAAAACGGGGTACTTACTGAGAGTACACAGAGATCTCACAGGATCCAAGGACAGAAAACGAAGTGTTGCTGGGCTCCATTCAAATTGGCCAGAGAACTGGGGAGCCCTCAGGAGCAGGGTGACTCTTCCCTGTGTCTCTCTGTCTCTGCTTCTGCACCAGCTTCCACCTTTCCTCCATTTTGCCTTCCTTTCTCTGCTCCTTCACCCTGCCAGAGGCACAGCTTGACTGTTCCTCCTGGACTTACACCATGGCTGGTAAGCTCCAGGACCCACCCTCAATTGACTACACACACTGAAGTCCTTCAGAGAGGAAGGAACTAGCCTGGCTCTTCTGAGAAAACCTGGGCCACACAAGTCGTTTCTGAGCAAATGATTGGTTCTTGCTGGGTCAGGTGTGTGCTCACCCCTGGTCCAATCAGCTGTGCGTTTCCCCACCCACATCACCTCCACCGCCCATCCTTAGAAGTCACATTATCTTACACTGTCTTGTGTAGCTATATCTTCCAGAGAGCTGTGGGTGGCAAGGGTGCTAAATTGCCAGGCTGGATGTTATCACATAAAGAGAGAAGCTACTTATAGGGACACTGTACTTGGAAAGCCTTTATGATGTATTTCATTTATGAAATCTAAGCCCCACATTTCCTGGTCAAAAAAATTCAATTCAAGGGAACTCCCTGGCAGTCCAGTGGTTAGGACTCCATGCTTTCACTGCTGAGGGCCCAGGGCTCAATCCCTGGTCAGGGAACTAAGATCCCACAAGCCTTGAAGCACAGCCAAAAAAAAAAAATCAATTCAATTTAATAAATATTGTGTTGGGCTCTGAAGATAAGACATATATGCCCATAAGATATGCCCACAAATAATTATAATACAAGACAATTCTATGAAAGTTTCTTAGAAAACTTTTAAGAAACTGGGGCTTCCCTGGTGGCACAGTGGTTAAGAATCTGCCTGCCAATGCAGGGGACACGGCTTCGAGCCCTGGTCCGGGAAGATCCCACGTGCCGCGGAGCAACTAAGCCCGTGAGCCACAGCTACTGAGCCTGAGCTCTACAGCCCACGAGCCACAACTACTGAGACCACGCTCCACAACTACTGAAGCCCGTGTGCCTAGAGCCCATGCTCGGCAACAAGAGAAGCCACTGCAGTGAGAAGCCTGCGCACTGCAACAAAGAGTAGCCCCAGCTCGCTGCAACTAGAGAAAGCCTGTGCTCAGCAACACAGACCCAATGCAGCCAAAAATAAATAAATAAATAAATGAATAAATTTTTTTAAAAAAGAAAACTTTTAAGAAACTTACAAAATTACATGAAAGCTTTAAAAAGGATTGTAAGGGTTAAGAACAGGCCTCCCTAAGGTGTGCTAATTTGGCATGCGGATTATTTTGTGCTAAAGGCAATGGAGACCCTGTAGGCTCAAGAGAAACTACTGCCCCTCCCTTAACTACCTGGAAGAATTAAAATTGGGGATTTTTCCCAGAAAAAGTTATTACCAGAAATAAATTTTATCTAAGCAGCGCCATCTATATGGCAGAGTAAACATGGAATTCCCAGCCATCTGCTCTTCTTATCATTCTGAAATTGCCTTCCTGTCCTGGGAAATTCCAGGCCCCAATCCCATTCCTTAGCTCAGGATGGCATATATGCCTCATTTTATTTTTCTGTCTCTGTGGGGTTTCCATATGCACAGATTAAAATTTGATTTTCTCCTGTTCATCAGTCTTACATCAATTTCATTCATAGACCAGCCAGAAGAACCTAGAAGGGTAGAGGTAAGCTTTTCTTCCTCCCAGACAGCTTTTTTTTAAATACATAAATTTATTTTATTTATTGGCTGAGTTGGGTCTTCGTTGCTGTGCGTGGTCTTTCTCTAGTTGCGGCAAGCAGGGGCCACCCTTCATTGAGGTGCGCTGGCTTCTTATTGCCGTGGCTTCTCTTGTTGCAGAGCATGGGCTCTAGGCACGTGGGCTTCAGTAGTTGTGGTACACAGGCTCAGTAGTTGTGGTGCACAGGCTTAGTTGCTCCGCGGCATGTGAGATCCTCCCAGACCAGGGCTCGAACCGATATCCCCTGCATTGGCAGGCAGACTCTTAACCACTGTGCCACCAGGGAAGCCCCCAGACAATTTTAAATCTCCTGGGGGAGTCAGAAAACTTTCACTGAGTAAGTGCACTTTGAGATATGTCTTGAAGTGTTCATTAAATTTTTATAGAGTGACCAGGAGGACATATGTGAAGCAGTGGGAAAAGGATAAGCAAAAACTTGGAGGAGTGAAACTATGTGTGTGCTCTGAGACAGCAAAAACTACAATGTGGCTGAAGAGCAGGGTGCAGGAGGGAGAAAAAGAAACCAGCACGAATTGACTGGTCTCAAGTATATGCCGGACATTTGCAGATGTCACCTCATTTAATCGTTTCAGCAATCCTTGAGGTGGTGTCTATTGCCCCTATTTTACCAAGTGCACAAAGGCCAAAGCCATTCCCTCCATTGTACCGTGGTGAGGATGAGGTGGAGAGGATGCAGAGAGTGGAGGGAGGGAAGTTGCCTGCCAGGTAACGAGCCCACACTTGACTCCGGTGGCACTGGGAGGGAAGTCATGCAAGAATTCGGAGCCAAAAATGGCCTGATCGTCTCTGAATTTTAGAAAAATAATGCTGGTGGTAATGGAAGAATTAAACAGAGTATTCTTTCTCTCTCCTTCATTCATTTAATTCAAAATATATATTGAAAACTTCCTGTGGGACAAGACTGTGGTGTACTAGACCTGTGGGAAAAAATGTCTGGGGCGAGATACAGCTCCAAATCTCACGAAGTTTACAGTTTCTGTGTGTGTGCATATAATACATAGCTCATATACTATTTAATTTAATTTAATTTATTTATTTATTTATTTTATTATTATTTTTTTTTGCGGTACGCAGGCCTCTCACTGCTGTGGCCTCTCCCGCTGCGGAGCACAGGCTCCGGACGCGCAGGCTCAGCGGCCATGGCTCACGGACCCAGCCGCTCCGTGGCATGAGGGATGTTTCCAGACCGGGGCACGAACCCGTGTCCCCTGCATCGGCAGGCGGACTCCCAACCACTGCGCCACCAGGGAAGCCCTATACTATTTTATTTCATTTTATTTTATTTGGCTGCACCACGTGGCTTGCAGGATCTTAGTTCCCTGACCAGGGGTTGAACCCAGGACCCCGCAGTGAAAGCACTGTGTCCTAACCACTGGACCTCTGGGGAATTCCCATTTGAGCTAATTTTTCTTTGTTTGTTTGGGTTTATTTTTGGCCAAAGAATTTTTATTACTTTTATGTACAGAAAACTCAATAGTGTACACTCACCTGGCCAGTTTGGTAGGCAGCTCTTTGGCCTTTGCCTTTTCCAGCTTGGCAATGCGAGCCCCTGATTTTGGACCAAGGATGTTGCTTCCCCAGTGAAGGCAGATGTTGTCATATCATCGTAATCAGTCCTGATGGCTTCCACTAGCTTAGCCAGAGCCCCTTTGTCTTCCGAGTGCAGGTCTTCCTGTGGACCACATGTCCCAGCCTGGCCATCCCCTTGATGATGCAGTTGGGATCCCCCAACTTACAGCACAGGGCAGGCAGGAAGACCACCAGCTCAATGGGATCCATGTCATGTACAATCACCACCAGCTGAGCCTTCTTGTTCTCCACCAAGGTGGGGACGGTATTAACCCCTGCTTGAAGGACAGGTGGCCTCTTGGTGGGGACATCCCCTTTGCCCTCAGCTTTCTTCTCAGCTCAGGCCAGCAACCGCTGCTGCTTCTCTTGCCTCATCTCTGGTCTGTGCTTGCGGGCCAGCTTAATCAGGTGAGTAGCTGTTTGGCGGTCCAAGGCCTGGGTGAATTGGTTAAAAGCAGGAGGCACTTTCAGCTGCTTATAGAGGATTTGCCACTGCAGCCGGATATAGCGGGGCCGTTTGACAAAGTGGGTGAGGTCCCTTTTGGGCTGGATGTCCTGTCCAATGCCAAAATTCTTGGACCTTTTTTCAAACAGGAGATTGATCACCTTCTTGGCCTGCTGCTTCTTCACGGCTGCAGGGGCCGGGGCCACCTTCTTCCCCTGGGCCTTCTTTCCCTGCGGCATCTTGAACGGCTGGCAGAGAGAGCTTGAGCTGATTTTTGTATATGACGTAAAGTAAGGTCCAACTTCATTCTTTTGCGTGTGGATATACAGTTTTCCCAGCACTGTTTGTTAAAAAGACTGTCTTTTCCTCATTGAATGGTCTTAGCACCTTTGTTAAAAAGCGTTTGACCGTATATTCAGGGTTTATTTCTGGGCTCTCTATTAGCTTCCATTGGTCTATATGTCTGTCCTATGACAGTACCATATTATTTTGACTACTACACCTTTGTAGTAAGTTTTGAAATTAAGAAGTGTGAGTCTTCCGATTTTGTTCTTTTTCAAGGTTGTTTTGGCTATTCTCTTGAGATTCCATTTGAATTTTAGGATGGGTTTTTCTATTTCTGCAAAAAAAAAGCCGTTGAGATTTTGATAGCAATCACGTTTGAATCTGCAGATTGGGTAGTATTTACACAGCATTTTGAATGCACTAAATGTCACAGAATTTATACTTTAAAATGGTTAATTATACATTTTGTTGATTTCAGCTTGATTTAAAAAAAAAAATTGGGCAATTTTACCTGAAGAGCAGGTATGGGGATGGCATGAGGCTGCTGGAAGGTAAAGGAGGCTGCAATCAGAGGGAGGAATGTTGGGATTGAAGACCCCAATACTGAATAGTTTAGGGCAGGTGAGGGCCCCTGGAGTTGAGCAGTAAAAATGGCTAAGGTGACCCAAACCTTATCTCCAAAGACATTGACTTCACAAGGAGATTCAAGACTGCAACTTCAGAAGGATACATGTCCAGTTAGGGATGGTGGCCATCACTGGAGTGGGGTGGGGATAGCTGAGATTATAGGGGAATTTTATTACTATAGTATCTTTTTAAGGAGAAAGAATAACGAAAGTTGTTTTAAAGCTATAATACAGGAACTTTACTTTAGGAAAGGAGGACAATGACCTAAGTGCCTTTTTTTTAATCGTTGTGGGAGTGGCAGCAAGGTGTCAGATGATACAGGCATGGGTAGGGCGTGGGCAGGCCAGCTGACTTAATCTCCTATTTATTTTCAGAGTAATGGTCTGGCAGTAATATTGTGGAGCTGGGAAATGGCCAATCCTGCCTTCCAACCCTGAAGTATGTGAGGCTTGTTAGAGTAAACATCCCTCAATTCAAGACGATAGCCAGGTTTCAGTTAAGGCAAGGAATGGGAGACAGACTGGGGATGCGGAAGGATTTGTTGACCACGAAATGGGGGTTCCAGAGAAAACAGAAAAGTGTGAGAAGGAAAGGAGCAGCTGGGGAATGCGTGTGGGAAGGCACAGGGAAGTTTGGGGACCAGTGTACAGGATAAGATGGATGACCAGAGGCATTCACATTTTGGCACTTATATGGAATGGGAATAGGGTAGTTCAGTGAGTCATAGTGGCCTTAAAGGCCCAGAAAGACCTGTGATGTCAAGTTTAGTCACAGTGGGACAGGCCTCCTGGGATTCAAACAGGATATTGGACTTCAGCTGGGACTTCGGACAGTAGAATTTGGGTAGACAATAAAACAACTGTACAAAGTCTCTGAGGCAGACACAATCATGGATAACTCGAGGGCCCACGAGCAAACCAGACAAACCGAAGCTGAAGGTTTGTATGGGGGTTTAGAAGGCTGGCTCCCAAGGGTGGGGCTGGGGTCTGAAGAGCCTTATAAGCCAGCAGAGGAGTTAAGACATGATTTGTGGGCAGACTCTGGGAGGCTTCACGCCAAGGAGTACTTCCCAGAACTTCTGCTGCCAGTGTCCTTGTCCCCACAGTGAGCCACAGCCATCCCCCACCTCTGCAGGAGACCCTCCAACACTAGCAGCCGTGTGGCTGACAGGGTCTTGGCGCTCCAGACGGGTGTCAAGCCTGTGCCTCTGAGGTGGGAGAGCCGTGTTCAGGACATTGGTCCACCAGAGACCTCCCGGCTCCATGTAATATCAAATGGCGAAAGCTCTCCCATAGATCTCCATCTCAGCACCTAGACCCAGCTCCACTCAACGACCGGCAACCTACAGTGCTGGACATCCTATGCCAAACAACTAGCAAGACAGGAACACAACCCCACCCATTAGCAGAGAGGCTGCGTAAAATCATAATAAGGTCACAGACAGCCCAAAACACACCACCGGACGCGGTACTGCCCATCAGAAAGACAAGATCCAGCCTCATCCTCCAGAACACAGGCACCAGTCCCCTCCACCAGGAAGCCTACACAACCCACTGAATCAGCTTTAGCCACTGGAGGCAGACACCGAAAACAACGGGAACTACGAACCTGCAGCCTGCGAAAAGGAGACCCCAAACACAGTAAGTTAAGGAAAATAAGAAGACAGAGAAACACACAGCAGATGAAGGAGGAAGGTAAAAACCCACCAGACCAAACAAATGAAGAGAAAATAGGCAGTCTACTTTTGACCACCTAGAGGGGTGGGGTAGGGAGGGTGGAAGGGAGACACAAGAGGGAGGGGATATGGGGATATATGTATATGTATAGCTGATTCACTTTGTTATAAAGCAGAAACTAACACACCACTGTAAAGCAATTATACTCCAATAAAGATGTTAAAAAAAAAGATATGATTTGTAAGAAACAAAGCTTCATTATGGGTTTTTACCAGTGGAAGGACATGAAAACAGCATTTAAGAAAGATTAGTATGAGAAACATCCGTGCTAAGTGGATTGGGGCAGGAAAAATTGGGCTTGCCACAGATTTTGCAACTATCCAAACATGATATGGTATAGGATTGGACTAGAGAGGAGAAAAAATCATAATTTCAAAATAAAAACAAACGGAACTCGGTTTATATGTGGGAGAGAGAAAGAAAAGAAGGAATTAAAATTTTTCAGAAATTTGAACCTGGCTGAGAGTTATATCAAGCATGGGCAGGGGAGACCTGAAAGAGAAAGATCAGTTTAGGTGGAAGGAGTGGACAGTGATGAACTTAGTTTGGGACCTAGATTCATTTGAATCTTACAGCTAAGTGAGACCTTGCATCTAACCATGTGAAACAACTAAGTATAATGTTATATAGATAAAGAAATCTTGAATTTGAGGTAACACAGGACATCCTAGAAGAGATGTCCTAGAGGCAGTTGGCCATTCAGAGCTGTACTTTAACGACAGATCAAAACTAGTGATATCCATTTTGGAGTCATAGGAATCGTCTTGTCAAATAACTGTAGGAATGGATGAATTATCCAAGTCATAGGAATCGTCTTGTCAAATAACTGTAGGAATGGATGAATTATCCAAGGGAGTGAGAAGAGGAGAAAAGCCATAGGAGGAGACAGCAGAGAATTGAATCAAGAGGCAGAAAAGAGACAGGAATTTTGGCTTTGTTATTTGTTAGCTATAGGAACTTGACAATTTATTGACCTTCTCTGGGTCTCAGACTGCAGTCATATCAAGGCCTGCCAGAGTCGGGGTGGGGTGTGGCTGGGGAATCTGCTTCCAAGCTTTGAGTGAGCTTGGAAGCAGCCTCCGCTCCCTGGCTGTTGGCTGGAGACATTGGTATCTTACCATGTAAGCTTCTCCATAAGGGCACTTAGAACATGGCAGCTGTCTTCTCTCTGAAAGTGAGTGAATGAGAGAGGGCCCGGTCTCATACAACCGAATCTCATAGGTAACATCTCATCACTTTTGCCAAATTCTATTCATTAGAAACAAGTCAAGGGGAAAGGGTTACATAAGGGTGTGAATACTAGGGGGCAGGATTATTGGAGGCCATTTTAGCAGCTGCCTGCCATAATATCTAAGTTATATTCTTAGACACTCATGCTCATTACTTTTGTAGCTAATTCACTTAAATTGGCAATTTAATAAATATTGAATCCACTGAGGTGGGCACAGGCACAGGTGGGGCACAAAGAAGGCAATTTTACCTAGAGGGAAATTATGCTTGCACTGATTCTTTTTTTTTTTTTTTTTGGCTGTGTTGGTCTTAATTGCCTCACGTGGGATCTTTCCTTTCGGTACGTGGGCTCCAGAGCGGGTGGGCTTTGTAGTTGCGGTGCGTGGGCTCAGTAGCCCTGTGGCACGTGGGATCTTAGTTCCCTGACCAGGGATGGAACCCGAGTCCCCTGCATTGGAAGGCAGATTCTTAACCACTGGACCACCAGGGAAGTCCCGCTTGCACTGATTCTTAACGGATAAACAGGAGTTTATCAGGAGACAAGATGGCCAAGTCAAAAGTTCATCCAACGATTATAATTTGGACTGTGGAGTTCTTAGGAACTGATTTTAAAGTTGAGTGGAAATATGGCAGGCATGAAGAAAATATTTCCTAATTTGAGAAGTCTCCAATCTTATCAAAATGTGAAACATTGAGCGATTCACAGGATTTTATCATTTGATTTCAAATATATCTTTAGAAATCCTAATAGTTTAACACAATCTACAAGATCTTGAAACCCATTTTACTAAATTAGCCCTCCTAAGTTTCATCTGTTTTCTAAAAATATTTTATGAGCACACTGATCAACTAAAAACTTGCATGAAATAATTCAGAAATTTAAGATTACAATTTAGAATGTACTTAGGAAAAACACAAAGGCTATTCTCCCATTTTCAGTGCTATGACTCTAGTACGATGAAGCTGAAATTCTAGTTGTATTTTTCATTGTTGATTTTACTAATTCTGTGAGCTTTGTAGGCCCACATAGTTGACACACATTCTAGTACCTTCTTGCTTTCCTCACCCATACATTCAGTATTCTGGATGCGTAGGATTATGAGTATGGCTGAACTTCAAGTAAGCTGGTTTGGCAGTTTCCCAAAGTATCAAAAATGACAGAACAGGGCTTCCCTGGTGGCGCAGTGGTCGAGAGTCCGCCTGCCAATGCAGGGGACACGAGTTCGTGCCCCGGTCCGGGAGAATCCCACATGCCGTGGAGCGGCTGGGCCCGTGAGCCTTGGCCGCTGAGCCTGCGCGTCCGGAGCCTGTGCTCCGCAATGGGAGAGGCCACAACAGTGAGAGGCCCGCGTACCACACACACACAAAAAAAAGACAGAACATTAAGGAGCTTCTCTAAGGGCTTCTCTCCTCATGACTAGGGCTATCACTGTAGAATGGGTAGTCCCATTTCTTCCCTGTAAGTCTGAATTACTCGTTGGGGCTGTCTGATCACTCAGGCTTTGGCCCAGTCTAATCTAACTCCCCCAGATCTAAGCAACCAGAAGCCATAACAAGAGGTGACGGGAGGCCCTGAGTAATGCCAGCTCATCATATTTGGAAGAATATTGATTTTGATTTTCTGACCATCGTTCTCTAACAACTAAAAGGTTTGGTTCATCATTTTACTGTGGTATTAGCAACCAAATGTTGGATCCCAGTGCTTGATGGTCATGTAACTCTGCTGCCAGTGGGTACGGTGCCTGGGAAGTAAGAGGCATGCCACAACACAGACCCTCTGTGTTAAATCATCTCCCACTAAAGGGCTGTTGCTGGCAGCTGGAAATTTGACTTAGGAATCAAATATGTTGTTAAGCACCATTGTTTCTGTGTACAAAGAACAATGACTGAGACTTTTTTCTTTTAAAGCATTCTTAATGTTATACTATTATAGTGTCCCTCATTTTCTATTTCTTCACTTTCTTTGAAAAGCAAACACTCTTTTCTTGGTAATTAGGCACACAAGTAAACATAAAACACCCCAGTGTTTCTTGGATAGCTTATCTCCATTTTTATGACTACCATTTAAAATTAAAACAAACAAACAAACAAACAAGCACTATTCAGTTCTCTCAAATTAGAGGCATTTTCTTTTCTTGCTTTTTCTTTTTCTTTTTCTTTTTTTTCCTACTGTAGGCTATTGATTTCCTTGGGGAGGAGGAGGAATCAATAATGGCTAATCACAGATAAAATGCATCCTAATTTTAGTATGAGTAAATAATGCATTATAAAGAAATAGAACTTCACATATTAATATGCAATCTTCACATTTAAAGTTAAAATAATGCTAAATTTTGCTGGTTTTTAAAAAATAATATTTAATGAGTAGTAATGAATATGTTTCACCTTTACTTTGTGATTAAGTGAGGAAAGTGTCTAAGAGGTCCCTCTTCTCCAACATCCTCCCAGGGCAGAAATCCTCTCTGTATCTCTGAGTGAGTCCAGTGACAAGATATTGATAGCTTTCTGCTCCACAAGACATCCTAGGGCACTGCCAGTTACTATGCTGTTAGGAAGTAATCAGAGGTCTATGTGCAAGGCACTGTGCTAAGTGTTCCATCAGATTAAAAAAATAAGAATAAAATCCTTGCCATAAAGAAGCTTTGTGAGCTTTTCACAAAGTTCAGACAATAATTACAATAACATAAGACAAGAAATTAAAGGGGCTATAGAAAGGCACAAACCAAACCTTGTGGAAACTCAAGGGGGGGAATGAGATAGCACATCTAGCCAAGGAAACCCACTGGTCCTAGCTCTGCTGTCTGGACTGACACTGTAGTTTCTCTCGTAGAGCTTGACATAGTCTATAGACAAGTCCAAAGAGGCAATATAGTAGAGGGGCTTGAAGCTGGGTCTTGGGCATTAGACATCTTTGGACATGAATCTGGACATTTTCTTTTTTAGCTGGGTGACCTTGAGCAAGTTACATAACCTCACTGTACTTCTGTTTTTTCATTTGTAAAATGGGCATAGTAAGACCTACCTGACAAGCTTACTGAAGAATTAAATAATAATATAAGGGGCTTTAGCATTAGTGCCTGGCACATGGTGTATAAAAAATCGTAGCTTTTGCTTTTACCTCTTTTTCATTTTCCCTGTGTTTTTTTCTCCCCAATTTATCTCTAATATTTTTATCACTCCTAATAATATGTTGTTTCCAGATCTCCTCACCTTTATGGCTATCCTCCTCCAAACTATCTCATTTTCATTCTCCTGTACAATGTGCTACCTAGAACTTTACAACAATAAAAATTTTCCCCCCAAATGTTACTTTTTCTGTTGGTTGGTTTCTGACCAAAACAGTAAACCAAACCACTGCTTCCCTCTAACCTGTACTTCTATTAATGCATTAATTTATTGAATGTTCAAAATTATTGCATTCAAGTTTTTTTTGTTTTGGTTTCGTTTTTTAGCAATTCCACACGTGCCTTATCAGTTCATGGCAAGCTTGTGGCCAACTACCTTCTCTAGGTACTATTTAGATAATTAATGAACAATAGGTCTCTCCTGTCTTGTACTTGTGCTATTGATTTTTTTTTTTTTTTTTTTTTTTTTTTTGTCTTTTGTTTTTTTTTTTTTTTTTTTGGCTGGTCAGACGGTTTGTGGGATCTTAGTTCCCCTACCAGGGATTGAACCAGGGCCATGGCAGTGAAAGCACTAACCACTAGACCGCCCGGTAATTCCCGTGCAATTGATTTTTTTAACCTAAGTGAAGGTCTTTTCCTTTCACTCTCTTGTGTAGGCTTTGATTCTTAGTAGCAAGTAACAGAAAGCTAGTTGGAACTAAAAACTTAAGAAAGACAATTTTTTCTGTTGGCATAACTGAAGAGCAAGAAAAGAAAAATGGGACAACTAGAATGCTGACTATCCCTTCTTCATGATGAGCAGTGGCTGCATTTTCTCACATAGCTTTCTACTGGGACCCTTATGGCAGCGGCTCCTGGCTCATACTGTCATGACTTGAGCCATAGAAAAAATGATTCCCTCAAGAAAAAATGATTCCCTCGTCCATTCCTCCTCCCTCCAACCAAGGTCTGAATCAAATATGTGCCAATCGTTATTGAGCTGCCTCTGCCCCCAAGAGAGGGTGAGAAGTTGTCAACCCTTAAACTGGTTACTTTGTCCCAGCAAGGCAGAAGGTTGAGAAGGTAGCAGTTCCCAGCAGAACTCAGGGTATGGCAGGGGAGATGTTCTCCCAAAAGAATGAGGAATACATTTTCTAAAAGCAATGGAGGGGAATTCCCTGGTGGTCTACTGGTTAAGACTCTGAGCTTCCACTGCAGGGGTCACGGTTTCGATCCCTTGTCAGGGAACTAGTATCCTGCATGCTGCATGGCCAAAAAAATTAAATAAATAAAAACAATGGAGGTGGCTTAGAATTAAATGATTTAGACAAGTAGGACCTAGATGAAATGAAGATTCTCAAACTACTGTTGTTACAGACGGTTGAATGACACAAAAATATTACTTTTGTGAAATCAAGTCATTTGTTTCTTCTCCCTATATAAGTAAAGAAGGAACTAATCTTTTATTGTCTTTACTGCATGGTCTTTCCTCCTTTTAGTTAGTATTAGGTAAAGCAAATTTAGACTGATATAAATGTTTATCCAAGAACTTGCAAAACTTCAAGTTAAATGACAAAGTAACAAAAAATTCTCATTAAATAAAATGTAGCCCGCAGTTACTTATTAATAATCATTTAGGTGCTCAGGTGACAGCACCTAGGCTAGGTTATTTATTTTTAAAAATAGAGTAAATCATAATTCAAACTGGACAAGAATAGATTTCAGAGCTCCGATCTTCTATATGCCCTGAACCAAAAAGTTTAGGATATCTGCCAGGAAGTTGTTTTGAGACAGAGAGATACAAGCTTATCTTGCTATGTATTACCCAACAAACAAAACACTTATCAGATAATGCCTGACAGCAAAGTGAAAATGAGATTAATTTTCCAAGGATTTCCTAACTTCCAAGGATTAGAAAAAGATATGAGGGAGTAAACTCATGGGTCAGGTCCATTGATTATTCTAGTCATGTATGTTACATTTCTTTTTAAAATTTTTATTTATTTATTTAATTATTGGCCAAGCTGTGTGGCATGTGGGATCTTAGTTCCCTGACCAGGGATCGAACTTGTGCTCCCTGCAGTGGAAGCTTGGAGTCCTAATCACTGGAGCACCAGGGAATACTTGTATGTTACATTTAATTTGTAAAACTGGATTATTGCTTTGTCCTTTTACACAGGTTTCAAAAACAGTCCTCTTAAATTAACAGTGAGTAATTTGTTATTTCTTGAAGTAATAAAAGACGTCAGTGTATTGCTTATGACGTGCTTATCTTAGAAATCATCCAAGTCACTTGGGAGATATGCTGACCCATATCTAATGACATACGCAACCATTGCAATGAAAATAGAAAAAAATTCTTTTTCCTCAAACTGGGTTTGCATCTGGGCTCTCTCACCCTTTGCTTGCCAGGCATACCATTCTATAGTTCAAACTGTCCTGTGGACAAAGATATGGGTGATGGACATGAGCGATTTCAAATCAGTGCTGGGATGCAGGGCACCTGGGCTGGAATGCCACATAACCCCTGCTGACCTGATCCCTACATTTTGTGAGAAAAAAAAATTAAATATGACAATAAAAAGTCTCCTTCCAAATTAAGTGATTCCTCATATGAGGTGAAAATCAACCTAGGTAAAGGAATTACGACTCTAAAAGATTATAACAACAGATTCTTAGCAAATAAAGGATAGCACCTTATATCAATTCTGTTCAAAGAGAGAATGGTGTATAATCTGAACTCTGTGCTCAGCAAAGTAATTTACAGAGCAAGTGAGTAATTACTCATTTTTACCTGTCCGTAAAAGACATAGCACCAGATTCTTGATAAGCAAGTTAGCTTTTTCGAATATCATCAGTGCACAAAAAGATGTGGTAGACAACTGAAATATCATAACATATTAAAGTGTGAATGTCTTAACTATTCGAAATCTATATATTTTGCTTTTCTACATAATAAGGCGTACTCTAAGAATGTACCTTAGCAATAGAAATTCTTATTAAGCTCTCTTTAAACATTCCCATTAAATTAGGATTTTCACTCTCAGTTACCACTGGACTCTTTATTTTGTCACATTTATATATGTGACTACAAGATATTTCTATTACAGGTTCGTAATTTTAGGTTTACCTATTGTTTTTTGAGTGACTTGTCTTTATCAACAATCTAATTCATTCAGTCTTTTATATCTACTGGCACAAAGGCAAACAACTTTGAATCAACAGACCAGTATGATCTAAGTGTGAATGGTATTATATCATTTTATCTTAAGGCTCTCTACTTAATGATAATACTTTCTCTGGCACAACCTGTGTTTTTGTGTATGTGTAACCTGACTTGGCAAAAAAAACCCAAACCTCAAACCCGAAACACAATTAAATATGCTGTTCTCATTAGGCAGCTATCATTCTGTTAAAGTTACATACTATGTTGTCTAGTTCATTGAAATACAGTTTTTAAGGCTCTATTGTATTCATTAAAAGCTAGAATTATTTAGATTTGAATACACAAATACTAATTGTGAGGGCACATAGTTTGAATGATAAATTGTTGGGTTGCTTCATTGTATAAATGATGTTGGATTAGGGTCTAATCCAGTTGAAAGAGTGGACATTCACTGACTTCACTTCAGCTGCTCCCCACTGGAACCTCTGCCATGTGTCTGTGCCTCCCACTCCACTGAAATTCAGTTAAAGGTCACACATAACTTGTTTTCAGGCCCTTATCATTCTCCTTACAATATAACAGCTTTCCAAGTGTTCTCCCTGCCACACATGTATAGTCCTTTTTCTTCCCACCCCTACACTCTCCCCTTTTCTAAAATTCAAATCACTCCCATGATTGAAACGTTTTTGTGTTAAAAATCCAGACTTCTTAACCCGAGTTTGGAGTTTACCGATGACCTGCCATTTTCCTAAATCAGAACCCCTTTGCAGCCGTTTCAGGGATATGACATCCTGATCATTCATTCCATCTTGAAACACCTTCCTTGAATGGCTTGACATCGTACTTCTGTGATTCTCCTCCAACTCCTCTGGCTGGTCCTCTTTACTGGCCTATCTTCTCTCTGGCATTTCTCTAAGTCCTGTGCTTATATCCCTTTTCCTGTAGACCTTAACATTTCCTTAATTATCATGTCTGTAGGAGAGGCTCCTCAGTTCACAGCCAAAAGGGCTCCAGATCTCCCTATTTCCAGGGGCTTTTGGACCTTTTTTTTTGCGGTACGCGGGCCTCTCACTGCCGTAGCCTCTCCTGCCGCAGTGCACAGGGTCCAGACGCGCAGGCCCAGCGGCCATGGCCCATGGGCCCAGCCGCTCCACAGCATGTGGGATCTTCCCGGACAGGGGCACGAACCCGTGTCCCCTGCATCGGCAGGCGGACTCTCAACCACTGCGCCACCAGGGAAGCCCTGGACCATTTTTACACGGATATCTCATCAACAGCTCAAACTATGCTCAAGGAAGGCTCATAGTCTTCCCTCCGAACTAGGTCATTCTATTTCTATCTCTGTTCATGATTCCAGAATTCTCCCTGTTGATTAGTTTCATATCTCCAAATCATTTGACAACTTCTCCTTTCCCTTGACATTCAAGATTACCTTTACACTTTCTTTGACTTTTCCCTCCCATCTATTCCAAACCTCCTGGTACTTCTTAACTTCTATAAGAGTATCCTTCACTGTTTCCATCTTCCACATTTTCTGTTTTCAATTCCACTGATGCCAGAGTAATCTTTTTAAAATATCTTTGAGTATATCATGCCCCTGATTAAATGGTTCCAGAATGAAGTCCAAGCTCTGATCCCTTCTTGATCTCACCCTAACCCACCTTTTCCATCTCATTTGCAACACGATGCCCTAAGTTGGAGTCACAAAGGTCACTCACAGTTCTCTGAACTGGCCCATTTCTGTGCCTTCTCTCACATAGTTCCCTTGCCTGGAATATCTGCTCTCAAAATCACTTATTTCCCATGTCTGGAATGTCTGCTCTCAAAATCTACCTTTCCCCACCAGCCTTTCTCTCACTTAGCTGCAATCATTTCCCACTTCCACTAGGTTCCATGCAACATTTTATCTATCTGTCAACAATTTAGTTATTTTGTGTAGTTGTTTTATTTCCCCTGCTAGATTGTAAGCAAGATTTCAAGTGGGGTATTCATTTCTAGCCCTCCTCCCTCCACCAGGGAGGGGGTCTAGTAAAGTGCTGTGCTTATAAATGTTTTGAAGCGAAAAGAATTTTTATGGAATGAAAGAGAAAATCAAGAGACAGCAGAGTGAAATATGGAGATACGAAATCAGGAAAAGAGTCCACAGCTCCTGATTTCTACCTAATACTTTCATCCCAGAGCCTACATTTCAGCGTTGCTACCGTTCTACTCAGGAATGTTCTCTCTCTCACTTTCGTATCTCACGATTTAGTAATCAACCACAGTGCAGCTCACAAAGTAAACAGACGGTCGGGAAGTACCAGAGGAAAAAAGTCTGGGTCTTTATCTCAAAGATTTTGGAGGGGTGTGTCAGTACATATTTCATTGAGTCTGAGTTGCAAGGCAATAGCACGGGAGGACTCAGGGTTTCTGATGAGTAGCGCGAAGGCATTTTAAAAAGATGAGAATAAACTAAAAGCCATGAGAATAAAAGATGAGAATAAACTAAAAGGTCGTCCTAGGTTCGCCAGTAAAAATAAGTTTGTTATGGAGTAGTAAAATTCAAATGTCCGCGCAACGAGACGTAGGGGGTTAAAGTAATGTGCCCTTGTAACGTCGGTAATGCCCTCTCCGACACTGGTCCTTCATTAATAAGGACTGGGTCTGACTGCACCAACTCTTTTAAAAAGGAAGACATAAATGCCACTCCTTAAAAAAAAAAAAATTCCTACTGCACCATACTGCAACACCCAATTCCTAAGGCGCCCGGGCCCGCCTCGGGCGTGAGCGCAGGCGCCCAGGCGGCGGGGGCGCGAGCGATGCAGCGTTCTGCCGGAGCCACCTCCCTTATCCCCCGCCCGCCCACGTCCGCGCGACGGTCTTCCACGGGCGGGGAAACTGCCGAGGGAGGGAAGCTACCGGACGACCGGCACCTGCATCGCGGGGTCGCCCGGCCCCACCCCCTTTCTCTCCCTCCGCGCCGTACCCCTTTCTCTTCCGCCCCCTCCCTTCTCTCCGGGCCGCAGCCCCGCTCCGCCCGGCTCCCGCGGCTACTCGGCCGCTGCGACGTCACTAGGCCCCGCCCCCTTTGTATAAATAATGGCGTCTCTGGCACCGCCTTCTCACACTCTCTGGCTCTTCGGTCGGTTGCGGTGTTTCGTTTCTTCGCCTTCTCTGCCTCTTCTCATCCTTTCTCGCTCTCTGCTCTGTGGTGTGACGAGGCTGAATCCTCTCCGCACCCAGCCCTCGCCTTTCTTCTGCCCGCGCTGTTGTTCTATTTCTCTCCTTCGGCCGCCGCCGCCACTGCTGCACAGCTGGTGTCGGTGCCGCGCTTTTCCCCCCACGTCGTCCCCGCAGCCTATGGCCCAGGCCGCCTTGGGTATTTCTGCTCAAGGTAACCACATCCCTCTTTAAAAATTCCGCCTAAAAAGAGAAGACGCTTTACCCGACTCTTTGGGCCGTTATCTCACGTGAGTACCGACCCGAGGAGCGCGGCCGGGGCCGGGGCGCGGGGCCGGCCTTGGGGTGCTGCCGGGTGCCTCCGGCTGGGCCCCGCCGCCC
>NW_006790200.1:819109-821460 GCF_000442215.2 Lipotes vexillifer | reverse complement strand
GGGGCGAGGGGGCGTGTGTGTGGGGGCGCGCGCGGGGGTCTAGCCGCCGGGGGTCGGCGGCGCCTCCGGGCGGCGTGCGGCCCCCACCCCGCTCCCGTGGTGCATTGCTGTTTCCGGGGAGGGGGGCTGGCTGCAGCCCTGAGGGGCCTTGGTCCCGCCGCCCGACCCTGAGCGGCGCCGCGCCTTAGCCTCCGGGAGCCTGGCGGGAGCGCGACCGGTTGCAACCGCCGCGGCCTTAGGTTATGAATGGAGCGGGGCGGGCCCGGCGCCGGCCTCCTGTGACAGCTGCCGGAGGAGGACGGGTGCTCGAGGGTGCGGGGAGTGCGGCCCCCCTCTGCTGGAGGAAAGTTGACGCCGCAAGGGGCCAGGCGGCGGGGAAGCCCCGGTGTCAGGTAGCGAGCGAGAGGCCTTTGGCCTCTTCTGGAAGCCTCGGGGCTGCTGCTCCGCCCCCTGCGGCGCTCCTGATTGGGCCGAGTCCCCTTCACTCACCCCAGCCACCTCCTGGAGCCCGAGGATTAGTCACCGTGGCTTCGTTTTCCCGGCCGCGCCACGATTCCAGGGCAAAGGGAGGGAGAGCGGTAGGCTTGGGTGGCTTATCAAGCACTGTTTTGGCAGTTAATGGTGCTGTTTTAATCCTTCCTCAGTGTATATCCTGAACGTGTGTTTCTTAGGCTAAGCTGCTGGTTCGGCGACCTGAAACGGTCGGGAACACAGTTTACGGCCCCATGATGTTTCAGCAGATTTAACTGGCTTTTGTGGTTGCCTCGTGGATACATTAAGATGTTTTGTGTCCCGTCTGGTTTCCACCGTTGAACCCCCTGCTTGGCTGGGAACTGGAGGACACTTAAGGATGTGTGATCAAGGAAGGGTTGATGTGGACGAGCCTGGCAGAAATACAGCTAATGATTATAGGGCAAGGCTCTAACAATCCTTTGATTTCTTTTGCAACCATAGGAGAGTACAGGTGCTGGTTATGAAGGCAAATAAGCCCAGAAGAGTTAGAAGGAAAGATAGGCTCCTGATGATTATAGGTGATATGGTAGGTGCTGGAATCAAGTAATAATCAGTCCCGTCCCTCCTGCCACCCAGGTTTAACTTATAAATTGTCAAACATACAGAGGGAGTGAAAGAACTGTACCCTCACCTACGTTCAGTAAACACTTAACATTTTCCTTTATTTGCCATTGCACTGTGCATTCATCAGTCTTATTTTTCTATGTATTTAAAAGTAAGTTGGAGACACCAGAACACTTCACCCCTCCAACTTCAGTATGCACATATCATTGAGTTTAATAGGGTAAAATTCACAAAACAGCAGAATGCACAAATCTTAAGTATATCATTTGACGAGTTTTGACAGAAATTCAGCTGTGTAATCCAAACCTTTAACAAAGATGAGAACATTGCCATCAAACCCAGAAAATTCTCTTTTGCCCTTTCAGACTCCATCCCTCACTACCCACAGAGGCAACCACTATTCTGACTTTTTACTAACCATATAGATTAGTTATTATGGAAGCCTATTCTAGAACTTCCATAGGCATATATCCTCTATGCGTCGTATTTTGTGAAAGGCTTCTTTAACTCAGAATATTTTTGATATTCATCCATTCATCAGTAAATTGTTACGTTTAACTGCCGAGTAGTAGTCCATTATATGAATACCTTGCCTGATTTTTTTTAAACAACTTATTTTGGAATAATTTTAGATTTATGGAAAAGTTACAAAGATAACATGGAGTTACTTTGTACTTCTCACCTAGTTTACCTTGTTATAAGAGGTATCCATAGTACATTTGTCAAAATTAAGAAACTGACTTTGATACATTACTGCCACTTAAACTCCACTTTCTTTGGATTTCATCAGTTTTTAATGTGCTTTCTGTCCAGGGGCCAATCCAAGATACCACACTACATTTAGTTGTCATGTCTTCCCCAGTCATCTCTGATTTGTGACAGTTTCTCATGTCTTTGACAGTCTAGAGAAGTACTGGCCAGATACCCAGTAAAGTGTCCCCAATTTGGGTTTGTTTGATATTTTTCTCATGATTGGACTAGGGTTTGGGGTTTTGGGAAAGAATACCCAGAACAACTTGAAAAGTCATTGGTAAAGGCAATGTAAGTTGTTCAGAGAAGTACTGATAGTTTGGGGGATACTAAGTTTCTGGGTAATTACTGTCAAAGTGATGGGAGGTTTTTGGTGATTTATTGGCCAGCTGCTGACTCGGTTAACTCTAGTTTTCCCTGTGCTGTCTGCCAAGATAGTGTAGCAACGGACATTCTCTTCAAACAGTTAAGGAATTTGATTGCAGTGTTGTACACGATCCAACTGATAGAAACACCATTCTAAA
>NW_006790200.1:811483-819099 GCF_000442215.2 Lipotes vexillifer | reverse complement strand
CTTTCCCTATACCTTCTATTTTTCCATCTTTATTTTTTTATAAATTTATTTATTTATTTTTGGCTGTGTTGGGTCGTCGTTGCTGCGCATGGGCTGCTCATTGCAGTGGCTTCTCTTCTTGTGGAGCACAGGCTCTAGGCGTGCAGGCTTCAGTAGTTGTGGCAGGCGGGCTCAGTAGTTGTGGCTCGCAGGCTCTAGAGCGCAGGCTCAGTAGTTACGGCGCACGGGCCTAGTTGCTCTGCGGCAG
Source organism: Lipotes vexillifer (assembly GCF_000442215.2). Classification (NCBI taxonomy): domain Eukaryota; kingdom Metazoa; phylum Chordata; class Mammalia; order Artiodactyla; family Lipotidae; genus Lipotes; species Lipotes vexillifer. The sequence continues at coordinate 818,852 of NW_006790200.1, read as the reverse complement.
GTGGGATCTTCCTGGACCGAACTCGCGTCCCCTGCGCTGGTAGGTAGACTCCCAACCACTGAGCCACCAGGGAAACCCTCCATTTTTATTTTTTTTATTTTTTATTTTTTTGTACGCGGGCCTCTCACCGCTGTGGCCTCTCCCGCTGCGGAGCACAGGCTCCGGATGCGCAGGCTCAGCAGCCATGGCTCACGGGCCCAGCCGCTCCACGGCATGTGGGATCTTCCCGGACCGGGGTACGAACCCGTGTCCCCTGCATCGGCAGGCGGACTCTCAACCACTGCGCCACCAGGGAAGCCCCATATTTTTATTTAACCTCCTCTTGTGGTTTATCTTGACTGTACAGATGAACATTCAGTTCATCCTGTATGTAAATGGCCCTGTACCCCTTTTATTTATATTAAAGGGTGCCTTTCAAAGTTTAGAGTCTTCATTTCCTACTAGTATCTTTTTCATTAGGTGGAAATATTTTAGAGATACTGCTGAAGAACATTCTTGAATGTCTGAAGGGTAATGTTCTCAACATTTCACAGTACTGCTCCTGGGTTGCATTAAGCAGCAAAGTAGCTATTGATCTATAGCAGGTCGGGGTGGGGGGGATGGATGAAAATGTCTCAGCCAGGATAATTATCCTATTCCTTCGAACAGTTAAGAGTAAACTCTGTCTCTGTCTCTAGCGTGAGTCGGCTTTTAATTTACTTTTAAAATTACCTTGGTTTGGGAAGAATTGGAACCTTTGTTTTTGAGTACTTAGTTGGAATCTAATGTGATGATATAGTCACTGTTGCATATTAGTATGGATTTTTGCCTCATTGTCCATAAGTGTCATTGAGCTTGTGAGCAGGATACCCCTAGTAGATTGAAAGAACATTTTACCTCCCCTAAGGGTGCCTCTATCCTGGTTGAGATGATATATGCTTAAGATGTGTCTAGAGTGCTTCTGAAATCTCAGATTCTTCTAATTCCTAAATTTCATTATTTTTCTGGTTCCCTTCTTACCACCCATCTTCTAGCAGATACTGTCAGGTTGTATTACTTTAAGGTAGTAATCACTGAATTACATATAGAAGTATAGATGTAGCTCTTTAGGTTAGAGGTGATAAGTCTATCCTGTCAAATCATAATAGGTAAAAACCATTTCTAAAACTTATTTAGCATTTTGTAGCGTGCCAAACACGTTCACATTTGTATGTTGTTCCTAGTGATAGTAGAGTGACTTAGGTTGGGAATGAGGAGGAGGTAAACCTTAAGAGGTTACTTGTCGGATATGTAAGGCAGGTCTCAAAAGTTATTTCACGTTTGTACTTAGTGTAAGTCACAAAATGTTTTTCTTTTGGATATGTAGTAGGATTTTACACTTAAGCAAAGAAGAACTTAGAATTTGGAGAGTAGAAGAAGGCTTGTGGGTAGTTTCAGACTATTAGACATACATATAAAATCTTGCACACACACCAGGTTAGTGAGGGCACTTGGACATCTTAAATTTTTAGGCCACTTAGAAGTTTGGGTTTTGGAGGACAAATAAAAGCAAAAATGAAATTAGGTGAAGCCTGGAAACTGAGTGGGTAGATAGAGTAACTTGGTGAGATGACCATGACCTCAAATTCTGTCAGTTCTGTACTCTAGCAGCTTGGAAATGCTTGCTACATATAAAAGTACTTGGTACTGTGATAAACCCTTTGAAAACATCATTTTGTGTAATGTGCTTTAATGAAACACTTCAAACTAAAACTTCTTCCCACACTTAATCTTTACATCAATTTAACCTTCTTGAAGCGCCACCTAACATTTTTTACCACTGGACTTATATACTTTTATTTTCTTCTTTAGGGCGAACTTTCTGACCAAGTATACAACTACCCAGAGGGCCTAGGAGAAGTGCTGTATAGAGAGCAGTTCGACTTCAACGCTGAGCCACCTTGGGAACCTAGCTGATGATAGGGGGGTTCCATCTCCTAACTTGTCCATGTAAGTATTTTCACATCTGCAGAGGGTGAGGGAGGGTCTTGTAAAATAGAAGTAAAGGAGAGTTCTTGTTGCTCAGTCTTTTTCAAAACTTGAAATTGTATTTACCACTTATACCCCACCCCGCCCCCCACGTTTTTGAGGGATCTCAGCTCCCCCACCAGGGCTTGAACCCAGGCCATGGCAGTGAGAGAGCCTGAAATCATAACCACTAGGCCACCAGGGAACTCCCCCACTTCCTTAAAGTTGATTCAGTTGTATGCATTGTTTACTAGTGGCTGGATCCATATTTACTATATCTAAGTACATACTGCAGGGTAAGTTTTAGGAAATATTATTATTCCAGATTTTAATATAAGTTGGAGAGGTGGTTTTTTGTTTGTGTTTTAATGAGGTGTGGGTAGTAGTTTAGCATGCAATTCAATCATTTAACTTGTTAGATTCAAGTATTTGGAGTATTCAATTATTCAATACTTGAATTCAAGTATTCAGGCAAAAATTCTGCTCTCCATTCCACTCAAACCTCTGCCACAGAGCATGGGATATAAGAGGTGAATCTTAGTTCTTATTTTTCTAGTTATGAGCATCTTGCCAAATACAATGTAATTTCTAAGAGTTTATGTTCTTTTTCACAAAATGACTTTGTATAATACTCACCTGGTAGAAAAACTGGTTGTTTTTAGAGGTGTTACTGAGAGATGGTACATGTTTATCTCTCAACCGGCTACCTTCCCAAGAGATTTTCAGGGATAGTTTTTGACTATATTTGTTTTGCTGTGTATGGATTTAACTTTGAATTTAAACCTCTGTGCACAATGCAGTTCCACAGTAAACTGTTGTTCGAACTTGTGCTGCTAGATTTGTGTGGTTCATTTAAAATTTTTTTATTATTTGTAGATTTCTTGCAATTGAAATTTGGGTTTTGGTGTTGAGGTTTGGATGTCTTTAAGTGGGCTAGAGACTTGGAGGGAGTAACATTAGAAAATTTCAGGAAAGAGATCTAATTGGAGGGCGTATGTTAAAGCAGACCTTTTCAACACATTTACTGTTAGCCTCAAATTACAATTATAGACTTTTTTTTTAAGTCTAAAGAGAAAGGGGGGAAACAGTTTAAATAATACGAATTCTTGAAAGTTCTGCTGACTTGGAACCCAGGCTGGAGGGTTTCCTGTACTCCCGTACTGGCCTTCTCCTAGCTGCGTGAATTTGAGCAAATTGCTTATTTTTTAAATCACAGCTGTAAAATAAAGTTGAACTAGAACAGTTCCTTTAACTGTAAATTGATACAATGATTTCTCTTTTTTTGAGTGTTTTAATCACCCTTTGTTAATGCAGTGTGTGTGGTCTTTGGAACAGTAACATTAGCATAACCTAGAATAGAACTGCAGACTCTCAGCTCCACCCAAACCTGAATCAGAAATCTGCATTTTAACCAAGTGGCTTGTATGCATATTAAAGAGAAGTACAGTTGCCACCAGTTCAGTGCTAAGCCAGTTATCTCTTCAGTTTTTGTTAGTCATCTATTCTCCTTCCAGCATATCTGATGTTTTCTCCCAAGTTGGCTTAGAGATATAAAACTTTTATGAGTGGAGTGTAGTTGACTCCATAGTTGAGAGGGGAATAGATTCTAAGTTGGAAGTTTCATAACAAGCTTCATGTTTTAAGCACGACCATATTAAAGGATAAGATTTTTATTTCAAGTCTCAATGTTGTGGCCTCTCCTGTTGCGGAGCACAGGCTCCGGACGCGCAGGCTCAGCGGCCATGGCTCACAGGCCCAGTCGCTCCGCGGCATGTGGGATCTTCCCAGACTGGGGCACGAACGCGCGCGTCCCCTGCGTCGGCAGGGGGACTCTCAACCACTGCGCCACCAGGGAAGCCCCAAGTCTCTTTAATGGAAACCTAACTTTGCATTATATTTTATATTTCTACTGGTGTTTTCTCTTAGACTTGAGAAACGTATTAGTGAGCTCATACATTTATAAATGATTCTGCCAACTCAGGGAAAAGTCTTTAAGATAATTAATATTGTGGAACTCAAAAAGTCTATAATTTCCCCTTCTTTTTTTGTTTGTGGAGGCGTAGTGTATATAGGCACAGATAGAAAGTGCTAACACTTCATTCTGAAGGTTCCAGCAGCCAAAGTGACTGACTTATTTATTATGCCCAGGTACAGTGTGTATTATGTTAAGTGAAACTTTAGTTCTTGGTGCTTTGCTATAAAGCTACAGCCACAATACCTTATTCATGTAATTCCAAAATCCAAAAGTTAAAAAAAATTATATAGCTTCCTTGATGTGACCTAACCTGATTTGGGAACAAAAAGTTGACCTGAATCTGAGCTAATTTGAGGCTATTTTTATTTTGACTTATCCCGTTTAGTGCTAATATTCCTAATTCTGCTGCCTCCTGGAGAGTGTTAAGTAATATGTTAAACGTATATGTACTAAATTGCCATTCTAAAATCTGAGAAATTTTGAATCCAGAAAGATATCTTGCCCCAAAGCTTTCTTGACTAGAATTAGTAAAGGTGGCAAGAGAAATTGTACATTCCAGAAATGTCCTTAGATATCAATAGCTGTTTGCAATACTAGACATTGAAATCCTGATATTTCCTGTGGAGCAACAATACTGTTTGGAAAATTAGAAGTCAAAGGATTTAAGACACTGGCCTTCATGGAAAACACTTAGCACATAGCACTGCAAAATGTATAATTCCATGACCCATGTTATGCTTCCAGCACTCCAATAGGATTTCTGTGCAGGTGGTCTAAGCTCTAGGATTTGGCTTCAGAGTTAGGTTTTCAAATCAGGTAACCATCTGAATTTTTAGATAGTTCATTTCATTAAGTATATGGAAACTATAAGCTGCTTGCATAGTAAAATTTCTTCTTTTGAATATGTGTGTGGTGTGATGTGTGAGCACTGTAAAGATATCATAACAAATGCTTAAGCTTAATAATATCTCAGATTACTGAAGGGCTCTAATTGTGGAAAAGTTTTTGTGTACGTTTTAAATTTCTTAGGCTCTGTGCTGCAGTCGTTTTTTCAGTGGGCTATATTTTCAAGTTATTTTAGCTAGAGCTCCAATTATAATTAATAGATCAGCCTAATAGAAAAATTTTAAAGGCTGTTTCAGAAAACTAAATTCTCTTTTAACCAGCTGCTTTTATTAGCAGATCTAGTGATGACGTCAGATTGAGTTAATTATTAACATATAATTTAATGTTTTGTTTCTAAGAATAGAAAAGGGATTCAATTAATTGATTTGTCTAAATGGACAAATTTTGTCTAAAATTTTAAATATTTAAATTACCAATATTTGGTAATTTAAAGATTCTGTGATGTAAGCAAATTCACAGAACTTTTATTAATGGCTGTTGGTGCTCTTTGACCACGAAGACGAATAAAACTATCATTGAAAACACACGGATTTAGGGACCAGTTTTTAAAGTATGTGTATCCCCTTGGCATGCAAAAAGTATTCAGTGGTGCCTCATTGCTTGTGTAAAGTAGCAAAAAAGCATTCTGTAGAAGCCCAATGGGAATAATAGGATGTTAATGGATAAAATGGTTTGGGGGACATGGTATTCTTTCTTCAGGCAAATTTAGGCTTTTCGGGGGGGGCAAATAGATTAGAAAGCAGTGTAGACCATTTTTAAAGGGAATAAAATTGTTCTTGCATTTATTTACAGAAGACAGTGAGCTGAGAAAGTTAATAGTCACTACCAATCTGTGTATTCCATTACACTCCCTTTGGTCTTGATTTCAGAGTTTTTGAGTTTGGGGTTTTTCTCCTCTGCCCTCAAAAAAGCATTTAGAGATGCTTAATTCTTCTGATTAGGAGTAAATAAGATATTGTGTAAACTGTACGTCATAAGCTATAAAACCTAGGTAAATGGTAGGCTGCAGTTTTAGGCTGGCCATTATTCAGACCGGCCTAAGGAGGCCGTTGCAAGTGCGATGCTGTCATGCTGGTAAGGCCTAGAAGACACAGATGCTTTTGTCCTTCACCTCCACTCCAGGGCCATCCATGCACACTGAAGCAGTTTGTCACAACCTAACTGAAACAAAGATTTGGCCATCCTTTTTTCTAATCCAGGGAATAATGTGAAGAACATTATGGCATAAGTAGAAAATATTTGAGCAGCGTGCTGAGTTGCAAGGATTAGGCTGATGAAGTTCAGCCTGCCGAAACCATACCCAGCCACCATGAGGTCTTAAATGCCTGTAACTGAGTGAGTTGCAGCAGGAGTCAAGATGATAAAACCCTTTTGGGATGCTCTGCTCTAAACTTTTCCACCTTTCTTCATTATCTTATGTAAGCACACATTTCATTTCTCTAGGATTTACTTGGTGTGGAGTTTTGACCTTTCTTTCCTTTACTGTCTAGTTTTGTAAACTTGTGAATTGATCTTTGTTACCTTGAGCAAAATTATTTGGGGGTACCATGGTTTTCTTGTTTTTTTATCTGTGATGTGTGTGGACTTGATCCTTAGAAGTTTAAAATTTTTTAATGAAAACAGCATTCTCTAGAACTGCTCTGTTCAGTACAGTAGCCACTAGCCAGGTAGCTATATAAATTTAAAGAATTCCAATCAAATAACATTAAAAATTCAGCTGTTCAGTTGCTTGGGCACATTTTGAGTGCTTGGGAATTATATGTGGCTAATGGCTATTGTTTTGGACAGTGACAACGTTTCAATCATCATAGAAAGTTCTGTTGGACAGCATCACTCTAGGATAATTGTTACTGTGAATGTGAGTGGTATTAGCCCTATTAATCTTAAAATATCTATTAATAAGAATCATAAGAATTACACATTCTCTTCTTTCTCCTTAGGTTTGTCTAATAAACTGTTCTTGACTGTAGGGGCTTTTCAGTTTTGTATTCTAGTTGAATTCTTTAGTTGTCCAGCTTGTTCTTAAGATCCAGCTCCCTGCTATACTTCATGTGCTCATACAGACTGAACTTAATATTAGGTTTATGTTGAATATATGACTTCAGATTATTTTTGATCTGTTTCTTTCTTTTGGCAGGGGGTGGCTTGTGGGATCTTTGTTCCCCAACCAGGAACGAACCCTGGCCCCCTGCGGTGGAGGCATGGAGTCCTAACCACTGGACCGCCAGGGAATTCCCTATTTTCTGTTTTTTACTGTGAAGATACTGTGGTGCCCAGTTTATAAAGAGCTCCTAAATAAGTATAGTCTCTCCTTAGTTCATCATCTAGGTTCAGCATGGTTGGCATGTTATATTTGGCATGACCAAGAGTAGGATGGGATATCCTAGTATGTTGAACATGGATACTATAGCAAAATAAATAAAACTCAAAATGAGAGAGATTTGCTATCCCGAATTCATGAAGAGCTCTTATAAGTCAATAAGAAAAAGCAAAAAACATGTA
>NW_006790200.1:803611-811473 GCF_000442215.2 Lipotes vexillifer | reverse complement strand
GTAGGGAAATGAGCAAAAGGCTTAAAAACAATTTTTCACTAATAACATAGCAGTTTCACTCCCAGGTATGTGGCCCTAGACTGTAGCACACTGCTTGGTTCTTCATTTGTGGATCAGCTAGTTTGCAGACCACAACTTGAGCAGTGTTCCCCTTGGGTACATAAATAACAGCAAGAAATTATATTATGGTGTTTATAAACAATATAGCAAAAAAATGGGACAACCTATAGGTCCTCTTTGGATAAATAAATGTTGTACATCTACAAAGAATAGTACACAGCAATGAAAATTAATAGATGGGACTACAGTCCCATCTATCTGTGTGAAGGAATTGAAATTATAAAGTTGAGCAAAAGACGTCATAGTAGGAAAACAACAGTGACTCCATTCATGGTTCAAAACCAGTAAAGCCGATGTTTTAGAGGGCAGATAGAGGAATAAAAAGATTAAATAACAAGGGAATGATGATTGGAAAAGTCTGAACATGCTTATTCTAGAGGAGATGCAACCACTGCTACCTGGTAAAGATGTTTAGGGGCTTCTGAGGTATTCAGTCTTCCTTAACCTGGTGTTTACTGCGGTCATTGTAATGGACACATGCTTTATATAATAAAAATAAATTTTCCTCTTGGTGAGGTGGCAATGAGATCTGCCCTAGGGTAATCAAAATAGTAGTTAAGTGCATTTTTTTAAAAGGTTATTTCCAGGAAGACTAGAAAGGTTGAAATAATATGGTTATGTATTTGCTGCCATTCATGTTGCATTATAATAGTTATCTGTAATGTTACATTTTAATTACCATAGGGATTTACATATTTCACTTATGTACAGGTACATACTTGCTCCAGAAGAAATTTAGTCTTCACATCAGATAGTCAAGACACATTTTTTAAGAGAGGCTAATCTTGTCAATTTCACTTGCAAAAGTATATTACTATGAAAATCCTGTATTTCCATTTTCTCATTTAGATGTATTTTAGAGTTTAATGTGAGGCATTTCATTGGGCAGCCTTTACCCAAGCATTTCAAACTTAGCCTGTTGGGCTCATTTCCTTTAGGATTCCCCCACCTTTATGTATTTCCTATTCATTCTTGTTCTTGTCTGTTTTTTAAAAAATAATTCTTCAGCAGTCACCTTTAGTGTTCTTCCTCTAGAGTTAGTTTTTTTCAACCTTATCAGCTGAAAAATAAACTTAAGGGTGTTTATTGCCATTATTGGCTTTCCTCTTGCTGTCAGTTAAAGCAGCCTCTGTCCTGATGATTCTAAGTACTCAGTGTAGGCTGTTGTTGTTATCCGTCACTTTTGGTCCAACATGGCAAAAGTTCATATGGTCTTATGATCACACAATTTATTGGAACTTCTACCTACCAGTTCTGATACATAGCTTCCTGGAACTGCCTTCCTGGAGGCCTGCTCCAGACCTCATGTTGTAGTACCAGTGTTATCCCTTCTGGCCGATTATTTCTAAAGGTATTCTCTGTGGTAAGTAACATTTTTCTGTGGTATGTAGAATGCAGAGGTGACTTTGACAGCATTGTGTCTATCTTTTTCTTTTTCCCCCATTGTGTCTATTTTTAAAACTGTGAGCTGAGTGCTAAGCCATCAAATGCCTATGTAAAAGTAATAATAAAGGTAGATTAGAAAACTACAGGTGGAACTACCATGTGGCCCAGCAGTCCCACTGCTGGGCATGTACCCTGGGAAAGCCATAATTCAGGGAGAGTCATGTACCAAAGTGTTCATTGCAGCTCTATTTACAATAGTCCGGAGATGGAAACAACCTAAGTGCCCATCATCAGATGAATGGATAAAGAAGATGTGGCACATATATACAATGGGATATTACTCAGCCATAAAAAGAAACGAAATCGAGCTATTTGTAATGAGGTGGATAGACCTAGAGTCTGTCATACAGAGTGAAGTAAGTCAGAAAGAGAAAGACAAATACCATATGCTAACACATATATATGGAATTTAAGAAAAAAAATGTCATGAAGAACCTAGGGGTAAGACAGGAATAAAGACACAGACCTACTAGAGAACGGACTTGAGGATATGGGGAGGGGGAAGGGTAAGCTGTGACAAAGCGAGAGAGAGGCATGGACATATATACACTACCAAACGTAAGGTAGATAGCTAGTGGGAAGCAGCCGCATAGCACAGGGAGATCAGCTCGGTGCTTTGTGACCGCCTGGAGGGGTGGGATAGGGAGGGTGGGAGGGAGGGAGACGCAAGAGGGAAGAGATATGGGAATATATGTATATGTATAACTGATTCACTTTGTTATAAAGCAGAAACTAACACACCATTGTAAAGCAATTATACTCCAATAAAGATGTAAAAAAAAAAAAAATAATAATAAAGGTAGAAATACTCTTAGGCTTCTTCAGAATAATAGTAGTAGTGTAAATTTCAAAATATCTTAAGTTCTCATTTTTAATGAGTAAAAGTCCTTTTAGAAAACTGGTCATGTGTTAAGGTTGGGTTTCCTGCTTAGGTGTCTCTGAAACAGTACTCTCAAACTTTCAGCTCTCCCTGTTCTACTTCCAGGGAGGTCTTCACTTCAGAAATCCAAGACTCATATTCATCCAGCTTGGTGTCAAGTGGGCTGTTGCTGCCAGAATTATCTTGTGATTATTTGAGAGATGTATCAGTTTCTTCTGAAGTACAATCAACTGTAGAAGCCTTTGTAGCAGGTGTGTAACAAGGCAAGTGCCCAGCTGCTGCAACCACTCCTCTTGGAGCTACCCTCTCGATGACATGAGGACTCAAGACCTCATGAAAGACTCCAGGGAGCAGTGTGTGGTTCTTGGGAGCCTTTTCTTTCCTTGGCAGCTCTTCCTGAAAAATGTATTATCAAAAAACACCAATATGAAGGTGTAAATAAGGAATGTTAAACATGTTCTTTTCTTCCCAGCTATGATGTCCAAGAGGAAATTATTTCGTTTATAAACATAGTATTGTGATTGCAGCAGTTGTATTAGTGTAAAATAAGCTGAGCTTTCTTTCACCATATATTAAGGTGTTTGCTTGTGAAAATAGCTCAAAGGCTCTTGTGAGTAGAGAGCACATTTTAGTGTCTATTGATAAAAATAAACTTGGGAGCTTTTACTAAAAATGGATTTGCTCTTTTAAGTTTAAATAAGTCAATGTTCAGCAACACTAGACTGTAGTTTGTAGTGGTCTATAACATTTTGGAACCAATAAATCAGTCCTGTTTCTGATTTATACACCATTAAAAAAAATGGTGCAGTGTCTGTTGAGAATTATAACCAGGATTAGATTGGAACATGGGGGAAGTTTGGCATCATCTGGGTTTGAGTCTGCTGCATTCTTTTTTTTTGGCCGGAGCACTTTGCAGGATCTTAGTTCCCCAGCCAGGGATTGAACATGGGCCCCCTACAGTGGAAGTGCAGAGTCCTAACCACTGGACCACCAGGTGAATTCCCTGAGTCTGCATTCTTAATGGAAAGATCCCTGGAAATTCCCTGTGATGTGGATTAACTTGGTGGATCTGGCATACAGTATAAACTCTGCTCACCCCCAACACATGCACACTTATTTTCATTCTGATTCCCTAGGACATGCTGTGTGTCAGATTTTTGGTTTAACATTACCACCAAGTAACTTTAAATGCCTCTTGAAAACATTGGACTCAAATATTTCTTTACTTCAGTGCCTTGTAAAGCAGAAATGTAGAACATGAACCTTTTTGCAACAGTGAAACTTTATTTTTGCTCACATGTTAAGAAAATTGCAAGCATAGGCTTCTGAGGGTATGGTTATGAACTGCTTTTAGGACTTTCAGTGAGATCGGGTGTAGGAAAGACTCAAGAACAGTCTATGCTTACCCACCAACTTAAGCCTTTTCAATTGTTGGAAATACTGGGCTTCCAAGTGAACATTTCATTTGAGCACAGGGTTTGTGGCTCAAAATGTGTTAGAAACCCTCTTTCCTGAAGGTCTTTGTGTTTTGTGGATTCTTTTGAGGAATTAGTTTTTCCTGGGCATAGCTTTTAGTTTTTAACTGACAGTTGAACTTTGCATTTACATGTGGGTCACTTGTATATCAAGGTTTTGGGCTCCTTTTAAGGATGTGAAAGATGGACCTCTTTTTCAACACACTTCAGGGAGTTCTTTCCTGTCATCACCACAGCACTTAAGTTTCAGAACTCCCCATTCTTAGAATTGTCCTTTGTCCATCTTTTCTCAGCACCTACTCTGGGCTAGGAAATTATGGAAATCTTAAGACCTTCCTAGGGAGCATCTGAGAAGATAAACCGACATAGAGTTCACTTATCTCAGCATTTACCATCTTTTATGTATAGACATTATTAGTATTGGTTTTAATCAACTATTATTGCAGTGTTTGGTATAATTACGGAAGTAAAAAAATACTACGTTTACATCTGTCTTAGTTGTTTCAGGTGTGTTGGTCCCAAAATCCTTTTTGTCAGGTCCTGCCAATATAGCAAATTTTATTTTATTTTTCTGTCACAGTCCTTTTGTGAGTAAGCTAAGGATTGGTAAACTAACCCTATGGTTACTTCAGAAGTCAGAGTTCCATTTCAGTGATGGTAATATAGCCACTCTAATGTACTCTCAGTCTTTCCTTTAGAGCAGGGCATGCTTTAACATACCTTTATTCATGTTGGTAGTACATTTATTTGTCAGCTATTTTAGTTTGGCCTTTACTGTTTAAAATTATTCCACTTCACAAAAATCTGTAGTGACAGAAAGCAGATAAAAATGGTTGCCTGAGGTGGACAAAAAAGACATGAAGAAATTTATCTTTATGGTAGTGCTGGTTACAATGGTGTATACATTAGTCAAAGTGTGGGTGTACATTATTGCATGTAAACTGTCGATAAGATGGATGGAAAAGAAGGAAAAATTCAAATTTAGAGTTTACCTGAGAGTTTTAGACAAAAGATATAGAAGGAGCAAGGTTGAAATGTAGAAACTAGTCATAAAAAAAGGTTTGAAAGGCTATGAGAAGGCATGATAGGATGTTTTGGTACCACATGTGAATAAACTTTATTATACAGAGGTTTAAGAACTATGGGAATTTATATGTCTGAGAAATGGTTAATTGATTATGGGGGTGTCATTTAGTCTATCAAAGAGACTGAGAGTTGTGTTTGATTTCCAAAAGAGGGATCCCATGTTTTCTAGGAACGGGACTGCTGGGGAGACAGAGTTTTCCTTTTAACAGACAGGCATACCTCATTTTATTGTGCTTGGCAAATACTGCATTTTTCACAGACTAAAGGTTTGTGGTGACCTTGCTTTGAGCAAGTCTATTGGTGCCATTTTTCCAACAGCATTATTTTTTAGTTAAGGTATATACATTGTTTGTGTTTTTCTGGTGTGTGTGGGGTTTTGGGTTTTTTTTTCACACTTAATAGACTAGAGGATAGTGTAAGCATAACTTTTATAGGAACTGGGAAACTGAAAAGTTTGTGTGACTCGCTTTAATGCAATACTCACTTTATTACAGTGGTTTGGAACTGAACCTCCAAGGTATGCCTGTTAATTTGATCATCACCATCTCTAGAGCTAGCCTAATTCTGTGCCTCAGTATCTTCATCTGTAAAACAGAATAATACTGTCACAGTGGGGTTTTTTTAATATTTATTTATTCATTTATTTATTTTTGGCTGATTGGGGCTTCGTTGCTGCGCGCAGGCTGTGCGCAGGCTTTCTCGAGAGTTGCGAGTTGCGGCGAGTGGGGGCTTCTCAGTGGGGGTGGCTTCTCTTGCTGCGGGGCACAAGCTCTAGGTGCGCGGGCTTAGTTGCTCCGCGGCATGTGGGATCTTCCCGGACCACGCTTCGAACCTGTGTCCCCTGCATGGGCAGGCGGATTCTTAACCACTGCGCCACCAGGTAAGTCCCTGTCATAGTGGTTTTAAAGGTTAAGAGAATATTGTATAAGTACTTGGCACACTGCTATAAAAAATGTCTGCTTTTAGATTTAAGCTAGTTTAGCAGGCAGTGAGAGTTGAACCTGTAGATTTTATAGTTTGAAAATAGTTGGAGCGGCCGCCTGCTCCATCTCCAGAGCGCCCTTCAACCGTCCCCTGACCTGCTTCTGAGTGCCAATGCAGCTTGAGCCCGCCGACGATGCCCGCGGGCGTGTCCTGGACGTCCTACCTGAAAATGTTCCCCGCCAGCCTCCTGGCCATGTGCGCCGGCTCGGAGGTGGTGCACCGGTACTACCAGCCAGACCTGACAATACCTGAAATTCCACCAAAGCCTGGAGAACTCAAAACAGAGCTTTGGGGACTGAAAGAGAGACAACATGAACCTCAAAATTCATCTCTGCCAAGAACTCTGTGAATAATATTATGAGAATTAAATATGTATTTTTAGGGAAAAAAAAGAAAGAAAATAGTTGGAAAAAATTTCCTATCCCTATGACCATAACCTTACTTAATCTAGAAAAATTTCTGAAGAATGTGGGCATTCAGCAGGTAAGACTGGATTGAATGGGCCTGATGTTTGTGCAGCTGTTTAGGATCCTGATGTTAGAGGAAAATTAGCCTTCTTGTAAACACTAGATGTAGAAAATTGAGGTTCATCTTGTCCTGGCTTTAAAAGCTAGACTTTACATTTGGTAGTAGTTGCCTGTGATGGTCAGTAATTGATAACTCAAGGTTCCCAGGTAAATACTGCGTAGAGTCTCATGAGTGGAAATACTAGGCTAAAGATCTTGATTAAGTATTTTTCATCATTAATAGAATAATTGATCTTTTTGAATGAGTAGGTTTTATCTGTTCTGTTGCTTTAGTGCATAGTTGAATATCCCTCTAAAATTGATGTTCCAGCTGGTCTTACATTGCTTAAAATAAACATGTATCCTCAAGCCTAAAATGTGTACTTTCTGGGTACAGATTTAAATCATTTCTGGTATCATAATCTAAGAGATTTGCTCAGCTAAACTGAATGTAGTTGAGTTCTTGGAAATAAAATTGTCATTTTAAAAACACTGCTTGTATTTTATGAAATTTGACTAATGCTCTGGCTTATTGATGAGTTTGTTTTGGTACAACCAAAAAGCTGACACTTTTTTTTTTAATTTGTTTATTTATTTTGGGCTGCATTGGGTCTTTGTTGCTGCACGTGGGCTTTTCTCTAGTTGCGGCGAGCGGGAGCTACTCTGTTGTGGTGTGTGGGCTTCTCATTGCGGTGGCTTCTTTTGTTGTGGAGCATGGGCTCTAGGCACGTGGGCTTCAGTAGTTGCAGTTTGTGGGCTCTAGAGCGCAGGCTCAGTAGTTGTGGCGCACAGGCTCAGTAGTTGTGGCGCACAGGCTTAGCTCCGTGAAAGCCAACACTTTTGAGAACCATTGAAATGGAGTATATTTTTAGGACAAGGGCCGTCACCCATGGTGAACTCTTGCATAGAGCATGGAGAGGGGAAAGGAAAGGGGGCAATCAAGGATGTAGGAAAAGCTGTGCAGGTTTTAAAATAGGTTGCCAAGAGCTGGTCTATGTCCGTTATAGTTAATGTGGCAACCAGAAATCAGTCCCAGGCAATGAGTAGCATCCTGTCTAGAGGACTTGTTTTGTTTATGGACTTTATATTAAAATAAATCTTTGCCTAAAGTAATGTAAGGACCAGTGAATTCAGCAAAGAACATAAACTTATTGTGTGTGCTGCTCCAGAGGACAGTGGGTGATTTGGAGAAAGAGGGAAAACTTTATTTGATTGGGGAGGGGTTGGATTTAGTCTGATGCCCTTTTTAAAATCAGAGTTCTTAGTAAATAAATGGTTTAGGATGTATAATAGGTTCCTAGCTTATGCCTAGTTTCAGATTATGATGGCATTTTTGTATTTCTGGCAGTTGGCGACTTAATTTTA
>NW_006790200.1:781833-803601 GCF_000442215.2 Lipotes vexillifer | reverse complement strand
TCTTCCGAGTCAACACTTAAGCGATTTTAATTTTGTTTTTTACAACAATCTTTTGAGGAAGTCGTTAAGGTAGTTAACTGAAGTTGACCTCAGATTGCGCAGCTATTAAGTGACACAGCCAGGACTAGGTCTTCTGACTTGTAGTCCAGTAACATTTTCACCAGTCAGCTCACCTCATAAGAGACTTAACATTGTTAACTTGATTTAACTAGTCCATTTTAGCTTGTGGTGGGATCTAGATAGTGTGTATCAAAACTACGGATTGTCCCCTAAAGTTGGCCTCCACTTTCACTCATACCCATTGTTGATATTTACACATCACCTACTCTAGAATTTTACTTAGAAGACGTTTATCTGCAGTTACCTGGTAGCACACTGTTATGTGGCTGGCAGTGTATTGAAGTTCAGACTATTTTGATTTCTTAGCTGCAGACATTTATTCTGCTAGCTTTCTTTACTTAAAATGAGTAAAATTGTGTGTGTGATGGAGGAATCACGAAACAAGATGAATAAAACAGACTGGCTCTGCAACTCTGTATGTAAGGTGACCATGTTTACTTGTAATATTTTGTGCATATGTGTCAATTACCTTCTCAAGAAATTGTCATATTAAGCTTATTTTTTTAATGTATAAATTCACATTTATTTGCTTTAAAATGGGCACTAAAGGAAAGGATATTAGTGATAATAGTATTTCTGAAAGTGTTAAGTGATCACAGATTCTTCACTAAATTGGGTACTTCTTATTAACACACTCTCATTGACAACTCATACATTAGGTTTGACTAATGAAATAATACAGACTTGGAAATAACTTCTATTTTGACAGTTTGTTGCATATTCTAAGGACCCAGACGTAAGGCTTGGTGGCCCGTCTCTTGTTTTTCCTGGTTTATGACTTTCGGCTTTGTGGAATACGGCTGAGATGAAAGGATTTATTGACGATGCAAACTACTCCGTTGGCCTGTTGGATGAAGGAACAAACCTTGGAAATGTTATTGATAACTATGTTTATGAACATACCCTGGTAAGTGTGTCATCTCACATTTCTGAAAACAGTGTTATAAATTTCTGAAATCTGAAGCATCAGTGCTTTGTTTCCAAGGTCTTAATATAATAAAAGTACTTTGTTCCAGGTTGTCTTGACTTGACAACCCCAGTTCCCCTTGAGAAGTGATGAGATTTTCTTTCTAGCTCACATTAAAAAAAAAAAATGCTTCCGGACAGCCCTTTCTCTTCTGTGCTTTATAGCACCTGTTTTTGTATGTTTTTTTTTTTTTTTTTTTGGCGGTACGCGGGCCTCTCCCATTGCGGAGCACAGGCTCCGGACGCGCAGGCTCAGCAGCCATGGCTCACGGGCCCAGCCGCTCCACGGCATGTGGGATCTTCCCAGACCGGGGCACGAACCCATGTCCCCTGCATTGGCAGGCGGACTCAACCACTGTGCCACCAGGGAAGCCCTGTATGTTCTTTTATTTTCTTGATATGTTGCCATCTATCCACTTAATCAGTACATGGCTTCTTACCCATTTTTCTCAACTGTGTACTTCAGTAGATTTTAATTTATATTTCAGATAATCTTGGTTGTGTATGTTGAATGAGAATTTATACTGAATGCTTACTCTCTACTGCCCAAGTGTCAATTTCTATAGAGTCATATTTATTGCTACTTAAGATCATTTTTGTTTCGTACTTACTGATAGAAAAATTTTGTTTATTGCCTTACTGATAGAATTTTTGTTGAAGCTAATTTCCCATATTCCCCAAATTTGAAGAATTGTTTTTGTGTTACTGGTGTTCAGTAATAGGATATCCAAAAAACTTTCTTCTTCTCTTGACCTTTACAAACGTGCGTAAGTCTTCTCACACACCAGCAAAATCCTGTTATTTCTCTCTTCTGCCATCAGAATTCTTTTTGGGGGGTGAGGAAGAGTGACACATGTCTTACCGTTCAGTCTGTTCTATAGCTAAGTCATTCTACAGTTAATTCTCTGATGTCACTAGTCTTAGTCACTTTTACAACACACTTCCTGGGGATGGCAGCATGTTTTTTAAGGATGGGGTAACTTCAGTACAACTGTCCTATATGTGCCACCCGTAAACCATAATTTCTAGTCATGTCTGTTTCTTGGTCAGTATGTTCCAGTAATGTATATTTTCAAATAATGTGGATTATAGAAAACAGTAATATCTTCATGGCTTTTCAAACAATATTTGGATGTTGTATGTTTTTAATAAGATTATTTTGTCTGCCATCTAACTTTGGGTAATTTATGCTCTGGATGACATGCATAGTCATCTCTCTACCCCTAGAGTAGCCCCAACTTCGAAATCATTACACATCTCTCCCAATCCCTAATTAAAATCTGTTTGTTTGTTTGTGTCACGCTATGTGGTTCGTAGGATCTTAGTTCTCCAACCAGGGATTGAACCCAGGCCACAACAGTGAAAGCGCAAGTCCGAACCACTGGACCTCCAGGGAAATCCCCCAGTTTTCTTTCTTTTGAGGGAAGAATATCCTTACTCAGATTTATCTGACATTTAGTGTACTTCTGTATTTTTAAACTCAAGTTTGCCACCTATATGCACACAAACTACCAACTTTGTCTCCTTAAAAATTGGTTTCTTTTGTTTCCTTGTTTTACTGTCTTTAAGTGAAATTCATAATAGAGATACAGCTTTTTATTTAGGATTCCTCATTCTACTCACCATATTAGGAAATTAGATCCTATACTGCTAAAGTAGGTTTATTTTAAACGGTTAAGGAAAGCATGGAAGGAAATAGGTAGTCTCCTTCCCCTCCACTCCTCAAAAGTAAAATTGAGGCAGTTCTGAAGTAGAAAGTCACTATAATTGATATATTTTTTTTTGTCGAAGAGAATATTTTCTATACCAGCATAGCATAGCACAGCACAGAGTCAAATTTAAAAAGAAACAAGCCTTAAGTGTGGTAGTATGTAAATGTTTATTTTGGCTCATTTGTGGAGGAAAAGGGAGTTATTTCCTATTTATGATACTCTGTTTTCTATAGTTTTTTATGTTTCTCTTTTTCATAACCATAATAGACAGGGAAAAATGCATTTTTTGTGGGAGATCTTGGAAAGATTGTGAAGAAACACAGTCAGTGGCAGAACATAGTGGCTCAGATAAAGCCATTCTACACGGTAAAGTGCAACTCCACTCCAGCTGTACTTGAGATTTTGGCAGCTCTTGGAACTGGATTTGCTTGTTCCAATAAAGTAAGTCATTTTCATTACTTTATTACTAAACTGCAACATTTTAAAATTGACTAATTTTTGGTGACCCACAGCAGTAGGAGAACAATTGCAAGGAAGTTTTGACTTTTGAATGTGTTTCCTAACTCTTGTTTAAATTTGCAGTTTAATATTGGAAATTTACAAACTTTCAAGTGTACCTTTCAAGGAAGGTTTCAGTGAGATTAGATTTTATAAGCTTTATTTTTCTTTAATCAAAAACTGTTATTCCTCATTTTTAGCCTAGAGCTAGCTTGACCAAGTTACTACTTATGACAGCAAGATAATATTCTAAACTATGAGATTTCTCTGATGGTAATTACAGGCGTAGCGTACCTCAGAGGTACTGCAGATTGTATTCTAGACCACTGCAATAAAGCAAGTCACATGAATATTTTGGTTTCTCAGTCCATGTAAAAGTTATGTTTATACTATATTGTGGTCTATTAAGTGTGCAATAGCATTATGTCTAAAATATAATGTACATACATCAGATAAAATAATGCTGTTGGAAAATATGGTGCCAGTAGACTTGCTCAACACAAGGTTGCCACAAATCTTCAATTGTAAAAATGCAGTATCTGCAAAGTGCAATAAAATGAGATATGCCTGTATACCTTTTTTTAAAAAATAGGATCAGTATTTATTTTTAATTTTAATTTTATTTTTTGGCTGCTTTGGGTCTTTGTTGCTGCGTGTGGGCTTTCTCTAGTGCAAGCAGGGGTTGCTCTTCGTTGTGGTGTGCAGGCTTCTCATTGTGGTGGCTTCTCTTCATTGCGGAGCATGGGCCTAGGCACACAGGCTTCAGTAGTTGTAGTTGTGGCTCACGGGCTCTAGAGTGCAGGCTCAGTAGTTGTGGCGCACAGGCTTAGTTGCTCCACAGCTTGTGGGATCTTCCCGGACCAAGGCTCGAACCTGTGTCGCCTGCATTGGCAGGTGGATTCTTAACCGCTGCACCACCAGGGAAGTCCCTGTATACCTTTTTAAAAGGTTTTTAACAGAGTACAGTATAGTAAGCATTACCGGAATCTGAACTATGACATACATAATCCTAATTTAACCTTATATAATTTGAATTTAACCAAAAAATAAAGGTATGTGGTAGTGATTGAAAAGTAATAGAAAGCTTGCCTTTTAGATGACACTGTTTAAAATCTGTTTTTAGACTGAAATGGCTTTAGTGCAAGAATTGGGTGTATCTCCAGAAAACATCATTTACATAAGTCCTTGCAAGCAAGTGTCTCAAATAAAGTATGCAGCAAAAGTTGGAGTGAATATCATGACATGTGACAATGAAGTCGAATTGAAGAAAATTGCACGTAATCACCCAAATGCCAAGTAAGTGTAAAACTAGGTACATGGGAATATTATTACCTAGGGTTTGGGGTTGTCTTTAGCCTGGGAAAAGGGGGCATTTATGTAGAGCAGTGGTATATGTTGTGATTACCGTAACTTATTTCAAGTTCCTTTATGGAAAATGCTACTAGCATTTTATTGGCTACTTCTGATCCTTCCTGTGGAGCTGGAATGAGATAAGGGCGTTTTGGGATATGAATTTATAATCTTTAATTCAAGGAAGAGAATCTGGTTGGTAGGATAATCAAATTAGAGCCACAGCTATATTTTCACAATTACATTAACCATGCTACTTATTTGTCATATTGGGAACAGGATGTTTTGGTCAGCTTTTTTTCCTGGTTAGCTGAGGGTTTAATCTGCCTTTAGATGTGGTTTCTTGAATGGTTGTCCTTTGTGTCAGTGTCTTAGGAACCTAGTCCATAGATTCTTGGGATTTCTTGAAGGCCCTTCTCCTCAAACAGGAAGTTTAATGTTTTTACTTGTACCTACATGCATCCCAAGAGTTACTTTTTTAACTAAAAACTTCACTTTTTAAAAGCAAAAAAATTCAAGGCAAAATTAATATTGCCATGAATTGGTATATCAAGAGGATTTTACAATATACTGAAAGTATATTAGTACAAAATTGTTTTTTTTAATAAGTTATTGTGTATGTTATATATTGCCAAAAATGTGTATCATATCCATATTTTCCTTGCATTCATAATTTTTTAATTTAATGGTATTCTTAGAAAGGTATCCTGACAGGATTTATTACTCTGAAAACCTTTGTTTTGATAAAGGCCAGTTTTTTGATAAAGTGGTTCTAGGGAACCGCTTTACTGTATTAGATTATAGATGGAATAATGGTATATTCTTGATAGAGCTGGTTCTACTTGTAGGTAGAATAATTTTCCTTTTACAAACAGCATTTTTGTATAATTGCATTTTTTTAGTGGTTTGTAATTACTTGGAGATTGCCTGATAGTCATGATCATTTTGTCTTGGTTGGCATGGTTTGGAAGGAAATACCAAATAGATTTGAATCAGCAGTCTAAAAGGCTGCTGTTGAGATATGTAAAATAACTTAGGACTTCCTAATTTTTTTTGTTAGGTGTACAAAATTAATGGGAGGAATGTTCAGAATAAGTGGTAGAAGTTTCACTAACTAGAACAATTTAGGAAATTTGGAACATTTAAAGCCCTGATCATTTTTACTGAAAGACAGTGATGGCATTGCTATTCAATTTAGTCTTTCTAGGTGGATTTATGGACTGATGGACTTGATTTGAAAGTAATGTCTTTCATTACAGAGCCCAACCGACTCTTCATGCTACAACAGAGTCTTAACTTCCTGCATTTTCCAAATTCCCATCCTTGTAAGCTTCATGCTTTAGGCCCTAATTGCTAGTTTTTTCTCTATACAGGATTGTTTTTCATTAGGTTCACTTGATTCATCCGACGCTGGATTTTGGAGCGTTGACAACATAATCAACACAGTTCCTACAATCTTCAGGCTTCACATGTGCTGATGATGATGTAAACCAACTCTGCCCCAATCATCTTCCCCTTCTCTTAGGGTCTTACTACATATTGCAACAGAAGATAGTATTGGAGGTGAAGAGGGTAACATGAAGTTTGGCACTACCCTGAAGAACTGTAGGCATCTTTTGGAATGTGCTAAGGAACTTGATGTCCAAATTATTGGGGTTAAGTGAGTATTTGTTTTAAACTTCATTTTGTGGTGATAATCTTTGTCTTTATGTTACTGATTTAGAATTTCATTTGCATGAACTCTAATAGAATCAGCTTTGGGTTTAATATACACATTTCCCTTAGTTCAGAAAAGCAACTAAATATGCTTATCCTTCATATTATTTTGTACCTGTACCTTCCCCTCACCCAGTAAAGAGAGAAAATAGTAAATAACAATTCAGTTAGTAATGTAAATCACCTCTTTTTAAATTGAATGGAGGGACTTACTAGAATTCTAATGAATACCAAAATGGCATTCAGCTTCTAAGTTGTTGGAGATGTCATTTCATTTTTTCTTTTTCCTATCGTAAGAATTTTTCTCTTTTTAATTCCTCAGGAGCACTTCAAAAAATCAGTAGACTTTATTTTACCCTCTCAATTTTCTGTGTGAGGAAACTAAGACCCAGAGAGTTAATGATTTTGATCATAGTTTCAGAACCATGATCTGAATCAAATTTGGAGCAGCTTAATGCTCCAAATTTTAAAATTGCTCATAAAGATGGATAAAGAATCACCACTGTTAAGCTTAAATCTACCATACTTGATAATATTAACAGTATTGGAGAGTTTTCATAGTTCAGCTAAATTTTATTGTTAGCACAACAGGAAAATTGATTTGGGGTATATTCTTCTATGAATTTTAACATATTTTTGTAACCACTGCCACAGTCAGGGTACAGAAAGAATCATATTTCAATTCAATTTATTTTATTTTATTTTATTCTTTGGCTGCACCATGCAGTTTGTGGGATCTTAGTTCCTCAACCAGGGATTGAACCCGGGCCGCCTGCAGTGGAAGCATGGAGTCCTAACCACTGGACCGCTAGGGATTCCCTATTTAAATAGTCTGAATCATTGATTCAATAAGTATCACTGTTAATGAATACTAACCAGTATCAGTATTACTCAGCTGAATTAATGTTCACTTGTATTTATTTCACAATAGATACATTTTTATATTTTTAGATAAAATTGTGTGTTCAAATTAAAGGTTTTGTAGGGTGATGCTTTTTACTTTACCATATATGCATAAAAAGCATGTCCCTATCTGATAGTCATGAAGCATAACTGATAACTTATAAAAATATTGTTTATAAAATTACAGTATTATCCTAATTGGATAATACTTTTCTAAAAGGCTGGTATTGTAACTTGGATGATTAGAGGCTCGTGCTTCTAATGCTTTAAATATTTGGTAAGGTTAATATATTTTTTGTGTCAGTATGGTGAATGAGAAAGGACTTAACAGGAAAGGCCTCTAAAACTTGCAGCAGCTTCAAATTTATTGCTCTTATTTCTTTCAGATTTCATGTTTCAAGTGCTTGCAAAGAATCTCAAGTATATGTACATGCTTTATCTGATGCTCGATGTGTATTTGACATGGCTGTAAGTTTTTCCCTTAAATTATTTTGATATTTTAAGCCAGGATGTTGTCTAAGATTCAGTGGTTTTCTATCTCTGAAGTACTCTCATTCATTCTTTTTTATGACATGCACATTTTTAAAAATGGGTGTGAAGTGATGAAATAGTAATTTACTTGCATATGTCTAAAGATAATACAGAAACATCAGGAAGACAATATATATAACATTGAATGAATCTGCTTCTGTTAGTAGAAAGCAAGAAATTTACTGTACTAAAGGTCAGAACAGAGATTATTTACCTCCTTTTTTTTTTTGAAATGTCCCTATATGCATTACAATTTGGAAAAGCATTTAAAGATTTTCCCCCCTCCACATCTCTAGGGAGAATTTGGCTTCACAATGAACATGTTAGACATTGGTGGAGGCTTCACAGGAACCGAATTTCAATTGGAAGAGGTAAACCTTGTTCAGTGGGTGGACATAATGGAATAATCTCTCATTCTTTACTACTCACCTGGTAGATTTGTAGACGAGAGTTTTTACAGCAGCAACTAAAGGTGTAACATTGTTTAAAATTTTATTCTAAGAAAATGAATAGGCAATGAGAAGATAGCTTAACTTTGAAAAGTTTAAACTCTATAGCATAATTTTATCACAGAAAGTTTCTATTTTCAGTACTTGATGGCACAGATGCTTGATGGCACAGATGAATTCATAACTTGGAGAGCTTGAGCTATTTTATCCAGATACACACCACTCCTCACCTTCCTAATATATAGAAACTGATTTGAAATTTTGCTCCTTCATTGATAGTGATTGAATATAGAGACATGACTTTAAACAATCACCAGTAGCCATTTGCCATTGGAGTTATGAAATTTTTTTTATGCCATTATGATAGTTAGAAAATAAACTTTGATGACTTGAAAGCCTGCTTTATTGCAAAGCTTCATGGTCTATAATTCAACTACTTAATTTTCCTAGAAAATTTAATAGCTATCAGTCTCTTAATATTGTGAATTATCTAATCCAATATTAAAACCATAATGTGGGCTTTTAAATCCATAGGTTAATCATGTTATCAGCCCTTTGTTGGATGTCTACTTTCCTGAAGGATCCGGCATTAAGATAATTTCTGAACCCGGAAGCTACTATGTGTCTTCTGCATTTACACTTGCAGTTAATATCATTGCAAAGAAAGTTGTTGAAAATAAGTTTTCCTCTGGAGGTAAGTTACAAAGTTTATAGTTTTGTTTCTGTTAGTAGGTAATTCCAATTAGTTCGAAGATGAGTTTATCAGATACTACTCAGGTATAAATTTACTGTAGGACATTTCATGGATTATAAAGTTGTGGGTGGTCTTCATCCATCAGTAGGCAACAGCTAGGGAGCTTTTCAAAATGCCCTAGCCAAGGTCCCATTCCATAATTAGACTTTCTGAATCCAACTCTTCTTGATACTGATGTTGAGATAGGCTTATTTTAGATAAACTTACCCAGGTGATTGATTCCCCTTAAGAACCAGTACAGTCTTAAATGTATGATTTGACAAGTTAATGAAGGCTTACACTGTCATCTCTATTAAGCTACAAATAATTTTCATATCTTAAAGTTTTTTCTCAGTTTTGTTCCTTTGCCAGATAATCACTCTGATTATTTTTCCACCATAGATTAGTTTGGGCTGCTCTTGAACTTCATATAAATGAGGTCATATAACATATATTTTTCTGTTTAAGACAGCTCGGTATAATCTCTGAACCATTTTGTTTTACATTTATTGCCAATTAATATTCCATTTTCTGAATGAATATACATTGTATATTCATTGTATTCATCCTCTTGCTGATGATTATTTGATTGTTCGCAGTTTTTGGCTATTAAGAATAAAACTAGGGGGGAAAAAAAAAAGAATAAAACTAGGGCTTCCTTGGTGGCGCAGTGGTTAAGAGTCCGCCTGCCGATGCAGGGGACACGGGTTCGTGCCCCAGTCCGGGAAGATCCCACATGCTGCGGAGTGGCTGGGCCCGTGAGCCATGGCCGCTGAGCCTGCGCATCCGGAGCCTGTGCTCCGCAACGGGAGAAGCCACAACAGTGAGAGGCCCGCGTAGCACAAAAAAAAAAAAAGAATAAAACTATTATTTTCATTTCTCTTAGGTAAATGATTAAGAATAGAATTGCTGGGTCACAGAGTAGGTGTCTGCAAAGATTTCAGAATGGTGTTACTATTTTGCCCCTCCAATGACAATGTATATATGCAAGTTCTGGTTGCTCCCCACCTTTACTGACTTTTTTGGGGGGGGGGGGTCAGTGTTTTAAATTTTATCCATTCAGTAAGCGTGTGGTGGTGGTATTTCAGTGTGTGGTTTTAATTTGCATTTACCTGGTGACAAATGATGTAGAGCACTTTTTTCATGTCTTCATTGGTTATCCTCCTTTGTGAAGTGTGTTCAGTATTTTAGGCTAACAGTTTTAAGGTATGTCAGTATATATGTATCGGTGTTTATGTTTTGAGGAATATGAAACCTACGAGTCAGTTCTGTAAATAGTAATTCAGACTTGAATACACCTTTTAGATGTTTTACTCTAAACTCATCTTTACTTTTCCTGTTTCATTTCAGTAGGAAAAACCGGAAGTGATGAACCAACCTTCATGTATTATATGAACGATGGTGTTTATGGTTCTTTTGCAAGTAAACTGTCTGAGGACTTAAATACCATTCCAGAGGTTCACAAGGCAAGTTTTATTACAGATAATATAAAAACTACTTATATGGCAGTTTATGAACAAGCTGTGATTTTCAAGATACATCCCAGGGCTTCCCTGGTGGCGCAGTGGTTGAGAATCTGCCTGCTAATGCAGGGGACACGGGTTCGAGCCCTGGTCTGGGAGGATCCCACATGCCGCGGAGCAACTAGGCCCGGGAGCCACAACTACTGAGCCTGCGCATCTGGAGCCTGTGCTCCACAAGAGAGGCCGCAATAGTGAGAGGCCCGCGCACCGTGATGAAGAGTGGCCCCCACTTGCCACAACTAGAGATAGCCCTTGCTCAGAAATGAAGACCCAAAGCAGCAAAAATAAATAAATTAATTAATAAACTCCTATCCCCCCCCCCCCCAAAAAAAAAAAAGATACATCCCAATTTTTGGAGAAATATTTTAGGATGGGGAAGGTTGCCCCTTTTTTGAGGATTTGCATATCTCTGGCTGAGTCCCTTTAGTTGCTTCCTTAGATAGAGTTAAGGAGCATCACTGCCGCTGGCTCTAGGCCTTTCTTCCAGGGGCACATTTGATCTGAGATAGTGAAAAAATGCTCTTATCCACCTTCACATTCAGTGCCTGCCTGAGTAAAAACCTAACAAAACAACAACCTTTTTTTTCCTACAGAAATACAAGGAAGATGAGCCTCTGTTTACAAGCAGCCTTTGGGGTCCATCCTGTGATGAGCTTGATCAGATTGTGGAAAACTGTCTTCTTCCTGAGCTGAATGTGGGAGATTGGCTTATCTTTGATAACATGGGAGCAGATTCTTTCCATGAACCATCTGCTTTTAATGATTTTCAGAGGCCAGCTATTTATTATATGATGTCATACAGTGATTGGTAAGATGTTGTTTTTGTTTTAAAGCAGATTGGGTATTTGAGGTGACAGAACGTTTGCTAATTTTAATTCTGTAATGAACGTACAACTTAAAAGTAATAGCAAAATGATCTTTTAAGAGTAATTGGGGGACTTGCCTGGTGATGCAGTGGTTAAGAATCCGCCTGCCAATGCAGGGGACACGGGTTTGAGCCCTGGTCCAGGATGATCCCACATGCTGTGGAGCAACTAAGCCCGTGCGCCACAACTACTGAGCCCATGTGCCACAACTACTGAAGCCCGCACGCCTAAAGCCTGAGCTCCGCAACAAGAGAAACCACTGCAATGAGAAGCCCGTGCACCGCAATGAAGACCCAACACAACCAAATAAATAGATGAAAATTTAAAAAAAAGAGTAATTGGAAGACCACTTATTTTACAGTCCTATTTCACTGTCCATTTGTTATGTGGTTGTGTGCTCTTTATCCTTAAATTCAAATTTTCTCTTTTCTTATGTAGGTATGAGATGCAAGATGCTGGAATTACTTCAGACACAATGATGAAGAACTTCTTCTTTGTGCCTTCTTGCATTCAGTTGAGCCAGGAAGACAACTTTTCCACTGAAGCTTAAGCAGGCATTAACGCTTTTTTAGATATGAAGTTGCAGGTTAAGCTTGTCTGGTCTACATTCCAGTGTGGAAAAAATTTGAACAATCTTATTCTGTTAATTCTCTTGGAAACAAAAACTACTAGTAATAGCTATTTGGGACCAGACAAAATTAGCTTTCACCTATAATTCACTGGGGGTAATTGGGAGATTAAGATAATGTATCCACATTTAAACTTACCAGTTTGCCCCACCCCTTAAGCGTTTAAAATAAAATATGCAACAAAATGGATGACTTAGTGGAGATGGAAGCCCATTAATTGGGTTCCCCATTAAACCGTTTACATACAAGTACACAGTTTTTATACTAAGGATTCGTGTTTAAAAAGTCTTGTAAAGTTAATGTCTTTCACCCAGATATATCAAATGTCAGTGGAAGACCAGTGTGATTTCATTAGATACGTTTAGTGTATTTAGAATGTGTAAATTTGTGCTTTGAACTGTAGTTTAATAAATGTACAATTGCATCATAGTATTTGTTGTATTTGACCTAATGTAACCCTTGTATGATTGCAATAAAATTTTGTGTAGATTTTACTGTTTTTTCAGGCTAAAACTTTGGGAAAGGGGCTAGCTAGCAAAGGTAGTTTTGAAATAGATGTGTATATGGACTGTTTAGAACGTTATTTTCCTTTATAGCCCATTTAAGTTTAGTTTGGCTCAGTACATTTTTCAGTTATTTAATTAGTAATTTAAGTAAAATGTTTGGTAAATCATTGTGAAGTTGAGATTCATTATGGAGAGTTGTTGTGCAGTAAGCATGATGTTTAACAATTTTAACACCAAAAATGTTAATCCTTCATAAACCAATTGTAATAATTAATAGGTGTTTCTGTACAGATAGAATGCATAGAGTACCTTAGTAAATCTTTGAATCACAAATCTTTTGGCTGAAATGGAAGATTCTCTTAAGTACCTTGAAAAAACTTTGGGGGAGGGAAATAAAATTGCAGAAAACTGCAGCGCACTAAATCTTAAAGAAGGGCTACATCTATATCCAGAAACCTGATGCTCCTTTGCACGGAATATTATTTAAATCGAAAATTGTGAGGTGGAGTGGGGAGAAGCACACCTATTTTCAGTTTCTCAATTGCAGTGATTTCAGACTTAGGGTTTGTTTTGTTTTAGCTGTTCACTTAGCTTCTTGTTATTTCCCATTTGTTCAGCTTAGTGTAGTTTTAATTCTTTTCATACTAAAATTTTATGGTGATTGGGGGAAGTGAGTTAGAGTCATTAACATGACAGTTGTTGCCAGGAATTTGCGTTGTTCACTGCTAGTATATTAGTAATCCTAGATCTCAGAATCAAAATAGTAATAAGCAACAGGGGTCATTTTTTCCTAACTTACTCTATGTTCAGATGTGGAATTTCTGTCTACCAAGAGGAAATGTGACTTCACTTTGGTGCCAATGGACAGAAAATTCTACCTGTGCTACATAGGAGAAGTTTGGAATGCACTTAATAGCTGGTTTTTACACCTTGATTTCAAGGTGGAAGGAAATTGATCATGAATCTCTAATAAATTTCAATCTCTTAAACCAGTAGGTGCTTAATATTTTTGATTTGATTAATTCCCATTTGAATTTTGTGGGTCCTGTTAATAAAAAAAGACCCCAATCTGTTGTCATCTAAATTACCCTTGGGCTTTTCCAAGATGTAATGTGGGGTTTTATGCAAAATTCCAAGCTACCATGCAACTTTTTTTAACTGTAATGAGGAGGAATTGTTCCTAACCTTCTTTACTGTGCTTTTTGGTCCAGAAATGCCAAATCTTTTAAGAGATGGTACAACTTTGAGTCATTGGCCTGACTATACAACTTTGAGCTTCATGGCGTGTAGATTTTACCATATTTATAGGAGAGCTTTTCTGTGTATAACAGCTCAGAGTTGCAAGTAAGACATGAATGATACGGTAACTTTAAGAAATATCTGTGTTGTATTTGAAGACTGTTTGCCATAAATCTGAAGTTTGAACTTATGTATTTCAATTTGGTTTGCTTAAAATAATGTTAACAATTTTTTTAAAACTATTGTAATCTCAGTTCAGAATTTAACTGAAACTATAAAACCCAAATGATTTCTATATAGTAAATTGAACTGTAAAGGTAACTTGTGTGTGATTCTGAATACACAGATAAAATGTTTTTATTCCTCCTTACATTTTAGTTTTGCTTTGCTTTGGCTTCTGTCGTGAAAGAGTTGTAATTTTACATATCAGCTTTGTGTGTTAACTTGTAAGCATTCTTGCAGAATCTTGTTTTATCACATAGTAACAAATTGAATCTGGTAAAATGATTCTGGATATTACATATAGAATAATGAAGGCTTTGATAAAGTCCAATATATATGTGAGCCCAAAGATTTTTCTTTGGGTCACATATTCACCAGCTTCCTAACAGTTTTAAACTTACACTTAAATAGTTCTGTATAAATTAAGCTAGATATTCCTTCCAAGTAAATGTGGGCACTGATATTGAATGCAAATTTGGGTTGAAAAAGCCACACCAGTTTTTTTGGGTTTTTTTGTCTCTTTATGGGGAGTTACTCTTGATGTCCTCACAGTAGTTATTAGCAACTTATTAGCAGTAATGTAGTAAAGGATGCTTGCTTAATTGGCTTGAAAGTATGAAATCAGAAAAAAAATCAATCTTGCATATTCAAGTTGTGAATAAATCTTAGAAATACTTTAATCCCTGCCTCATCCATCCTGAAGTAGGGATATAAGTATGGTATAAAGTGTTTGCAGATGCAAGCTTTCAGGGGAAGAAACCTGGCCTAGGGGTAAGAAACAAAAACTAGTTCTAGTCTAGCTTTTGCTGGAGGTTGATCTTTACCTACTTAAAGGGATAAGCTACCAGCTTTTGTGTGTTGTCTTGGAGCAGGTAAGCACCATCTTTCTTACTCCTGAATTCCATGACCTATATTGGCTTCAGTTTCAAAAGCAGTTCCATTTTAATCTTTGAAATCCTGATTCTACCATAATACCCGCTTATGCCTGTCAAAACCCTTTGTAGTTGATGGATTGGGAAGAAATTTAGCACTGGATCAATTATGGGGAAGTGCAAAGTTAATCCACAACTGGCTAACAGACGAAGTGATCATGTATTGGCAATAGAAAAAAGGGGTTGGGGCTTCCCTGGTGCCGCAGTGGTTGAGAGTCCGCCTGCCGATGCAGGAGACACGGGTTCGTGCCCCGGTCCAGGAAGATCCCTCGTGCCGCGGAGCGGCTGGGCCCGTGAGCCATGGCCACTGAGCCTGCGCATCCGGAGCCTGTACTCCGCAACGGGAGAGGCCACAACAGTGAGAGGCCCGCGTACCGCAAAAAAAAAAAAAGGGGTTGAATGAGAGTGCAAGAGAAGATCCTTTGGTAAACCAGCAGGATCTTATTCTGATTAGATTCAGCCCCAGATTCCAGTTAAGAGTTTTTCCTAAATGACGGTGCCGGACTTCATCCTGTTCGCCTGTGCTTACAATTCTGTCACCACTCTTTTTTTTGTCACCACCACTCAACCTGAGTGGCCCCTTTTTATTGTCAACACTTTAACCTTTCTCTTCCCACAACTCAGCCCCCAGACGGCCATCACCCACTTTGCTGTAGCTCACCTCTCCTGGCTTCCACCTGCTGACAGACCACCCACACCACGTGACCCCGAAGATCTGCAGCCCCAAACTACCCCAACGCCACGGCAGGGCCAGAGTCAGGCTAGAGACCTGGTTCTAGAGCCTTGCGTCCTCTCTCTGACCTGGACTATTTAAATGGTTTCTAACTAGTCTCTCTGCTACTAGGGTCTCCCCTAGAGCCACCAACCATCCTTATGGCTGCAGAGTGAGCTCCTGAAACGGGTCTGATGAAATCACTAATCTGCTTTAAAGTCTCCCTCTGCAGTCCCGTCTGGGATCTGTGCTTTCTGGGCCCTGGTCGGCCTTCAAACAAGGTGCAAGGACTTCCTTGGTGGTGCAGTGGTTAAGACTCCGTGCTCCCAATGCAGGGGGCTGGGGTTCGGTCCCTGGTCAGGGAACTAGATCCCTCACACATGCCGCAATTAAGAGCCCGCATACCACAACTAAGGAGCCCGTGTGCTGCAACTAAGACCTAGCGCAACCCAAATAAATATTTTTTTAAAAATCCCCAAAGGTGCCATCTTGCTACTCATCCTGTGAGATACTGCAGCACCTCTCAGCGTGGCTTCTTCACAGCAATGCCCGAGGGTGAGTTCAACCTTATTATTCATTCATTCATTCCTTTGCTTGTTCATTTATTCTCCAACAAATATCTTGATATTTCCAGGCTAGGGACTATTCTAACACTGGGACAGCAGTAAACAAAATACTCCTAAATCCTGGCCCACGTGGCACTTCCATCTCAGGAGGTCTCCTAGAGGCTTTCAGCTCACTTCTGGATTCTGAGGGATGGACCAGCCCCCACTTTATCTTTTGGCCTGCTACAGTAAGTGGTCTGACCCTCATCCAGGATGCTGGGCTGGACAAGAGTCAGCAACTGTGTAATATCCACACAACCTCAATTACACACCAACAACTGCAGGGGGTTCTGTGCCACACAGCTCAGCTTGTGAGTTCCTCTTTCAGTCTGCGACCCTGAAACAAAGCCTCTTTTCCCCATTCTGGCCTCGGCTGCTTCCTGACTCAGAGTTCATGAAGCAGCAGTAGAGCCTAGTGGTTAAGAACGTGGACTTGGGGCATCGTAACTCCATTTCTACCACTTATTAGCTGTGTGACCTTGGACAAGTTATTTAACTTCTCTGATCCTCAGTTACCTCTTCCATGTATTGATGTATAACAAATTGCCCCCAAACTTTGAGCTTCATTTCTTCATCTATAAAAAATAGGATTGTAAGAATTCAATGAGTTTTTACATTTAAAGTGCTTAGAAAAGTACTCAGAATGTAGTAAAATTTCAGTATGTGTTTACCATTATATTTCCTGGGTTCCTGCTCATTGAATCTCCCTGGGGCTTAGAACCCTCTTGCTCCTGATGACTCCTGAATAAGATGCTTTGGTAATGGAGACTGCATGGAATTACTGGTGACTCTACCTTCTTCCAAAAATTCTTTGAAATATCCTTCATATAAGATGGAAACTAGAGGGGACTTCCCTGGTAGTCCAGTGGTTAAGAATCCACCTTGTAATGCAGGGGACACAGATTCAATCCCTGGTGGGGGAACTAAGATCCTACATGCTGACGAGCAACTAAGCCCACAACTACTGAGCCTGTGTGTTCTAGAGCCCGTTCACCACAATCAGAGAGAAGCCCGTGCACCACAAGGAACGATCCCATGTGCTGCAACTAAGATCCAATGCAGCCAAAAAAAAAAAAAAAAAAAAAAAAGATAGAAACTAGATAAGAATATGGCAGTTGGGCTTCCCTGGTGGCACAGTGGTTGAGAGTCCGCCTGCCGATGCAGGGGACGCGGGTTCGTGCCCTGGTCTGGGAAGATCCCACATGTCGTGGAGCGGTTGGGCGCGTGAGCCATGGCCACTGAGCCTGCGCGTCCGGAGCCTGTGCTCCGCAACGGGAGAGGCCACAACAGTGAGAGGCCCGCGTACTGCAAAATTAAAAAAAAAAAAGAATATGGCAGTAAAATGGAAAACAACTTTAAATATTAGATAAAACTGAGGCAAGGTTAGTCCAAAAGTGATCATCACAAGGTGCTGCTAAAGTCTGACCACGCTTTGTCTCTGAGGTTACTAGCAGCCAGAGTTAAAAGGGAAATACTTTAAATTCAAATTTAAAAAATGTTAACAAAATTCAAAGCATCCATAGGATATGAGTGAAGCTTTCTTTCCACAGTGCAGAGCACAGTGCCAGGGGCAATTAAGCTCAAAATGCTCTTTCTAGCAACACTTTAGCCAGATGCAGATGGCTGGCCTTCCCTGTTGGTGGAAACAGACATCGCTGCCACTCAAGAAGGGCTCAGGGGTTGGGCAGCAATGGCTGTTCTTCCCACTAGATGGCGCTCGTGGATTATCTTTGCTCATAGTGCCTCCTCGAAGTTGCAGCAAGCAATTTCAGTTTTCTTAGTTGATTTCACGTAGTATTACATTCTTATGTTCTAGCATGTTTCTGAACGTCACACAAGCCTCCACCTCTCTGTCCCAATCCATTGTTACAGTGGGTTTCGAGGTGGGTCGGAGCCCGGAGGAAGAGGGGATTCTGCCTCACCTTCCTTCCCCTCCTCCATTCACCCACCCCCATCAGCAGCAGCTTTTGCCACTGCAAATCCCAGAGTACAGGTTTGCAGTGACCATGACAACTGCTGGAGCTGAGCCCACTGACAAGTTACCGTGACAACTCTGAGCCCAAGGGGGACCCTTGTTCCTGGGTGTGAGACAATATAACCAAAGGCTAGAAGACCTGGACACTCAAGGAATGTGGTGGTTAAACTTTGTGGCTTTTTCCAGGTGCATTTTGAATTCCAAGTTGGGATGTCAGGTCCACCAATGACATACCTATGGCCACACAAAACCAAGTTTACATAGCTTGATGCATCCAAGGAACCCACACACCAGGCAAGCCTTTGGACCCTCTCAGTCTTTGAAGGTCGGGTTGGGCTTTTTGTAGGATCAAGTGGTTGAGGCCAGCTCGAAAAGCAGGGAATGATTATGGCTGGTGGGTTGGGAGAAAAGGGACTTTTGCTGATTGGTTCAGGTTCAAAGAAGGGATCTTTTTATCTGTGGGGAATGTTTTCTATGTGACTATGGGTTTGCTAGATCCATGAATCAGTTTTTGTGATTTAGAAGTTAAGATCTTGAAGGCAGTCAGTCAACTGGTTTCTCAGTCTGCCATCTTCCAGTAGCTCTTGAGGTCATGGCTGTATCTTTTTCATATCCCCAAAGCCTGGCACATAACAGATGCTCTTTGTTGGGTGGGTGAATGAACTCACAAACACTGCCTCGTTTCCAGGGTTGTCCCAAGATGGGTGAGCAGACAAGGTAGCGGATTCATGGAATACATATTCAAGAAGTACTGACTTTATGCCAGGCAGTGGGCCAGGTGCTGGGAACACCGTGATGGGCAAACCAGACAGGACCATGTCCTGAGGGAATCAACAAATACATGCAAGACTACAAAAGAGTCTCAGCTTTGAAGGAACAACACTGGTGCTAAAGAGCAGATGATGGGGCACTTGGCTTGGTCAGGAAGATTTCCTGGTGAAATGATAGTTGCACTGAGATGTGAATGAAGAGTGGGGTTAAGTAGGTGAAGAGATGTAGGGAGAATGTTCCAGGCAAGGAGTACGGCCAGTGCAAAGGCTAGGAGATGGAACTTCAAGGGCCTGAGGAAGAAGGGCAGTGTTCCTGGAGGATGGAGACTCAGCACAAGCATTGTGTAGGATGCGCCAGCCCAGGCAGGGCTCTACCGGCCTTTTGATGGATTTCTATTTTTATCCTAAGAAAGATGGGGGCGGCGTTACTCTTTTTATAGCTCGAGGTGGGCTGTATTTCAGAGCTGTCACACGATTCTGCAGAAATCCTAGGTGAAGCCATAAACATTGGAGCCTCTCCTGGTGGTCCCGCAGTGTATGTGAAGTAATTGAGCTTGTGTTCGAAGGGATTTGTCTGGCTTCATTGTGGAGAAAGGACCTGAGGAGGGCAAGAATTGGGCGTGGCAGCCTGGTTAGGCTCTGGCATTGGGACCAGATGGTGGTGGTGCAGTGAAGGGCTGCTTCAGAGGTAAATGGCCAAGACGTGATGAGTTGAATAAGGATGGAGGAGATGGAGGGGGAGGATGCCTCTGAGTTTCTAGCTTGTGTAACTGGATAATGGGCTTGGTCACTGACACGTTGGTCACAAGAGAAGAGAACCAGGTTTTGAGGGAAGGCTTGTGAGTGTGGTCTTGGACATGTTTGCATTTGAGGTGACTTTGGGGTGGGGATATCAGTGGGAGGCTGGGTACTCAGTCTGGAGTTCAGAGAGAGTCCCAGCCCAGAGGCTGCGTATGGTTCTGTGCGTGTGGTAACAGCCCAACCAAAGAATGTAAGCCGAATGGCATGCCCTTTTGGAGAAGTTACTGTCGTGCCCCTTTGGTCATAGGTGGGTGCGGGTGTTTTGGGGGACTTCGGCTCTCTTCCAAAATCCCCAGGTAGGGTCCACTGGGACAAGCGTAGCCCTAGAAGTGAATCCAGGAAGAAACAAAGGCAACCACACAAGTGGTGATGTCCATTGGTTTGAAGGTGGCAGCCTGGAGTAGAGAAGGAGGTGTGACCACATCCAAAAGTCTAATCCAACCATATCCTACCCTTTCACATGGCACCCCACATTCACTCACATCTCATCAGCTGGCACCTCAATTACCTGTGATTACCGAGCACAGACTGAGGCAAATGGGAAAACAAGCGCACACAGCAGAGACTCACGTCTTCAGACCCTTGTACCTGAGGTTAGTGCAGTCTCTTCAAATTCAAAATGTTCTGGAAACTCAAAAGTTTTTTGTTTAGTTCGGTGCAAACTCATTTGGCCTCAAAACCTGCCTGAAGGGCTTCCCTGGTGGCGCAGTTGTTGAGAGTCCGCCTGCCGCTGCAGGGAACACGGGTTCGTGCCCCGGTCCGGGAAGATCCCACATGCCGCGGAGCGGCTGGGCCCATGAGCCATGGCCGCTGAGCCTGCACGTCCGGAGCCTGTGCTCCGCAACGGGAGAGGCCACAACAGTGCAAGGCCCGCGTACTGCAAAAAAAAAAAAAAAAAAAACCTGCCTGAAGGGACATGAAGCTGTTTATAGTGTTTATTTATCCTAGTTGGTGCGAATAGTCACACATTTTGCTGCAGGAATGTGGTGTGTTTGATTACAGGGTGTTGTGCTGTTCCAGAGCCCGCAGCTGGTGGTGGTGGCGTGTGGGGGGTGGTCACCTTATACAGATACTGTGAATAATTCTAAATTCCAAACACATTCCTTCAAATTCTAGAAGGGGGCTAGTGGACCATTTTATCATCAATCTTTTACTACTCAGGGGAGCATACAAGAAAATTTAAGCATGCTAAAAATGATGATCTTCAAAGTGTGAAAAGCATGATCCCATGTTGGTAGAAACAATTGGTTTTTGAGCACTCAGAACACTGCTAAACAGTGTTCTAGACACTGAGGATGGTGCAGTGAACAAAACAAGGCCTACGAGTTCACAAAGCTGACAAAATTGTAGCTTTTAAAATTCTATAAAAGATGTACACACAGATTTGCAGATATGAAGTACTGAAGGGCAGACAGTAAAATTCTAAAACAGGCATTATGAGTAATTTGTTTTCATTTTTTCTTCACATTTCCAAATTTTCCTCTAATGCTCAGCACTCGTTTTGGAATTATTATTATTAATTTTTTCTTTTTTTCAGTACGCGGCCTTCTCACTGCTGTGGCCTCTCCCGTTGCAGAGCACAGGCTCCGGACGCTCAGGCTCAGTGGCCATGGCTCACGGGCCCAGCCGCTCCGCGGTATGTGGAATCCTCCCGGACCGGGGCACGAACCTGTGTCCCCTGATCAGCAGGCGGACTCTCAACCACTGCGCCACCAGGGAAGCCCTATTATTATTATTTTTAAAAGAGAATGGAGATCTTTAATTAACTAGGAATTTCTACGGACCTACAGCAGGACCGGAGCCCTCCTCTGCCTCCGCAGTCGGGTAGTCGCTGTAGCTGCTGGGGGAGTCTCCGTGCATTTCTGAGGCCGCACCAGCAGAAGGCGCCGCGCTCACGGGGCTCGGGGTGGGGCCGCGGCCGCGCTTTTCTCCCCAGCAACACCCGCCCGCGCGCCGCTCCGGAGGCGCGGCCTCCCGGCTTTCCCCGCCGGGCCTCCCCACCCGCCCCGC
>NW_006790200.1:777035-781752 GCF_000442215.2 Lipotes vexillifer | reverse complement strand
GGGCCTCCCCACCCGCCCCGCCCCCCCGTCCGCAGAGCACCCAGCAGCGGCGGTGGCCGCGCTGCTCGGACCTAGCCCGCGCCTCGCCCCTAGGTCCGGGCCGACCCTGGCGCGGCGGGCGGTACCCAGCTCCTCGCAAACCCGCCCGCGCAGCGCGGGAGGGAGGAGGGGGTGCAGCGCGCGGCCCCGCCCGCCCGGGCCGTCTGCCCCCCCTCCGCACCCGGCGCCGCCCTCCCCTTCCCTGCCTCCGCCCTTCCGCGGGGTTGGCCGGGCCGTGGCTGACTCGTACTTTGGAGCCGGATGGGGAGACGTGACCGCCGAGATACAGGCTGCGCCGGGAACAGGCGCGGGGGGAGGGGGCGGAGGCCGAGTTTCTGGGCACCTGGCGGCCGGGGCGGATGGGGAGGGCAGAGGCTGCCCCTGCCCCCGCTCCGGGTTCCCAGGGGAGCGGGAAGGGAAATGCGCTCCTCCCTGGCGCTCGGGGCCCCCGCCCTGGGCCTCGGTGTGTGCGCGTCGCGCTGGTTCCGTTCCTTCTGCTCCTCTGCTCCGCCGCGCCCCGGGCCGCCCTGCAGCGGGGAGAGTCTGGCCTGGGAGGGCGGCCAGGTTACCAGTCGTGTCCGCCGTAGGTGGTCAGTCCTCCCTCAGGAACGAGGGAAGGAATTTATGCAGTCAGATCCAACCAACATTGAATCCCAGCCTCGGTCCAGCTTAGTTTCTTAATCTGTGAAATGGGAAAAGGAATACCTAACCTCCCAGTAGGCCCCCAGGTTTTCACACCAGGAACCTTGTGACGCCACGAGATGTGCCGGGGAGAATTCTAAGGGAGGGAAGAATTATCCATTCCTAAATCCAATAAAGGGCCATCTCGTGGCGTCTCTACTGCATTTCCCAAGGCCTTCGGCAATCTCTTGTTCGCCCTTATTTTGCCCAGGAAAGACCTTCCAATTCACACTAGTTACCCTTCATAGAGTTTCCTTCTCCGTGATGGGGATTCAGAGGGAGAGGAGTGCACAAGCATTTCAGTGACACACTTTCTCTTTGGGTTAAATGCGTCAGCCCTAGGATTAAGTTTGGCTTTTCTAGGGCTCTGATTGCAAACAAGGCTTGAGATGAAAAACTCAAAATCCCAAGATCTTAGAGTCAAAAGGCGGGGTGGGGGGAGGTCTTGCCCCACTATGCTTAACTGCTGGTCTTTCACATTTCAGTCACTGCTCTGCCACTTGCTGGCTGTGCCTGCTTCACCAAGGTACTGAATGTCGCTCACTCTCAGTTTTCTCAGCTGTCAAATGGGAACACAACACTGCTTGGTGGTGACAGGCTCAGGTATCCAGGATGGATCTCTGACTTTCACAAACTCTCATGAGTCCTTTAGGCAGCATTGCCATTTGTCAGGAAATTCTTCCTAGTTGTAGATCCTCCCCAGGTTCAAGGCCATATTTCTGCTTCTCAGTCTTGGGAGAGGACTGTTGGTCCCCCCCTTGTTAATGTCATTTCCCTTGCAGCAGACAGGCCACTGCCAAGCTCCTCAGCCTGACCTTCCTTTACCCCTGGCTTCAGATATGGTTTCGGGGTCCTCCCCAAATCCTGTAGATTGCGGAGGTGCGGGTGGACAAATGCTGAGAGAGCTGAGAGGCCCAGACATGGACATTTTCCCTAAATTTGTGAGTTACTAGCAAAACAGGAAGAAAAGAATGCTTACTGAAAATTACCTCCATGCTGGGGTGATTTATCTCAGGGCCCTCACAAGAACCTTTGAGGCAGGAAGCATCACCTCCTTTTTGCCCGTAAGAAAGCAGAGGACCTGTTGCCCAGGTCCCCAATCTGTCCTTAGCTGGGTCCTCCTCCACCTCTGAGGACAGAGTGTTACAGGTGGTGCCACCTCCACCTAGGGCCCCTTCCAGGTATGCCTTGTCGACAGGAAATGGCTGCAGTTCCTACTGATGCCTGGTTCTCCTGCCAGTGAGGTTCATGGTCGTTATCACTGGCTTGAAAGGCCAGTTGGCTCTTGGGAAATAAACAGAAGCCTCACCCTTCCTTCCTGTTGAAAACTTTGGCCTCAGCTGCAGAGTGGATGCCTGGGAAACACGTTTCAACTCCAGCCTTGGGGAGCCCAACTGCTCCTGGAGATCTGCCAAGGCTGCTCTCGGGGGAGGTGGGGGGTTGTTGGAGTTGGGAAGTCTGAAGGCCAGGGGGCCCCCCCGCTCTGGGAGTGTGGGCCTCATCTGGACACTCTTGACGGTGACCATCTGCATCAGTGGTTCTCATTCCTGGCTGCCAAGTGAAAGAATGCTGATGCCTGGGCTCCACCACAGACCAGTGAAATCACCTTTCTGGGAGGGGGTCCTTGTGTCAACAATTGTGATTTCTAAAGCACCCCCAGGTAATTCCAGAGTGCTGTTGTGGTTGAGAAACACTGAGGGAGATCAATACAAACAGTGGTCAAAGGACAGAATGGGAAAAAGCATTTGATATCTGAACAAAGGAGGATCTGCGCTAGAGACCAACTAATAAAAGCTGTCCGAGGCAGGAAGGCTCCTTCCGCTGTGGCTGAGCAGGACTGTGGAATACTTGGAAAGAGTCCACCCGTCTGGGAACTGGCATGACTCGATGCCCAGGAACAGAGGGAAGAACCCAGCGTGACTCCAGGTCCCTCTGGGCCACTGTGCCTGCTTCTCAGATCCACGTTCGTGCTGCCGGGAGAGGCCCCTGATGCTCCTGTGCGCCTCAGTTCTTCCAGTCCAACTGGATTGCTTGCTGTTCCCAGAACTCCCCCTGATCTTTCCCCTTCTAGGTTTTGGTTCCCGGCATTTGATTCCATCTGGAATGTCCTTTCCCCATCTGTTGAAATCCTTCCTCTTCAAGGTCCCTGCCCTAATGCCAGCTCCACCAGAAAGCCTCCACCTTCTGGAAGCGCCTGCACCCCCTTCCCAGACTGTCACTGCCCGGGTGTGCGCAGGGTTCTCTCCCTGGCCAGGCTGTAGATGCAGGATGGGCGGGGACGATCACACTCCTCTGTGCCTCTTCCTCCTCCGCCTGTCTCTGGGGGTGGGGTGGAGGCGCCTTGCGTGGAGGAGTCCCACGCTTTTCCTGAATGCTACAGAATTTGTCCCCGTTCCAGGACAGGGTGGACAGCCACAAAGATAAATCCTCTCTGCTCATGCCCCTTCCTGATAGTTCTCTGGCCCGTCCGCTCCATTTCCGGAGTGTCAGGAGGGCTTGTGGTTAGCAGGCAGCGACAGGAAAGAGCTGAGGCCAGGCCTTGACCCAGCGCACGTGGTGTGCGCAGCATCTGAGTAGCTTCCCCTGGGGAGGGACGGGTAGAAAGACTGAGGTAGGGGATGAGAGCGTCGAGTCCCTGGATGCTTGGCGCAGTCTCTTCCCACAGACAGACCCAAAGTCTTAAAGGGAGGGGTAGGACCCCGTGACCTCGGGCGCCGCCGAGGCCAGTGCTGGTGCCACGGAACCGCCTCCTCCCGACAGCGGGGCGTCCGCCGGCCCGCGCCGCAGGTGACCCCGGTCGCTGCCAGGCGTCCCCGCTCCCCGCCGAGCACCCCCAGCGCCCCCGCCGCAGCCGCCTTCTTGGGGTTTTCCGGCTCGGAGCGCCTCAAACGACCTCGGCAGCCGCCAGCCCGGGCCGCTCCCCCGCCCCGCCCCCCGCCTCCCTGGCCGCGGAGCAGGGCTTTCTCCCCCCCCCCGCCGCAGCCGCCTTCTTGGGGTTTTCCGGCTCGGAGCGCCTCAAACGACCTCGGCAGCCGCCAGCCCGGGCCGCTCCCCCGCCCCGCCCCCCGCCTCCCTGGCCGCGGAGCAGGGCTTTCTGATGAGTCAGCGGGAGCCGGGGAGCCTCCAGCCTCCCCGGGCATCTGCTCCGGTGACGCACCGTGACTCACGGGCGCCTGGGCAGCCACAGCCGCCGAGGGCGCAGCGCGGAGCCGGGACGCCGAGCGCAGGCCTCCGCCGCGGCCGAGCGGGCCCCGGGAGGGCCGGGCTCCGCGCCCCGCGACCGGCGTCTGGCTCCTCCCGCGCGCCCAGCGCCTCCCGCCTCCCGCGCCTCCCGCTCCCGCCCGCCTCCGGCACCCTCCTCCCCCGGCCCCTCGGCTCCCCTGGCCCCAATCCAAGCTGACATCAGACGCTGGCCGCCCGGCCACCCTCTGAGTCAACAGTTTCCGAAGCTGAGCCCGCTGCCAGGGGCTGGGAGAGAGCGCTGCCTCCGGGGGAGGCGGTGCGGGGCTGGCCGGGTCTGGCAGCCGCGGGAGGGTGGAGGTGGGTGGGGACCAGCGGAGCTTTTTACAAGAAGTCACGGCGGGTAGGGGAACCGAGAGAGTGAAAAACGCCCTGCGGAGCTGCCGGGGCGGGGAGGGAACCTGCGCCCGGAGCCACGTGCTGGAGCCGGCGCTGGGTGGGTGGCTTGGGGAGGCGTGGGGGAGGGAGAGGCCCTTGCTGGGAAAGGCCCCAGGCCACGTTTCTGGGGGCGGAGAAGAACCGCGGGTGGACACGCTCGGCCCCAGGCCACCAGGGAATGTTCGTGTCTGGAGAACGCGGCCCAGATCCCTTTGATGGGAGCAGCTCTG
Organism: Lipotes vexillifer; assembly: GCF_000442215.2. Taxonomy (NCBI): domain Eukaryota; kingdom Metazoa; phylum Chordata; class Mammalia; order Artiodactyla; family Lipotidae; genus Lipotes; species Lipotes vexillifer. The sequence continues at coordinate 777,184 of NW_006790200.1, read as the reverse complement.
GCCAAGCCTGGAGGGCTGGCCCTGCCTGCTTAGGGTTGGACCTGAAGAAATGCGCTGGCCTAACCCAATGGCCTCCGCTGACCTCGGTGGGATGGGGTTAGGGCTGGAGGCACCTCCGCCTCCCACCCCTCAAAGAGTTTCTGTCCAAG
>NW_006790200.1:763033-776955 GCF_000442215.2 Lipotes vexillifer | reverse complement strand
TGGCTGCCCAGTGAAGGCGGGGGGAGTAGTAGGAAGAAGGAAGGAGGCGTAAAAAGAAGGAAGAAGAATTTAAAGAACATGCCAAGGACATAACTGCAGTCCTTGGAAAGGTGAGTTTCCTACTACCTGAGGAATCAGGCCAGAATCCTCAGAGGAAAGAAAATGGATTCGCTGCAGGAAGGAATGTGGAGCCTGGGCTGCTTCCTCTGAGTAAGAGGCTGGAGCCTCTGGGTGCTCTGGTCTGCCACTGTCCGTGTTGAGCACCCACTTTGAGAGGCTGCCTCCTGTGGCTCTAGGATGCTCAAGAAGGGCAAAAGACCCTTTAAAAAGTACCCACCTGCAGTGGCCTAAGCGGCACCTAGAAGCTTCCTTAACCCTGACAGTTTTCTCTGCCCTTGTCAGAAGGGAGAGGAGCCAGGAAGACAGAAAGGCAGCAAAGCTCCACAGGCACCTGGGTTTCCTCCTCTCCCACTCCATCCCACCTCACCCCTCCCTCCCTTGACCCCCAGGATGAGCAAGACTGCCGTTAGTGGGCCTCCAGCTGCAATTTATTCTCCGTCTCTTTCCGGGATTTGACTTGCCGTTCTTTCCAAAGCCACAGCTCGACAAGTGATGCCAGCCCGTGGAGGGGGTGTTGTGTCTCATCGTGCAGGCAAAAGTAGCACAACAGCTGGGTGAACCCAGCCCATCCGGATCCGTCCAGAGCTGTTTGTCAGGACCACGTGAGCTGCCTCTTGCCCCATGTGACCCCCGTTCAAACTCAGGCAGAGCAAGAGCTCCCGGCCCCCTTCTCCTTGGGCAGCCTTCTCCCAAGTGTGTGGATGGGTGGCTCCTTCCTGCCAGGTCAAAATAGCATCGAGCCAGACTTCTGGGAAGCTCTGTATTCCAGACCTCTGTAAAATTTAAAATAACAGCTCTTGGGAAGCCAGGGGGTCTAGTTTGCTGAGGTGGGACAAGATGCAGAGCCCTGTGACATCAAAGGGCAGAAATACTGGCTGGGGATCTGTATGGAAAGTGTTAGTAGCAGGAGGCCCTGGGCCCTGTGTGGTTGCCCTTCGGGGAAGTTGGTGGGCTGGACCAGTGGGGGTTATCCTAGGAGGCTAAGGCCAGGTGCAGAATGGGGGCTGTGGCCGGATACTTAAGCCACAAACACTGCAACCCCCAACTTCCACTTTTTTTTTTCATGCTGAGAACTCTCTTGGTAGAGGCTGCTTCCTCCACTGTTTCAAATTCTGATTTCTCATGTATCTGTCAGAGAGACAGTTATCACGATCTGGGTGAAGCTCTTTTCTGCCATTCCACAATCTGTGGACTTGTAGCCCTCCGCACCTGCACGTAACCCTTACCATGCTTTGCTTGGCCTGAGAGGTTTCGCTGTCTTCAACTTCCCTCTCTACCCGGAGGCCTAATGGGAGGCCCAGAGTTTCACCTTTGCAACTCCCTCTTGGTGGAACTCATGGGGAAGTGAATTAGCTGTCAACTCTGCCCTCCTCTGCCCCACGCTTGGCCTGATAGCCTCCTTTGTGTCTGAGGGCACTTCCTGTTTGCTGTGTCTGCTGCTTCCACAAGAGCTTCATCCTGGGTTTTGACCCAACCTGCTCTTTGCCTGACAGTTCCGCCCAGCCTTTGGGACCCTGGCTTGTTATCCTGATTGACACCTGGCAGCCATTCAGCAGGGAGAGCTTATGCACCTTCCCTTAGCAGTAGGATCTAGGGCAAAGGGTGGATGGAGCCTAAGCTGCTTCACTAAAGCCAGCCAGCCCGTTGCGTGTGCCTGCACACCCAGGTGGACCTAACTGAAGCTAACACGTCGGGTAAATCCACAGTCATACAAAAAATAAGGCCTGCAACCCTTCACAAAACTTTTTTCAAAGCATACCATTAAATATGAGATTCCCGGTATGTATTTAGAGGGCTCATTTTCCTTGCAACTTCTGAGGAATAGATATATTGAAAGTGAGATACGAAATTAGGAGATGAATTAGCAGAGATTAGACTATTTTCAGGGGTCGTGTAACAAAGTCCTGTATTACTGCAGATGCCAGACAAGTTGGAGATGAAACTGAGCCGAACGAGGAATATCTTGCCTCAAAAGATTTGGCGTAACTCCTCAAAACATCTGGCATCCCTTGGTAGCGTTTATCACTCCACTGAAAAGCTGGCCTTCTCCAGCCATCCTTGACCACGTAATGGAGCAGAGAGCGGGGCACTGTGTGTCAGAAAATCTGGTTCCGTCTCTGGCTCTGCCGTGTCTGAGCTCTGCTACCTCGGGCCACCCGCTGATCTGTCTTTGCCTTGGTTTCTTCTGTAAAATAGAGATCCTTATACCTACCTCTTAGGGCTCTTGTGAGGACCAGAGGAGGTAATTGACACTTGGTGGGTGCTCAGTAAAGGGTAGCCTACAATGTTTTAGACTTTCTAACTGTTGGGATAACAACTTCCTTAAGTGTATAATCTTCTCCATTGGGTTTCTTTAGGTTTAGGTTCTGTCCAGGGTCAAGAAGGTCAAACAGAGAGCGTTGAGCTCTTTTTCAGAAGCCACTGGAGCAAAGACCAACATCTCTAGGAGAGGTAAGGAATTTAAGAGCAGCACAATCTGCTAACCAATCGTGGGTTTCAGGCCTGAGAGAAACCTGATAATGAATCATTCTGAGGCCTAATCAGTGACAAAGATGACCTTTGCCCAGACACTGGCATGTCTGAGCTGCTGAATGAGCCTTTAGTGCAGGAGGTGTTGAAAGAGCCTAATAAATACTTATTCATTGAGTCAAATCCAAGAGTTTGAAGACAAATGCAAAGTTTATATTTTGTGTGCCCCTTGACCGTGTGAGATGTTACCCTGAGGGAAAACACTAAATCAGACCCTGCTCTAGTGTGTGATGGGTCCCAGAGCCACATATCGGGCCCTGTACTCTTGCTTCTGTGAATGGGAGCAGGTAATGTTCCCAGGAAGGACAGATTAATGGGCTGCATTGGACATCCTTTGGAGAGGGAGTAAGAACTGTCCTTTGCACCTCACCTCAGCTCTTTTTGGCCCATCTGACACCAATCCAGGGAACATATGGTATATTAGTCTCCTAGGACTGCATAACCAAGCACCACAAACTGGGTATCTCGAAACAACAGAAATGTATTTGCTCAGAGTCCTGGAGGCTGGAGGTTTGAAATCAAGGTATCAGCAAGGCCCTGCTCCCTCTGAGACTCTGGGTGGACTCCTTCCTTGGCTCTTCCTAGCTTCAGATAGCTGGCAGTCCTTGGCATTCCTTGGCCTGCAGCTACATCACTCCAATCTCTGCCTCTGTTAGCCTGTGGTGTTCTGTGTGCATCTTCATATGGCAATCTCCTCTTTCTTAGAACCCCAGTCATACTGGGTAAGGGCCCACCCTAATAGCCTCTTCTTAACTTGTTACACCTGCAAAGACCCTGTTTCCAAATAAGGTCACATCCACAGGCACTGGGGGATTAGGCTTTTACAATATCTCTTTTAGGGAAAACAATTCAACCCATAACATATGGTAAGAGCGATACCTTTGATAAACAGGCTGCCACACAGGCTGAGAAGGTCGTCAACATGGGCATTCTGCCCTGTGCCAGCAAGGGGGCAAATTGGGACAGCAAGTTGGCAGTCCATCTATCAGGAGCCTCAGAAACATTCATATCCTTGAATCCAGTGACTCACAGCTAGGAATCCAGCTGTTGGAAGTCATCAAAAATGTTGATAAAACCTTATGCACAGAGGTATTCATCTAAGTGTTGTTTATAATAATTATTAGAAACAACTTCAATGTCCAGCAGTTAGGGATGGTTATTAAAATGAGCCACATCTACATGAGGGGGGTGTTATATAGCCTTTAGAAATGATATTTCCAGAAAAAAATTTGTAACATGGGAAAAAATGAAATAAAATGATATATTCTATATGTTGTCAACTTTATAAAAAATATACAAGGAAGAAAAACATCAACATAATGTTAGAAGTCTCCCTCCTTCTTGTGAGAGATTATGAGTGATTTTTAAAAATTATTATTATGGCATTATATATATTCTCTGCATTAGCTTTATAACCAAGGGAAAAAACCCTAATGTTATTTTTAAAATAGACATATAAATAGTTCCCTGGAATATACATTCCAGGGAAGTTCTGGCTGCGAGGAGAGTAGCAGCTGCTGGGTGTCCAGCTGATTTCTGTGTTTATAAGCCATAGCCGTAACCCTCTAGAGTTTCTCAGCATGTAGTTGGATGGCTCCTTGCCTCAGAATTACCCATGATGCTTATTTAAAAATGCAGAATTCTAGGCCTACTAGATCAGGATCTCTAGGCACAGGGCCCAGGAATTTGCATTCTTATAGGCTCTGCACACTTGAGTTTGAATTCCCCTTGCCTTAGAGGCTGTGGACAACCCATTCATCAGTAATCCAGCATGGTTTCTCACATCAGTCACTTTTGCTTTGAAGAGAAATTATTCTGTTTATAAAGTTCCTTCTTGGTTGTGCCTAAGACGGGAAGCTGCAAAACATATTCAAAAGAATAGAAAATTCATAATTGTATTATATTTTGGAACTCAGTAACAGCAAGTTGTGTTTCCTAATTTACATTAGGCTAATAATTAAAACGAGTTAACATTCCCAGACTCTACCCTAGGTTGGAATTGAGTAGCTGCAGGAGGACGTCAGCCCACAGGGAAAGCTTTACCCTATTAACAAGTGGGTATCCCACATGCCATTAGTTGAGAATCGTAATTATAGACATGATTACTTTTAACTCACAACCTGAGGTGTCCTTTATTGATTGGTTTAGGGGAGCGCTATCAGAGGACAGTAGAAAGTTCTCCACTTTGAGGTGTGTGCTGGCTCAGGGCAGGCGCTGGCTGAGAAAGCCCTCCCAGCCCTCTGGGGCTGTGACTTGTCCAGACCCAGGGGAGCTGTAACTGCTGGGTTGGAGGAGGGACAGCAGCTGTGCAATTTCAGCCATCTCATCAGTAGGTGAAACTCAACACCGCAAAGAGGCAATAATTCAGGGTATTAGTCCACACTTGTTGCTTCCGGAGTTGGTCACAGCCTCCTGGGAGAAAAGATGAGCCATCCTGAGAATGAAGACAGCTCCAGGTGGGAGCTATAAGGAAAAAGGGCATCTTGCCTCCTGGCAGGGACCATATCCCCCCTCTGTGCCCTCTCGCCCTCTCGTAGAACAGATGGCTTCAGGCTGCAGGACCCCGCACCTGATCCGCGCTGTTTGGGCGGGAAGAGGGCCACAGGAGGTGGTTGAAGTGCGTGGCCCCTTTTAATAACACCTTCCATTTGTGCTGTGTCATAATCCCCAGTGCTCTGGCAGTACTGGATCGCCCCGCGGTGGGAAATGAGACCTGGATGGGCAGGGCTGTCGTCAGCTCACCAACTCAGGGAGGCCCTGAGCAGTGGGGCTGAGAGCCGGGCTCTGGGGAGCACAGGGCAGGAGGTCAGGCCAGTTGTGCCTTCTTCCCTGCGGCATAGGGAGGGAGGGAGCAGAGGAAGGCAGCCAAAAGGGTTAGGACCCATCAAGGAGGAAAAACTGTAAAAGGAAGCCCTGTAACTTTCATGCAACATGTAATTAACTCTCAGCAGAAGATGCCACAGATTCATAATGGAAGCCGACAGCAGGGGAGGAAGGCTCCGACAAGCATGAGATTTCTTGGGGGTTTTTTTAAATTTAATTTTTAAAGGAACACGAACAGTTGCAATTATAATCGTGGACCTTCAGTGATAGTGTCTCCCCAGCAGCAAGCCAGCTCATGCTGTCTCCCACTCTACCCAGGCAGGATGAGCAGGAAGGGCTTTTCTGCCTGGAGCTCTCTCCGGGCTCCTGGTGCCCCAGGGTGGGTCTGTCAGCAGCCCCTGCTCTGTCAGCCTGCCTGGCGTGTGAGTCCGTCCCAGAGCCCTCTCTTCTCCGTGACAGCTGTCCTTGGAGTCACCCTGGTCTCCAGCCAGGGGCTCCCAAGGTCGCCCTTCTGGCAAAGCCCAGGCCTCTTCCCTAGTGCCCTGCCTTCAGTAGGGTGGCCGCACCCCATGAGGAAGGGAAGTGCAGCTGGAGAGGAAAGGCAAGGAGCCCTGGGGTGGGATGGCTGCAGGTGGGCAGTGCCTGGACATCCACCAGGACAAACGGGGCCAACGTTCTCCCAGGCACAAAGGGCTCTCTGTGCGGGACACACCCAGCCCCGTGTGCAATCTGGGAGGCTCACGTCTCCTAACACAAAGGAGGCCCATTCCCAGACAGTCCTGGGTGTGGCCCGTAGGCTGAACCCTGCTGGGCAGGGCCCCAGTGACCCATCTGGATGGGTGACTTCAGTCCTCATTATGCTCTGGTCTGCACGTGAGGATGGAGAGAGGCTGCTTAACTCCACAGGACATTGGGCAACTGCCTTTTCTTCCTCTGGGAAAGAGGCTGTGAACTATGAAGCGGACATTCATTTATTTAATTTTTTCCTTAAAATTTATTTATTTATTTTATTTATTTATTTTTGGATGCGTTGGGTCTTCGTTGCCGTGCGCGGGTTTTCTCTAGTTGGGGCGAGTGGGGGCTGCTCTTCGTTGCGGTGCGCGGGCTTCTCATTGCCGTGGCTTCTCTTGTTGCGGAGCACGGGCTCTAGGTGCACAGGCGTCAGGAGTTGCGGCACGCGGGCTCCAGAGCGCAGGCATCAGTAGTTGTGGCTCGCGGGCTCTAGAGCGCAGGCTCAGTAGTTGTGGCACACGGGCTTAGTGGCTCTGCGGCATGTGGGACCTTCCTGGACCAGGGCTCGAACCCGTGTCCCCTGCATTGGCAGGCAGATTCTTAACCATTGCACCACCAGGGAAGTCCCGAGGACATTCATTTATTGAACATATATTTCTTGGGCACCATCTAGGTGCCAGCAAATAAAACAGACAAATTTTCCTGCTCTTAAGAGCTTACGTTTGACACAGAAGCATAGGCGCTTCTCCTCTGCATTCGTTTCCTAGGGCTGCTGTAACAAAGTACCACAGATTGGGTGCCTTAAGCAACAGAAATGTATTTTCTTACAGTTCTAGAGATTAGAAGTCCAGGATCAAGGTCTGGGCAGGGTTGGTTCCCTCTGAGAGGCTGTGAGGCCTGTAAGGGCAAGTCTGTTCCAGGCCTTTCCCCTCACTTCTGGTGGGTGCTGGCAATCTTTGGTGTTCCTTGGTGTACAGCTGCAGCACCCCAACTTCTGCCTGCATCTTCACATGGTGTTCTCCCTGTGTGTCTCTTTATCCAAATTTCCCCTTTTTATAAAGACACCAATAGTGCTAAATTAGAGCCCACCCTAATGGCCTCATTAACTTGATCATCTCTGGAAAGACTTTATCTTCAACAAAGGTCACATTCTGAGCTACTAAGGGTTAGGACTCCGACATGTCTTCTTTCTTTGAGGGTGGACATAATTCAAGCCATAACAGCCTCTACGGAGAAGTGCAGGAAAGTATGGAGGAGTGTCATTTGCCTTTGAGGTGTCTGCAGGCTCCTGCTTCCTCAAGGTCTCTCGTGAATACATCTGATTGGTGGAACCTGGGTCATGAATCTGTGCCCCACTGCAAGGCAGGCTGGGAAATCGAGTTTCTGGCTTCTTACCTTGGGGAGGATGGACATCTAATGTGGGATCTTACCCAAACACGGGAAGCGCATTCAAAGGATTCATGCAAAGGTGGCCACAAAGCACAAGAGAAATCTACTATGCAGGTGCTTTCAGATTTTCTCCAAGGGGACCCAAAAATCATAGAATGAGAACAACAGCATCAATGTCTCGTCTGCCCTTTAATGCCTGGTATTGTGTGCTGCCCACTGCAGGGACCAAATGTGGGTGACCACAGAGGACATCTGGCCAGTCTACATAATAGTGAACAACTAACATTTAGTAAGCATTTACTATGTGCCAGGAAATTTTCTAAGCTCCTTACATGCATTGCCTCATTTAATCCTCACAACAGCCTTATGAAATAGCGATGATTAGCCCCTTTCACAGATGAGAGAACTGAGGTACAGAGAAGTTAAGTAACTTAGCCTACTAGGTGAGAGGGTCAGTATTAGAACCCAGCCATTTCAATCTGAGACTGAGAGCTTAGCCACCGTGCTCCCTAAGAGCACAGTGATGGAAGAAGATGATGAGAGATGGAAGCCAGGCTTTAGGGCAAGTGGGTGAGTGCTTATTAAGCAATTGCCCAGATGTCAACCTGGGAGCTCACTGGAGCCACCCCTGAATGGCATATACATTGTCTCACACTGTCTGAGCCAAGGTGGGTGTGATGTTGGCCTGAGGCACCCTGACAAAGTCCTCAGGAATCCTGGGAGAGAGGCGTGGGGAGAGGCAGGAGGGAGGGGAAGGGGAGCCTGCAGCTGGGGTGCTGCAGGACCGGCCCAGGAGGCCCTGCCTGGCGTGGTTGAGGATGGCCTACATCCAGGATGCAGGGGGCTGGGCAGGGGCTGGCTCTCCTGAGAGGCAGGGAGAGCCCAAACTGGGCCCTTGCCAAGGTGCTGCCTGGAGAGGGCCAGATGTTCCCAAAGGTTCTTCCCCAGTGACCTGGAGGAACAGCTGGGCCTTGGAGGGGCCGGGTGGCTGCCAGGGCCGACCCTCCGTGTTGAGGTGCATTTGGAAGGTGGTTCAGGTCCCTGACACACAGCCAGAGGCAGAGACCTGGGACCTCTGTGCCTGCCCTGGGGGAAGCTTTGGCCATGCCCTACTCCTGTGACCCTGGATGTTGGAACGTTGCTGTTTCTAATACTTTGGGGGGAAAATGTGGGAAAGGGGGCAGGAGGAGACAAAAGTGAACGGGACATATTTCTGCAGCCCCAAGCATGTTCAGCTGGTGACCTTCTGAGGCCCTGGCCCTTAGGATTGGGCCTTGAACCTCATACACTCCAATCCAGAGTATAATTTCAAGGGTGTCCATACACCAGGGGTGTCTGTCATTCACCAGTCAGCCCTCCTCTCGAGAAAGCTGGGACCAGCCTAGCAGCTTCCCTTTCCAAAGGGAAATAGGGGACAAGGTGGTAGCTGGGCTTTTTTTAAAAGGAACAGAAGACAAAGGTAGAGTATTTTCCTCAACAACTTTGATAATAAGGTAAGGATAGTGTGGATTCCTACATACTGGCAGGACATTTCCAAAACATACAAGGGTAACAAAAATAAGAAAGAAACGTGAAGGAAAAGAAATTTTCCACTAGAGGTTTTTATTTTTATTTTTTTTTTGGAGCTTTTCATTACAGTAGGTCACTGTGAAATACAGAGTTAATAAGATAGATCAGCTTCAGAAATGTATGCAAACATCAGTAGTGTTCCAGAGTTTTAAAACCAGGTTAATAGCTACAATAACATGAAAAATACCAATACCTCGCATGTGCCCTGATGTTCAGTTATCTTCCCATAGATAAGAAGCAGAGAAGAGGGACATTCTTAGAATTTAAAGAATGAAGTGAGGCCCGGGTTGCCAGATGAAATACAAGATGGCCTGTTACATTTGAATTCCAGATAAAACAACGAATATTTTGTTAGTATAAAACCACGTTCTGAATATTGCATGGGACATGCCTCTACTAAAAAATTATTTGTCATTTATCTGAGATTCAAATTGAACTGGCTATCATGTATTTTCATTGGCTCAATCTGGCAACCTTGTGTGGGCCTCCGTCCACCCCAGTAGGGGAAGGCAGAGAAGTGACTTCTGGGAGAGTCTGGCAGGCATACGCCTCGTGTCGGGGACTCCAGGGAGACCAGGCCTACAGCTCCAGGGCTACCGTGTAGGGCCCTGGGAAAAGGCCCTGAGCCTCTTCTCAGAGATCTCCCTGGAGGGAAGAGGCAGGGCCCAACAGCTGCAGAAGGAAGCCTTGAAAACAGCCTGGAAACAATTCAGCCTTCTCCTGGCAGCTGCCAACACATCTACAAGTGCACCAGGGCTCCCAGACCACACGCCGGGCCACCTCCCGTAGTCTTGAGAGGTCACCCTGACCCCCCTGGGGTATAGTAACACTGAGCCACACCTGAGCTGACCCTGTGAACGCCCCAGCCTGCACTGACCTCTCCTTCAGGTCTGCCTGTGTCAGCCCTGCTCACGCTGGCTGAATTTCCCCACATTCTCTGGGGTTGAGGTCATCGAATACCCATGGGCCTTTCCTGCAAGGCTGAAGTGCCAATCCCTGGGCATTAGCTGGGTGACTAGTTATTTGTGTGCTGTCCACAGGTAACCTAGGGAGGGGAAGTGTGGGCACCTGCTGCCCAGGAGCCCTGGGAAATCACTGGGTGAGAGAGTCCAGCAGTCTCTCCCCAGAAGGTGAGTGGAGCCTGCCTGCCTGAGGGCTCTGGGCGAGCTGCAGACCCTCCAGCCTCGCAGGCCCCCTGCTATGCTAGCTCTGCTGAGGGGCAGGTCTCCTTGTGGCTTTCCTCCCAGGGCTGTGTGGCAGCTGTTCTCCTGTCCTTTCCCAGAGAACAGGGAGGGAAGAGGGAAGGAGAAAAAGGGGCAGGCCTGTCCCGGGAAGTTTCAGCTTGAATGTTGGACCAGAGCACTCACTGGAGTGCTGAGAAAGGAAGGAAGGAAGGACAGCCTGTGAGCAGAGCATGGCTTTGATAAGCATCTCTTGTGAGGTGCGTTTAGTCCCATTTTCACAGAAGATGAAACTGAGGCCCAGGGAGTTTGTGGAACTTTCCTCAGGTCACACAGAAAATGCTAGAGTCAGAACTCACAGCCAGACCACTCTGATTCTTTTTTTTAAAAATACTTATGTATTTATTTATTTGGCTGTATCGGGTCTTAGTTGCGGCACGCGGGATCTTTCGTTGAGCAATGCGGCTTCTCTCTATCTGTGGTGTGTGGGATCTAGAGCGCGCAGGCTTAGTTGCCCCGCGGCATGTGGGATCTTAGTTCCCTGACCGGGGATTGAACCTGCGTTCCCTGCATTGGAAGGCAGATTCTTAACCATTGGACTGCCAGGGAAGTCCCCAGACCACTCTGATTCTTAAACCTGGGCCCATTCTATTGCTCTTTGCTACCCAGGAGAGTCCTGATCTAGCTCAGGAGGAAACAGCTACCGTCAACTCTGTTATTCTACTATGTCAGGTTCCAGCCCACTACCCCCAAGCTTGGCTCACGACTGTGAAATTTCCACTAGAAAATGCTGAAAGGAAACAGCTGTACTTCTCTGTGACACGCCAGGACCCCAATCTTCTGGGCTCGTAACCCTCCTGTCACAGAGCTGAGTGAACGTGCTGGGTGAGGCTGTGGTGCTCTCGGCAGCACGTTGAGAATTGCCCCCAGTCCCCACTCTCGTGGGGCTCATTTGGTAATTCCTGACAGGCTGAAAACCAGCCTCTTAAACCCAGCCTGTGTGCTTGGTTGAGCCTGGTGAAACTGGAACATATAGGCCCCCATGATGCTCCCACCCTCATCCCCAGGGGTTAGTCTGAGGCGTCCCTGCCCCCTTAGCCCTCCTCAGATGTCTCCCACAGAGGGCTCAATCCTTCCTTATCTCGGGCATTTCTCATGTCTCTGGCGCTCCTGCCACCTTGGGTCACTATTCCTCCTCCTCAACACCTCACAGAAGTAGGATGAGAAGAAAGGTCTGCGTGTGGTAGGGAGAGAGAGCGGGGGCTGGGAGGGAAGAGAGAGAGCTCTGTTTCTTCTGATCATGAACTTCCTTTTCTTATAATTTAATTTTATTTTTTAATAAATTTATTTATTTAGTTTTGGCTGCTGTTGGGTGTTCATTGCTGCGCACAGGCTTTCTCTAGTTGGGGCGAGCGGGGTCTACTCTTCGTTGTGGTGCGCCGTCTTCGCATGGCGGTGGCTTCTCTTGTTGCGGAGCACGGGCTCTAGGTGCGCAGGCGTCAGTCGTTGCGGCACGCGGGCTCCAGAGCGCAGGCATCACTAGTTGCGGCACGCGGGCTCTAGAGCGCAGGCTCAGTAGTTGGCTCAGTAGCGCACGGGCTTAGTTGCTCCGCGGCATGTGGGATCTTCGCGGCAGGGCTCGAACCTGTGTTCCCTGCATTGGCAGGCGGATTATTAACCACTGCGCCACCAGGGAAGTCCCGAACTTCTTCACTGACTCATGCATGTGTACTGGCTGGATGCGGAAACACAGGAGGAGATGGAGACTGGATGTGGTAGTACCGGCCAGGCCCCCACACGGCCCAGGCTCTTGGCTCAAAGCCTGTTCCCAGACATTTGTTAACCAAATGACGTTAAAAAGGACTTCCAAGCTCTCCTTGCACCTCCTCTGCTGAGGATTGACTCAGTAGCATTTCTCAGAAGCACCTTTCTTCTGTCACATCTTGCAGCTCCTCTAAGACTCCAGAAACGTCCAGCCTACGCAATGTCTTCTCTTGTTGGAGTGTGGCTCTTGGAGCCCGACTGCCTGGGTTCACGTCCTGGCTCTGAACCGGCTCATACTTGGGCGCATTCCTTAATCTCTCTCTGCCTCAGATCCCTCACCTCTGATGTGGGGATTAGAACATCTGCAGCCTAGAGTTGTTGGGATTACAATGTCAACAGCCATAAAAGACTTAAAATAGTAGCTGGTACATGGTAAGTACTATGTAAGTGTTAGCAGCCATCATCATTTTTTTTTTTTTTTTTTTTTTTTTTGCGGTACGCGGGCCTCTCACTGTTGTGGCCTCTCCCATTGCCGGAGCACAGGCTCCGGACACGAAGGCTGAGCGGCCATGGCTCACGGGCCCAGCCGCTCCGCGGCATGTGGGATCTTCCCGGACCGGGGCACGAACACGTGTCCCCTGCATCGGCAGGCGGACTCTCAACCACTGCGCCACCAGGGAAGCCCCCATCATTATTTTTACTATTATGATGATTCTCTCATCTCTTCCCTTTCCTTCATCTCCAGTCCCATCTTTATCAATGCACTCTCCTGAAGCCTCGGTGGCTGAACAGAGCCATCCTTACATAGGGTGGTGTGAGAGGACTTGGAAGGCTGCAGACTCTCACATGGAGATGAACCAGTGCCTGATGTCTGAGAAGGTGTAGGGACCCCTACAGATGGTTCTGAGGTGGGAAGGAGCAAGTCGCCCTCCACTGTACTGAGCGAAGGGGGACCAGCTTGCAGCAGGGGGCGTATCTCCTGGTGGTGACGGAGCTTTGGCTTTGGGTCCAAACAGTTTAACTCAGGGGAAAACTCGTCAGTCAGAGGAGTGCTGAACATGTCCAGATGAAGGTGAAACTGCACAACTGGTCTCAGATGGGATGAAACCTCACAACTCAGATGGGACTTGAACCCAGCCAAAATTCTGATTGGGACTTGAACCCACTGTCTTTTAATTGAAATCACACACATGGTCTCAGGACTTAATGAAGCTCAGGTTCTTTGTGTCTCATCTCAGAAGGAATTCAGCTAGAGGCAAAGTGAAAGGTAAGTAGATTTATTGAGAGGGATACACATTCTATAGACAGAATGCAGTCTGTCTTAAAAGGCAAAAGTGGCCCTGAAATATGGTGTGGATAGTTTTTATGGGCTGGGTAATTTCATAGGCTAATGAGTGGGAGAATAATTCCAACTATTTTGGAGAAGGGGTGTGGATTTCCAGGAACTGGGCACTGCCCAGTTTTTGGCCTTTTATGGTCAGCCTCAGAGCTGTCATGGTGCCGGTGGGTGTGTCGTTGATCATGCTAATGTATTACAATGAGCGTATAATGAGGCTCAAGGTCCACTGGGAGTCACATCTTCCACCACCTTGGACCTAGTTGGTTCTAACCAGTTTATGTTGTATCTTCAACCTGCTTTGTCCTTCTTTCTTTTTTGGTATCTTACTGTAGTTTGTTTATTTTTTATTTTTTTATTTTTTATTTTTTTGCGGTACGTGGGCCTCTCACTGTTGTGGCCTTTCCCGTTGCGGAGCACAGGCTCCGGACGTGCAGGCTCAGCGGCCATGGCTCACGGGCCCAGCCGCTCCGCGGCAC
>NW_006790200.1:761007-762973 GCF_000442215.2 Lipotes vexillifer | reverse complement strand
CACGGGGGATCTTACCAGCCCGGGGCACGAACCCGTGTCCCCTGCATCGGCAGGCGGACTCTCAACCACTGCGCCACCAGGGAAGCCTGAGTTTGTTTATTTTTAACATCTTTATTGGAGTATAATTGCTTTACAATGGTGTGTTAGTTTCTGCTGTATAACAAACTGAATCAGCTATACATATACATATATCCCCGTATCTCCTCCCTCTTGCGTCTCCCCTCCCACCCTCCCTATCCCACCCCTCTAGGTAGACACAAAGCACAGAGCTGATCTCCCTGTGCTATGTGGCTGCTTCCCACTAGGTATCTATTTTACATGTGGTAGTGTATATATGTCCACGCAACTGGCTGTGTCATTCTTTTAAAGGTTGTGCCCTGCCCCCTTCCCTCCTGTTTCAGAGGTTGCAATTAAGACACTCATACAAAGGACTCTAGTGGGTTGATGGGTGGCTCCCCCAGAAGATATGTCCATGTCCTAGCCCCAAAAACCTGTGAATGTGATCTTGTTTTGAAAAAGGGTCTTTGCAGATGTAATTAAGAATCCCGAGATGAGGTCATCCTGGATTATCCAGGTGTGTCCCAAATCCAATGACAAGTGTCCTTATAAAGAGCAGAAGAGGAGAATTCACAAATACAGAGGAGAAGGTCGTGTGAAGACAGAGGCAGAGATTGAAGTTATGCAGCCAAAGAAAGCCTAGAGCCACCAGAAGCTGGAAGGGAAACTTTGGAGAGAGTGCAGCCCTGAGGACACCTTGACCTTGGATTTTTCCCTCCCAGAACTACAGAAGAATTAATTTCTGTTGTTTTAAGCCACCCAGTTTGTGGTAATTTGTTTCAGTAGCTACAGGAAATTAATAACAAGGACCAATTGCAAACCACAGCCCATCCCCACCCCGAAAGGAAAAGATAAGGGGCCATGGTCTGAAGTGGTGAAGGCAGAGAGAGATGAAACTCAAAGGATCAATGAAGGACTTTCATAGCTTGCTGCATACAATGGAGTGGGTTGTGCACTGCACAACGGTGGGCGCCATGTACAGCATGGTTGTAGATCTGAATATTTATTGCTTGTTTTCTTTCTGCAGGGGTCAGTAAGGTATCTTGAGGTATCTTGATGCCTCTTCCTAAAACACACAAAACTACCCTATGACCTTGTTGGTTTTTGGTGAGAAACATCTAGATAGCCCTGTCCAATAGAACTTTCTGCAAGTATGGAAATGTTATAATTGCGCCATCCAATAGAGTAGCCATGAATCACATGTGACTCTTGAGCACTTAGAATGTGGCTTGTGCAATTGAGCTGAATTTTTGGCTATGTTGGGTCTTTGTTGCAGCACGCGGGCTTTTGTTGCGGCGAGCGAGGGCTACTCTTCTTTGCAGTGCAAGGGCATCTCATTGCAGTGGCTTCTCTTGCTGCGGAGCACGGGCTCTAGGCCCGTGGGCTTCAGTAGTTGTGGCTCGCAGGCTCTAAAGCACAGGCTCAGTAGTTGTGGTACATGGGCTTAGTTGCTCCGCGGCATGTGGGAACTTCCCGGACCAGGGCTCGAACCAGTGTCCCCTGCATTGGCAGGCGGATTCTTAACCACTGTGCCACCAGGGAAGCCCCGAATTTTCTTTTAATTAATGTAAATTTAAAAAGCCACATGTGGCTGGTGGCTACCATATTGGACACACAGCTCTCAGTCAAGAAAATGGAAGCTCAGGACTGCTTGGTGTAGAATTTAGTCACCAGAAGCCTGGCCACTATTCACTAGATATTGTTCATGGGCCCTTCTGCAACTGTAGTCCTTATTGAGTTGAGGGGGTCAGTCAGGGACCAAGGTGGAGGTAGAGGTGGTGGCAGGGAGCAAGGAGTGCCCAGAAGTATGAGAAATGCCCAACTGGACTGGAGCAAGGGTCCAACAGCAGAAGGAGGAAGAGAGAAAGGCTTGCAAGGAGGTAAGAGCTTTCTCTCCAAATTGCTGGCT
>NW_006790200.1:739452-760997 GCF_000442215.2 Lipotes vexillifer | reverse complement strand
TTCCCTACTCTTAGTAAACTTTCATGAATCTGTCAATCATGAAGTTAGCTATACTCTTTAGGAACCCTCCCCACCTTTTCTTCTGGCTGCACTGTGCTACTTGCAGGATCTTAGTTCCCTGACCAGGTATTGAACCTGGGCCCTGTCAGTGAAAGAGTCACGTCCTAACCGCTGGACCACCAGGGAATTCCCTCTTTTAGAACCTATTTTTGCTTTCAGCTTTCAGTTTGGAATAATGATTTTTTTTTTTTTTTTTTTTTTTTTTTGTGGTACGCAGGCCTCTCACTGCTGCGGCCTCTCCCGTTGCGGGGCACAGGCTCCGGACTTGCAGTCCCAGTGGCCATGGCTCATGGGCCCAGCCGCTCCGCGGCATGTGGGATCTTCCCGGACCGGGGCATGAACCCGTGTCCCCAGCATCGGCAGGCGGACTCCCAACCACTGCGCCACCAGGGAAGCCCTTGAATAATGAATTTTTATTTGGAGATAATCATAGAGATGGGCAGGGGGTGCCAGTCTGGGGGCTCCTGGGCCTCGGGGTCATTCACTCCTTGAAAGGGGGCTCTTTGGGAGCAGGTCTGTTTAAGCTCCCAATCAAGCCTGCTATGGGAAGGTGGGAGCTCTCCCTGTCTACGCCACCCCACATCGCCAGGTATAGTGTCCAAACTCCTGTCTGGAGAGCAAGACATTTGCCCAGCTGCACCTTCATCTGTTGAAGGGACCTGAAGACTCCTCCAAGGTGGGAAGAAAGGTCTAATATGTCATTTGGTGATCATCACACTCTCCCCACATGTTGGTAAGCCATGAGTGTGAATTTACTGAAGACTTTTAGGGGTAAGTGCCAGCCAGACAGTGAGGGCCTGGCTATTCCAGCAGCGTCTGCATCGCCTGGGAGCTTGTTAGTGATGCAGACTCTCAGACCCACCTGATGGAATCAAGACTAGGTTGTAAGGTTCCCCATGTGATTGGTGATGCACAGTAAAGTTGGAAACACTGCTCTAGAACAAGGCCCATTCCCTGACATTGATTTAATGGACTTGTTTTGAATTGATTTATGGAGCCGAACTGACCTTGCTCTTTCAGAATTTTGTTGATTTCACCTGGAGAACCTTCCAGTAAAACATAAATCTGCCAAAATAGTTTCCAAGCTCGATTATCCCAGACGGAATCCCCTCCAAGGGCGTGGATGTTCTGAAAGCTCAGGATAAAATGTATTCCACATCCCTGAACTTTGCGAGGGTGACACTTTGGGAGTGTGGTGGAGAGCGAGAACCTCCTTTCAGGGCCAGCTCTGAAGCTCGGCTCTGCATTGGTGGCAACTTTTCCTGCCACACCTGAGAGGACCTGGGCTCTGCCCCCATGGAGAACAGTTACAGTATCTCCATCCTCACCTGTGGTTTCCCTTCACCAAAGCCTGGCAAAGAGGTGACCCTTCTCAGGATTTTCTGAACAGAGCCAGCGGCCCATGGCTATCAAAAGAGTACATGAGCCTACTATCAAAGGGCTTAAAGAGACACAGAATCACCCAATTAGAAAGTGGTATTAAGCAACCTATTTTTCCATTGACAGATGAATGGATAAAGAAGTTGTGGTACATATATCCAATGGAATATTACTCAGCCATAAAAAGGAATGAAATTGGGTCATTTTAGCAATGTGGTTGGACCTAGAGTCTGTCACACAGAGTGAAATCAGAAAGAGAAAAACAAATACCGTATATTAACGCATATATACAGAATCTAGAAAAATGGTACTGATGAACCTATTTTCAGGGCAGGAATAGAGACAGAGACGTAGACAATGCACTTGTGGACACGGCAAGGTGGGGCAAGGGGAGTGTGGGACGAATTGAGAGGGTAGCATTGACATATATACCCTACCATGTGTAAAACAGATAGCTAGTGGGAAGCTATCTGATCTCCCTGCTGTATAGCACAGGGATATCAGCTCGGTGCTCTGTGATGACCGAGAGGGGTGGGATAGGGAGGGTGGGAGGGAGGGGATATGGGGGTATATGTATACATATATCTGATTCACTTTGTTGTACAGCAGAAACTAACAACATTATTAAGCAATTATACTCCAATAAAAAAAAAAGAAAGTGGTATTAGCAGGTCTACAACATCCCATATAGCAGGAGATGTAGCTGTTGAAAATAATTTTTTTAAGAGGTTGTTAATTTTACAAAAAGCGGATTGTAAAATAGAATTATAGTCTTTTCATTGTCATTTTATTTTATTATTATTATTATTATTTGGCTGCACCATGCGACTGGCAGGATCTTAGCTGCCTGACCAGGGATCGAACCTGGGGCCCCGGCAGTGAAAGCGTTAGTCTAACCACTGGACCTCCAGGGAATTCCCCTTTTCATTCTTAAATAAAAATATATCTCTAGTCAGAGAAAAAAATGCCTGGAAGGATATATTCCAAAATCTATGGTGTCAATGCTCATTAGCCATAGGACACCAAGAACATATGTGTAGTAGGGCTTATGGGCAGTGCGGGGCATCTGGGTAAGAAGATGCTAGAAAGGAATTAGTATCAGGTTTGAGCTTGTGGTCGGTGCTTTGGGGGTGGTTCAAGCAAGCAGGGCTCTGCTTTGAATTGGATGCTGCTGGGAAGCAGGGTAATTTTATGATTGGATATCTTAATAATTCACATCAAGATGAATGGAACGAGGTTATAATTGGTAATAACGAAACAAAAACAACAGTTACCCATTAGCCAGAATAGGGAGATGTCTGGTTCGTTTAGTGGTTTGGACAATCCTCTTGTTATTGTCTTGTGTAGATGTGATTACAGAATGGTCGTGTCTTTGTCTTGATCTCCACGATGGCAGTGGCCTTGGCTGATGTGGGGGTTCTGTGGAGCTGGTTATGTTCAATGGGAGAATGACAGGCAACATGCTTTGTCCACAAGACCAAGGCCCGGCTGTGAGTGTTGCCAGCTCTGGCCATCAGGGGCTGCTTTGCTCTTTCTTAGTGGGGGCACCTCTGTGTGTTGGGATTAAGAGTGATTTTCACTTTCTACTTCATATTCTGGAAAAAAAAAATTTTTTTTACAGTCACGTATTACATTTATCTTTAGAAAAATAGCTATTTCCTTTCTGAGGAAAAAAAAAAAACACCTATATAAGAAAATGCTAAACTGGATAAACCATATGCCAGTGCATTTGGTTTGGTGGGAGGGGCAGACAGCCCAGCTGAGTGCCCGGAACAAGAGTCACAAACGGTGTCAGCTCCACATCCTGCAGAGCAGCTCCACTCAGACACTTCCCCAGGAGGCAGGCTGGGCATGCCAGCGTTGAGTGTAGACTGGATGGAAATTGGGGTTGCTCAAGACCTCACTCCAGGGTCCAGGTGGTTAGAAACATGGCTGGCTTGTCAACACTGGGCGGAGGCCACCTGGACACCTTGGACACCCGCTTGGTGGGGCTGCCAGGTAAGAGGCAGTGACATGGCCTAGAGCTGTGGCTCTCAGCTTGGCCTGCGCATTAGAATCAGCTGGGTCGGTTGTCACCCTCCTACACCTCCAGGGCTCAGCAACCCTGACCAATTCAATCAGGATCCCTGGGGGGCAGGGCCCAAGCATGAACATTTCTTGGCGCCCCAGGAGATTCCTCCAACTAAACCCTGCTCCACCGGCCCTTGTTCATTCTACTTCTTTAATCGCTACCCTCGTCTTTTCCACTCCCGTCATCTCTAGTGCAGGTCAAAGCTTCACTTCTCTCAATCATCCCTGTCCTCCACACTCCCTGACTGATCTTTGTAAAAAAAATAATCGAGGTTACTGGTTCTCAGCTCTGGTAGGGTATTTGAATCTCCAGGGGAGACTGAAAAAGCATTCCCAGTGCCTGGCTCCACCCTTCGAGTTTCTGATTCCATTGGTCTGGGGTGGAGCCCAGGCGCTGGTATTTTTTTAAAGTTTTGCAAGGGATTCTGTTGGGCAGCCAGGGTTGAGAACCACTGCTTTAGGCTTTTACTCCCCAGCCCAGCAGGGAACAAGCAAAGGAGCTAACCCTGGAAACGGAGGCTCGGGAGTTCTTCAGGGCTCCTCTAGGGGAGCATGTCACAAAGGGGAGGGGCCCTTCTCCCCCATTTTGCCAGAGAAGACCACAGAGCTCTGTCTGTTCATGTCCGGGCAGCCAGGAGGGGTGGCGGGGGAGAAATTCAGCAGCTACAGTGATAGTACCTGGTGATGAGATGGTCCCTGGCCGAGGAGGACTGGAGAAGGAGAGGGGTGAAAGGATGGGAATTATGTCCTGGCTGATGTCCTGAATCACTTGAGGGGAACTTCGCGGAGGGCTGGCTCTCACAGCAGCAGATGGGGGCAGAAGCTGGGGAAACAGCATGCATGTCAGTGAACACTTGGTTGTGAAGAGCTCTGAGGCCCACAGTGGATGCTGTGGGGTCCTGCCCAGATCCCCTTTCGGGGCCCAGGCGCTCCACCCCCCGCGGCGGGGAGCTTGCCTGCTGACTGCTCACAGCCCAATCCTTCCCCAGGAATTGCACTCTGATGAAGGGAGCTGCCAGCTTCAAGGCAGTGCTCCCTCCCCAAGGGCAGCCTGCATACAATGACTAGTCGACAAGGAGGGGGACGGAGACCGGGGCCCTTGCCTTCTTTGAGGACATCCCAGCTTCAGAGCTCCCCGCGGGATCAGCTGAGGTATCTGGAGCAAGTGCATCCCAGTGCTTCCTCTGCCTCTGCCCTAATCCTGTTTCCCTCACTCCCCTGCAGGTGCTGCTCTGGCTTTCTCCCCAGTAAGCCTCCCCACGTGCAAATCTCTGCCCCAGGTCTGTTTCCAGGGTGCCCGACCTATGAGAAAGGCCCTTAATTTATGTGTGTGGGTGAAGGATGAACAGGGCTAGAGGGGTATGAAGGAGGGCTGCATTACAGCTGCTTTGGGGGCCTCATGGAACATTTGTAGGTTCAAAGGACATGAAAACTGCAAATCAGATCATATACCTTCCCTGCTTAGAATTCCTCGGTGCCTCCCTACCACCTCTGGGATAACTTCTGAGCCCCTCAGCATGGCTTCTGAGCTCTCTCGTAATCTAGCATGACCACCAGCTCCCCCTCGCCCTTGCTCTCCAGGCAGTCAAAACTGTCGGCAGTTTTCCAAACCACCTCTGCCTCTACACAAGCTACTCACTGTTTCTAGAAGCCCTTCTTCACCTGGGTCACCTGCATTCCCTCTGCACTGAAATCATCTGTCTCCTTGCTCCCCTTCTGGCTTGGATATTCAGTGAGGCGCACGCCCGCTCTTAGCTGTCTGCCTCTCTAGGGCCCAGCACAGTGGTACATCAGGCTGCACAGTAATACCATGGCAGAGGCCCATTCATTCATTCAACATTTTTTTTATTGTGGTAAAATGCATGTAAGATAAAATTTGAAAGTGCACAATCCAGTGGCATTTAGTATATTCACAGTATTTTGTAATGATCACTCCATCTACTTCCAGAACATTTTCATCACTCCCCAAAAAAACCCCTATCCATTAAGCAGTCACTCTTCATTACCCTCCCCTCCCAGCCCCTGGCAACCATTAATTTACTTTCTGTCTCTACGGATTTGCCTATTCTGGATATTTTATACAAATGGAATCATACAATGTGTGGCCTTTTGTGTCTGGCTTCTTTCACTTATAACGTTCATCCATGTTGTAGCGTGCATCAGAACTTCATCCCTTTTTATGATGGAATAATATTCCATTGTACGGATATATCACATTTTGTTTATCCATTCGTCAATCGATGGACACTTGAGCTGTTTCCACCTTTTGGCTACAGTGCTCCTATGAACATTTGTGTACAAGTTTTTGTTTGAACACCTGTATTCAATTCTCTTGGATATATATCTATATATATATTGGAATTGCTGGGTTATATGGTAACTGTCTGTTTAACTTTTTGAGGAACTGCTAGACTTTTCCACAGTGGCTGCCCCATTTTACATTCCCACCAGCAATGTATGAGGGTTCCAGTTTCTCCACATTCTTGCCAACCCTTGTTACTTTGTTGTTGTTTTTTTTTTTTGATTATAGCCATCCTTGTGGGTGTGAAGTGGTATCTCATGGTGGTTTTGATTTGCTCAATACGTGTTTTTGACCCCCTACTGTGTGCCAGGCACTGGGCTAGGCACTGGGGATCCTACAGAGAACAAAACTGACAAAGGCTCTGCTTTGGTGGAAGTTCCATCCTAGTGGGGGGATGACACAGGAGAATGAAGTTAGGAGACTTAACAGCGTTAATTAGCAGGCACTTTAGTACCACTGGGCTGCAGCTGGGAGAGCAGAGAAGCGAGCTCTTTGGGCCTCTTCTACCTCTCCTCGCCCTGGCGGGTGGAGCAGAGTTTGCAAACTCAAAGGCTTACCGGGCACCGGGCACCACCAGAGGAGAGAGCTAGAGGGGTGAGTGCACATGCATGTGTGTGTGTATCTTGGGGGGTTGGTGCTATGGTGAACTAGGGGGCACCAGCCCTGCCTCTAGGGGCAGATTCCACTTAGCACTGGTTGCTTACTGCCAAGTGGTAGATAGACCTGGGTCTGGCCATGCTCTGGATTGAAATAAGATTTTTATGTGAAATCTTCCAATTTTTACATGATGGCACGGACACTTTTCTTTTTTTTTTTTTGTGGTACGTGGGCCTCTCACTGTTGTGGCCTCTTCCGTTGCGGAGCACAGGCTCTGGAGGCGCAGGCTCAGCAGCCATGGCTCATGGGCCCAGCCGCTCCGCGGCATGTGGGATCTTCCCGGACCGGGGCATGAACCTGCATCCCCTGCATCGGCAGGCAGACTCTCAACCACTGAGCCACCAAGGAAGCCCGGCACATACACTTTTCAAACACTGTCTGGGGCCCATTTTGGTGAACTGTGTACCAGTTTGTGATTCTGTCATGGATATGTTTCTCAGAGGCAGAGCCTCATTCATAGAGGCAGCATTTCTATTCCCAGGTGGACCTGGGAATCTGCCTTCTTAACAAGCCTCCTCTCTGCCCGCCTCCTACCCCAGGCAGTCTGATGCCGCTGGAGCTGGAGAAGCACCAGACAGGTGTTGTAGGGAAGGCAGCCTCCCACGCAGCAGAGGGCTGGGCAGGCGGGATCATGTTCCCTGGTTGTGCAGGCACTGGAGCGTGCGTGGCCTGGTCCCAGTTTCTCAGGGCCAGCAGCCATCCAGAGTACATACCTCCGTGTGCCAGGAACAGGGGAGGGGTGGAGAGGGCCCTGCAGGGAGAGCATGCCCCTCCCCAGCCTCCCTCTGGCTCTCCACAGCCCCACGTGGTTAGATGCCTGTGCCGGTGGCTTTTACCCTAGTGGGCAGTGCTGCCGCCCCATGCCTGTGGCTTCCTGGTGCACTTTCTCTGGATTGAAAGCCTTTGGGGAGATGGCCCAAATAGAGGTGTCACGTTCTAAGAGAAGGCAGCTGCAGGCCTACAGACAGATGGGTATTAAGCAATATGTTTGTCAGTCTCTTGCTTAATTGTCACAACTGCAGTTAAAACTAGCAGTTCTCTGACAGGGGTGTTGGTCTCACAAATCCAGACTCCTCTTTAATAGCTGTGAGCTACCTGGCCTCTGTAAGGTGTTTATTCTGAAGCCACTATGACACTTCGCGGGGTCTACCTGGCGACTTGGGGTGCTCTGTGGGGTTAGTATTCTAATCCAATATTTATAGGTTTGAGAACTACAGAAGCATTCTCTCCCCCTCTGTGTTCCCTGTCAGCTCACTAGTGATGAGGCATATGGAAGGAGCAGATATGTTTGTTGGCAAAGAGAGACATGGAAGAAAAGATAAATCTGGGGTTCGCCTGTTATGGGGATAATCATCAAAGGGACCCATTCCACTCAACCCACCAACCCCCAAACGCTTGTTTACATATTGTAGCTAAAGAAGGAACTTTGGTTGATTTCCCCAACAGGAAATAGCAAAGAATAAATTAATAAGCTATGTTTCTATGTACATTTCTATCCCTAAAGGGTCCATTTAAACAGCATCTTCTACCTAGATTACTCTCAGTAAATAATTTTAGTTGTTAAGAACCATAAGCAACATAAAATATGACTTCTGTAAAACTGTATAGTAGTCTTTATACCTGTAATAAAATATCACACTTAGTAGAGATTACGGGTGATAAGAACCAAGAGCTAATGTTTATGGAGCTCTTACTGCAGACTGGGCTCAGTACTACATGATTTACTTGGATTATCTCACTAAATCTTTACAACCCTGTGAGATTTAATCCTCAGAACCACTCAACCAGGGAGGTAATATCACCATTTTACAGATGGGGAAACTGAGTCTTAGAGGTTGACTGTGTTAGGTGCTTAACATGTTTCCTATCATGTAATCCTTAGGCTGATCCTGTGAGATTCCCCTCCCAACAGCCCTATGGAAAAGTATTATTACCTTTTCAGTGGATGAGGGAACTGAAGTGTCAAGGCGTTAAGTATGCGCATGGTTGCATAGCGGGTATATTAGGTAGAGGAGATTGGATTTGAACCCAGGGATGTAGCTCCAGAACCCGCCCTTTAACCTCTAAGTTACATCAGCCAATGAAACACAGTTTAGACAGCCAAACACATGTGAGTGTGTTCATTGTGTCAGTGTTTGTAATGGGGAAAAAGCTGGAAACCACCTAAATGTCCCTCAGCAGGGGAAGGTCACACCACACATCCTGGTCACACCGGGATGCACACATTCTAGATGGTACAGGTAGATATTAAAAGGAGCAAGTGGCTTTTGTATGTGCTGATGTGGAACGGTATACATGATTTATTAAGTGAAAAAGGCTAGTTGCTAAATAATATGCATAGCATAATACCACTGAAAAATATGGGGGTGTGTTATATTGTATCAATCAGGGGCACACTCATATTGGATAATGTGAGGAGAGTTCAATAAAAGGAATACTTGTAGAGCTGTGGGCAGGATACAGGGAGACCACCAGGCATGGCACTGCAGTACCCTGGGGAGTATAACACTGGGGGCTGTACTGACTGCTGGAACCCAGAGATAGAACGGTGTGGAGGGGTCACTCCACAGGAATTGAGACCCTCCTCCGTAGAGGGATGCAGTCACCCCACTGTGACAGCCAGGGAGGGAGATGGGAAATCAGTCCCCTGACCTCAGTCTCTTCCTGCCAGTCTCCAGCTGGTGTTCCACATTTGCCACACCCACCTGGAAACCAGAAGGCGAAGGAGATCATTGCTGGGGGTCAGCCTCCTAGGGCGCGTGAGGATGCATGTGCAGAAGCGTGGAGAGTGGACCTGGAGTGGCCAGTGAAAAGTTTCCGGCACATTAAGACTTGTGTACATATTTGCAAATGCTAAGAAAAAGGACCTGAGAGGATGAATACCGAATTGTTTAGGGAGGTTTCCTCTGGGTAGCAGGATAAGGATTTCTCCCTTTTGCTTTATGGTCTATATTGTTTGAGTTACAACAAAAGAGGCACAGCTTGGGTGAGACGACAGCATCAGCCCTGGTTCTTTTCCTGTTTCTGAATCATGCCACTGCTGAGGACTGGCGGGTGGAATGTAATTTCCAAAGACGGTCGCGCCGTTATGTATCCCATCCCATGAGCTCATCTTACACCGTGACACTGACCCTCCTCCATGGAGAGGTGGGATATGTTTCATCCCCATGGACCTGGGTAGACCTTTGAAATTGTCTTGACCAACTGAGTGTTGAAGAGGTGATGCTGTGTGACCTCCGAGACTAGATCATAGAAGGTGATACGCGGCTTCTCGGAATGTGTGCCCAAGAGCCCTGAGCCAGAGTGGAAGAGGTCCGGGTGCCCTGCAGCTGCCAGGCTAGGGAGGCCACGTGGAGAGGCACAGAGCAGTGCCGAGGGGCCCCAGCTGTGGCAGCCCCTGCCCAGGCAGTAGACTTGTGAGCGTGAAGGCCTTAGAGGTGACCCAGCCCCAGCCGTGGTGGGACCGCAAGCCCCTGAAAGACCCCCAAGTCAGAATCACCAGGTCCAGCAGCCCCCAAATTCCTGACTCTTATAAACTGAGAGAGGGAGAATAAACAAATACCATTGTTTTAAGCTAACTTTTGGGGTGATTTTTCGTTCAGGAATAGGTCCCATGCAAGCTGGGAGGAAGTGTGAGGACTAATTTCCAGCAGGCCTCCTGGAGCCTGTCAGGGAGGAATAAACAGCAGAGCAAAAGGATCCCCACTGGCTGCTCACCCTTGGCTTGGGAACCCGAGCATTTTTAGCTTCATGCTCACATGTCTTCTCCAGCCTGTCTCAGGCACCTTGTCTTGACCAGTGTCCATTCTTGACCTCCCCTTCCCTTCTCTGTTCCCCCTCATTTCCTTCCAGAGCAGCCAGTCTAAGTCTTCGGAGCTCCTCTCTGCCCCACCCTGCTGCCCTGGGAGCCCCCAGAGGAGCCCGGCCCATGGTATTTTGGGGGCCGGATTAGGAGGCCTTTCTCGCTCCCATCGACTGGGCTGTGGATGTGGCACACTTGGGTCCAGAAAGGACTCTACCCCCTTCTTCGTAGAACTGGCACCTCCTGCGCCTCTGACCACAAACTGGAATGGGAGTGACCACTTTCTTACAGATTGCCCCCTGGCCCCTTGCCTGGAGCGAGCACTGACCAACAGACCAGTGAGAACCCTTTCTGGAAGTTTCCAGCTTGGGAGCGTAGAGAGAGGTCACTGAAGGTAGCTCTCCTTTGTGTGTGTGGGAAACCAGACTGCAGTAGATGAGAGTCAGTCCAGCCCACAGGAAAAGAGGGACTAAAGACCAAGAAGGGTAGTCTGAAGGCACCCTTGTTCCTGTCACCTGTCTTCTGAGACCCACCTGCATCCACCTCTGTATGACAGACGGGTGGGGCGGGGGACACAAGGTGGCACAGACCTCTTTTTGCCCGTGTGAGCTGAAGAGGCAGGAAAAGTATAGGAGGAACCACATCACTGAGTTTTGTTTTGTTTTGTTTTTTTTCTTCACATCATTGAGTTTTAATCCTGGCTTGCCAAGCTCTGTGACTCTGGGCAGGTTATTCAGTAACTTTGTGTGTAAAGTGGGGACAATAATAATTCCTTCCTCATAGAGTTGTTGAGAGGAATAGCAGCTAAGGTATACTGGGCTTAGACACGGCCTGATGACAGTAAATGCTGTACAATATTACCTGTTATTACTTTTACTTGAGTTGGATTTTCTGTCACTTAGCTGGAAGAGTCTTGATCAAGACAAAACCTTCCCTACTTGCCTCTGGGTTAAAATGTTCCCAAGTACCCATATGTCTCAGGAACAGGAAATTACCAAGCCACATGGGTGTGCCAGGAAATGCCAATCAAGCGTTTGCCCTCTGCCTTGCTGTGCTACCTACCGTCCATCGCTGAACTGTCCTGTTCCCACACCTGGAGAGGGTGGAGTCGGCATAGCTCTTCTTCCTGCCCTGTGGCCTATTCAGACTGTTTACAGACTTCTTCCTTCTGATTTGGGCTGCATTCTGGTCCTGCCTGGGTCTAGGTACCCACAGGAAACCAGATGTGAAGCTGGCTTATGGAGGAGTGAACAGAAAACACAATCTCTCGGGATGTTTGTTCCAGTTTCTTTCTAACTCTGTCAGCTTATCCAGTTGCTTGTCTCTATTAAATACTTGTGCTTGCCACCACTCAGGTAACTGGGTTACAGGAAGGAGGGGACATCTGGGAAGAGAGAAAATGAAATTCAATTCAGTGGGGATTTGCTAGGCACCTACTGTGTGCACATCATTGCATGGAGAGGAACTGACGGAGGCCCTCATAAAGGCAGTGACTAATCAACAACTCCCCATAGGATGACCTTCCTCTACTCCCAGCCTCACCTCTGCCACCTCCTCTGACTTCTGGGAGGGGCTGGGGGTTCTCTGCTGGGCTTGGGCACGCTGGGAGCAAAAATGAGGGGCAAACACCGAGGCCCAAGTGGCGAACCAGGAGAAGGGCTGGACGATTTTGCTCAAATCCGAATTGTGGCCTGGAGCTCTAGGCCAGCTCCAGGAGAAGGTCTGAATTGAAAGAGCAGAACAGGGTCTGAGCTTTCAATGTGTGGTGTAGAGATGGTGCAAGTGCCAGCAGGCTAACCTAGGAGCCAGGCCCAAGGGACCCTAGCAGAAGAGGCTGTCCAGGCAGCCTGGCCTCTCCTTGAAATATTCTGGAATGGCTGGAATACAGAGAGACTCATGACCCTCGAGAAACAATAGCCCTTGGGACTCTAGTGTCAAAAGCCAATCTTTCCAAACCCTGTTAGACAGTGGAAAGAGGAAGACTCATGCTCGGCTTTGCTGTTTCAGTGATGCCGGGGATGGGTAGGGCTGTCTGTAGGGATCTGAGCACTCTTGTGGGCTACAGGGCTGGGCTGGGGCAAGGTTTGATATTTGCTTAGCACGCTCCAAAATCCGGCTCATAACCAAAAGGAGGGTGAAATGAGTAAAGGCCACTTTGCTTACTTACTTCGCTGAGCACTTACTTCGCTGCTGTCTTCAGTCAAATATTTGGTTTGGGCTAGTTTATCTTGCAGGTCCCTTTCATCATTCATTTATTCATCATGAATCATGATAATTCAATCATCATTTATTCAACTGTCAGTTCCTTTCTATAAGGTAGGGATGCAATTCTGCTCTGACAATCTGTGAGTCTATGTGATCACTTATTTTTCAAAAAAAGGCTTCTTGTGTGCCCACTATGTGCCAGGCACTGTTCTAGGTGCTGAGAAGAGGACTAAGTCCCTGCTCCCGTGGTGCTTGCTCACCAGAGAGGGATGCAATTAGCAGGAAAAGAAGACATAAGTGAGATCATTTCAAGTAGTGTTAAGTGCTCTGAAGAAAGTCTCAGGGGATGTGCCGGGGGGTGTGTGGGTAGTGGCTGATGACAGCCATATCTCCTGTACCTCTACCCGTCTTCCTGGATGAGTAAGAAGGAGGCTAGAACACCCAGGCCTCTGCTAAGTGGAACTTTCAGGCAGGCTAGTCAAAGTGTGAACTGGACCAGGAGATGCGAGAACCCATTTGCGCCACTCCACCAAAGTGGTGACAGGTTACTATTTATCACAATAAATCCCCGAAGCATGAAGCGCTTGGCTGGTTCTGGAGGCTGGCAGGTGTCACAAGGGCTTGTGCTACAAAAAGCGTGTATTGTGGGTCAGTTTGGGGTCATAACCCCTTCTGAATATATTTGGGTAACTTTTTAAAAAACATCCGTTTGACTTTTAAAAAGGCAAGATATACATACAATACTAGATTTGAAGGACATAAAGCAGTATACACTGCAAAGTAAGTCTCCCTCTGGCTCCAGGCCCGGCCCCCTAAGTACACCACCCAGCCTAGGTTCAGGTAACCCCGAGGGGTCTGTGTGCCTCCCGTGCTGGTCCATGGGCTTCTTACACACTTGCTTGTGGATTGATGCTCCTCAAAATTTACAGCCCTTTACCTTCTCCTTCTGCCAAAATATATGCCTGTACCTGGGGAGAGGCCCAGAGGAGGTTCCCAGAGGTCTTTGTGAGGCTCTTAGAGGGGGGAAATAGAAGCAGGTCCTGTCTAATGGGGGCAGACCCCAGCGTGGCTGATAGCCTGGGTTTGGAGCCAGTAGACCTGGGCACAAACCCTGGCTCTGCCCCTTTCTCGCTGAATGACTTGGGCAGGCGAAGGAATCTCCCGAAGCTCAGGCTCCTCCTTCATAAGCTGGAGATAATCATTACTCCACTGAGACGTTGTGAGGATGACATGAGCTAAGGCAGATAGGCATTTGGCCCCATACTTGGCACATAGCTGAGCGTTAAAAAAGTGGCTGCTATAATTATCATGGAGTGGGTTTCAGGCACCCCTTGAGCCCACATTTGTATGCAGACAGACTCAGGTCAAGGTACTGTCTTTAGGGCGTGGAAGTCATAGAAGGGTCACCTGCAGTGTATGTGCGTGCGTGCAGGCGTGTGTGTGTGTGTGTGTGTGTGTGTGTGTGTTTTGGGGGTGGAAGTTGAAGACCAGTTCTACTGGTTTTGCTTTGGTGGGTCCCAGGTTCTAACCCTAGTCCTGCCGCCTACTCACTGATTTTGTGCGTGTCATTTGGCATCTCTGGGCCTGCCTATTAGATGACGGGATTGGTCTTGGGCATCTTTTTTTTTTAATTTTTAAAAATTTATTTATTTATTTATTTTTGGCTGTGTTGGGTCTTCGTTTCTGTGCGAGGGCTTTCTCTAGTTGTGGCAAGCGGGGGCCACTCTTCATCGCGGTGCGCGGGCCTCTCACTGTCGCCGCCTCTCTTGTTGTGGAGCACAAGCTCCAGACGCGCAGGCTCAGTAGTTGTGGCGCACGGGCCTAGTTGCTCCGCGGCATGTGGGATCTTCCCAGACCAGGGCTCGAACCCGTGTCCCCTGCATTGGCAGGCAGATTCTCAACCACTGCGCCACCAGGGAAGCCCGGTCTTGGGCATCTTTAGGTAGCTCCATGCCAGGACTCTTTGCTCAGGAGGGTAAGCTGTGTAAGTGCCCTCCTCACAGCTCTGGCCTTCAGGGACAGGACCCAAACTGGTTGGAGCCTTGCCCACTGGCGTGAGGAAGGTCGGCTCTGAACTGCCTTCTCAACGGTCTCTCTCCTCCCCCGTGTTTTCTGTAACCCCTTCTCTTCCCTGAATCGGTTCCTGGGGACGGGCCTACATTCCCCAGACCATTGCTTAGCAAGGGGAAGGTTCCGGAAGTTCAGGCAAGGCTGGGCTCTGAAGAAAGTGGAGTCGGGGGTATGGCGATCAACCGGATTCCAACTCATGAGGGGCCGGGAACAAACATAACTCGCTGGCACCCGTGGGCAAATCATCGCCTGGAGCTGGGCCCTAGGCTGCCGTTATCAAGAACGGGGAGGGTTGCTAGGAAAACAAACCCTCTGCAGCTGGCAGCTGTGTGCCACCGGCCCAGCTGTGCTCACAGGCAGGCAGCGTGCAGACCTGAACTCTGTTTGACAGAGCTCGCGCGCAGCAGGGCGGTGAAGAGGAAACTTCCTGGCAGGCACGAAGAGCTCCGCACGTACTGCTTGCGGGAGAAGGAGTACCCTGGGGGATACCTGTTTCAGCTGGTGTGACAGGAAGCCTCTGGAAAGAGCTTCATTGGGACTGCTCCTGCAGAATGAGATTCACGGGGGGATCGGGGGACGCGCTCTGCACAGAGCAACCAACTTCATTGTTCTTCGTGATTTCCACGTACAAGTGAGAGTCCTCAGTGGCGTGTCGTACGTGCTGTGGCCGTTCTGTGTTCACGCCTTGTCTCCTCGCATAGACGGGAAGCCACAGAGGGCAGGACACAAAAAAACGTATCTCGTGGTAGCAACATTCGCCCCACCCCCATCCCAGCCCACATGCCTTACTCACGGTCCCAGTCCTCATGTAAGAGATGTGGATAAACGTTTGTTGTTAGGGACTCTGGGGATGCTGGAGCGTGACCCACGGCCATGCCAAGGCTGAGCTTCTCCAGGGGAGAGGCAGCAGGAGCCCCCCGTCTGCCCCTCTGCACCCCAACACTCCACCCACTGACCGGACCATGCTGACCACGCATCTGCTCAGACTCCCTCAGCCCACTCCCCAAACCCTCAAGGAAGACACAGTGAAGCTGCGCCCACCTAGGCTCTCGTGGCAGGTTTTCCCTGCACCCCGCTCCCTGGACCACACTGTGCATCCCACGGCTGCTGAAATCTGAGGGACCCTCCTGAGAGATGCAAAGCCCACCTGGATGTCTTTAGAGCTTTCACTTTCACTAGTTCTTGTTTTGGGGCCACTGTCCCTCCATAAATTTCCTTGTGGGAAACAAGGCTCTCCTGGAAAGTCCCCTCGAAGCTGGCCCCACCAAGTCGAGCCAAGGGCAGGGGCACTCTTGGAGACTGGTTGCTGTGCCCCTCAGGGCCTGCTCCCCTTCTCTGCTCAGAGCCCAGGAGTTCACAAGCTCCACCAGCTACAAGTGGGAAGGAGTTAGGGAAAGGCTTAGGCCTTCAAAGGATGACCTCTGCCACCTCCCATTAGTACGATGGACTCCTTGTGTTAGTAGAGGTCTCTTTTGCCTTTTCCAGGGGTAGGATCTCTTTATGACATTACAGTTGTGTGAATAATGGCCCCTCAAAGTTGGTGATGTCCAGATCTCTGGAACCTGGGAATATGTAATCTCACATGGTCAAAAGGACTTTACAGGTATGATTTAGTCAAGGATCTTGGGATGGGAAGCTTCTCCTGGATTACCTGGTGGGCCCAATGTAATCCCAAAGGTTCTTAGAAGAGGGAGGTAGGAGGACAGGAGAGAAGACGCTATATTCCTGGCTTTGAAGATGGAAGAACGGCCATAATCGAAGGAATGCAAGCGACCTCTAGAACCTGGAAAAGGCAAAGAAACAGATTCTCCCCTACAGGTTCCAGGAGAGATGCATCTGTGTTGATTTTACATTTCTGACCTCCAGAGCTGTGAAAGAGTACATTTGTGTTGTTTAAAGCTGCTAAATTTGTGGTAATTTTTAGAAAAATATTTATTTTTGACTGACTCATGACTGGGTTAGGCCTGTTATGGTAATCCTTTGCTAACTGGCTGGGGTTTATGACCACTTCCAGCTAATTAGACATGAGTAAAAGTCTGATGGTGGATTTCTGGGAAAGTTTTTCTTTCCTAATAAAAAGGAAATGTTTAGTTATGGTTCAGTCAGGAAGACAGACACCACTCAGGTTTTTCAAGCAGGAAGGGGCTTAATACAGGGACTTAAATGGAACATAACTGCTGAAAGGGCTGGAGGAACAAAAGTAAAGGCAAACCAGCCCTAAAGATCAGCTGTTAGCTTTCAGATAGTCAGGAAGCTATGAGAATCATAGGAGACTGCAGTGATAATCACAGCTCTCTGCAGACCATAGTAGGTGAGTTTCAGGCAAATTCCTAGAGGCCGCTACAAAATCTCATGTTAGCTCTTCTCTTCCTCCTTCCAGATCTTGCACAGGTACCTCTCATTAGTGCCATCTAACCCAAATCCCTGCTTGCAAAGGGTTCTGGGATCTGTAGTTCCCAGGCTCTTAGACTCCATGGTGAAGAGGATGCAAAGAAGGTGGGAAATGGTGCAAAGATGCTCTGGTACAGAGAGAACCTTTCTCTTCCTACTTTTGCACTTAAAAAAATCAGGATAAGGAACATGGAACTGATATAGGTAATCTTATGACTATAAGGTAAAAGATTAATTCACCCACTCACTCATTCATTCACTTGTTCAACACACATGTATAGAGGAACATCCTGGGCAGAAGCGCTGGCCATTTGACTGGCTACACTGCTGCACTGATGAAGACAACGACTGGCATTTTTTGAAAACTTTTTTTGCTGAATACCATACTAAGTATTTTATATGCATTATCTTATTTCATCCCCATCCATACCGAGCGGTTATAAACATACACATCTCACACTTGGAGCACTAATAGGAGGACATGTACTTTGTATTCATTACGTGCTAGGCATCGTTCTGAGCTCTTTATACATTTTAACTCTTCCAGCAATCCTGGAAGTAGGTCCTATTGTCATCACTCTCTTCATGTGATTGAGGAAACTAAGGTACAGAGAAGTTAAGCTACTTGCCCAAGGTGACCATCTAGCAAGTGGTGGAGCTGAGATCTGAAGTCAGGCAGGTTGGTACCAGAATCTGTGAATTTCATCACTGTTCTGTGCTAGAAACTAATGATTGTGGCTGCTTTTTCAGGAGGAGGGCACTGCGGGCCAACTTGTATTGGAGAATTACTGCATATCCCTTTGTACTGCTTGACGTTTTTGTATGTGTTTCTAGAGATAAATAAAAGCTTTTTAATTTTTGGCTGTGTTGGGTCTTTCTTGCTGCGTGTGGGCTTTCTCTAGTTGCAGCGAGTGGGGGCTACTCTTTGCTGTGGTGCTTGGGCTTCTCATCGCGGTGGCTTCTCTTGTTGCAGAGCACAGGCTCTAGGCACGAGGGCTTCAGTAGTACAGCATGTGGGCTCAGTAGTTGCGGCATGTGGGCTCAGTAGTTGCGGCACGCGGGTTCTAAGGCACGCGGGCTTCAGTAGTTGTGGCGCATGGGCTTAGTTGCTCCGCGGCATGTGGGATCTTCCCGGACCAGGGATCGAACCAGTGTCCCCTGCATTAGCAGGCGGCTTCTTAACCACTGCACCACCAGAGAAGGCTCAATAAAGGCATTTTTAAGCAGTCAAGAGTTTAAGTGGCAAATTCCATTTATCCTGCAAAACCCAGCTTCCCTGGAAAGCCCTTCTTAATTCTTCTCCCAGATCTTTGTTCTTCTCTTCATCTCTGTGGCTATACCTAGTATCTGGTATGTACTTGGTTCCCAGGAAATGTTTGCTAAATGAACATCCCCAAAAAGCCACCTCTGTACTTCCCAGCTTTCTGTCTCTCCTACCTGGCATTGACAATTCCTCCCAGAATGCCACCTTCTCAGTGCTATTCCTTTGCTCATAAACCTTCAAGGATCCCTGCTTCTGATCCCTGTTAGGTCTGAATGTGGCCTGAGTTTCCAGGTTGTCCTCAGGCTGGCCTTGCCCTACTTCACTAATCTTGCTCCCAGTGCTTCAAATCCTACTCAGCCTTTAGAAGGCTATGCATGATTACTCCAAGCCTCAGTGAGAGCTTTCTCCTCTGGTTCCAATCCATGGGCTCTGGACCACCACAATTTAGATCTGTCTGGGACTGCCCGTTACTGTTCCCTGTGCGAGGAGTGAGCAGGTACCATGGCGACTCTCTTTCCTCTCCTGGCCCTCTTTCCTCAGGACAGCATAATAAACTCAACCAGCCTGCAGGAGTGAGACAAAAGGTTTACAACAAAGGTTGGCAATCATATGAGTACTCACCTTTTATAGATTGTCATTGGTGAGTCAGCTGATGGATTTCCTTACTTCATCTAAAAATCCTTACTTGGTAATACATATTTGGCTGCTTCATAAGGATTCAGTCTCCCTGCTCCATTCCCCAGCAATTAATGGTCCTTTTTTTCCTTTCAAATATATTTTTCTGATTCCCTCCTTCCCTTTTGGCCTGCCCTTTTTTTTTTACCACTTCACCTTTCCTCAGGAAAGAGCTTATTCTGACCTCTAGGCCTGTGTATCTAACTACTTACTGGGGGACTCAACAAGCTCCTCCAATCCAAAGAGAACTCGTAGTTCACCCCCCGCCAACCTGTTTCTCCTAATTTGCCCTGTCAAGATAGAGACAGCACTTCCATCCCCCAAGTTGCTCAAGCCAGAAACCTGGGAGTCAGCCTCAGCACCTCCTTCTCTCATCCTCCCCACGACCACCCATCACTACTCATGCTCTGTCTCTTCTCCTGAACTCCAGTTCTGGAAATTTTCATCTGGTACTCCTCCACCTGGGTACCACCTCCACTGTGACATACAGTATCCCAAACTCTACTCATCATCACATTCAGCATCTTTCCTCTTAAAACCGGCTTAAAAGATCAACTTTCCAGACTTTCAGTCCAGCATGACTGCTGGGTTCACTGTTGAAGTGACCTTCCCTTTTCCCTCCAGCCAGTCATTGAATTTTGTTAAACTTTCCTTGCCCCCTCTGTGAGAGGCAGGTTATG
This sequence comes from Lipotes vexillifer, assembly GCF_000442215.2. Taxonomy (NCBI): domain Eukaryota; kingdom Metazoa; phylum Chordata; class Mammalia; order Artiodactyla; family Lipotidae; genus Lipotes; species Lipotes vexillifer. The sequence continues at coordinate 741,441 of NW_006790200.1, read as the reverse complement.
CTGAATACAGTATAGACTTGGTTTCCAAACCTGGGCTCAATTGCTAGCTCCCTATGCAACTTCAAACAAGTTATGTAATCTCTTTGAGATTCTGTTTTCTTACTTGTGAAATGGAGATAAAATACATCCAATTTCAGTGTATGAAAAAGTTGGTATTTAAAACCAAATGAGGAAAGTGGACAGTTCACTAGATATTATTGGGACAGCTAGATAGCCAATTGAATAAATAAACATTTATTCCTACCTCAGTCCAAATATAAAATTACAGATGGATCAAAGCTTAAATGTGAAATGTGAAACTTTTAAAGTATTAGAAGAAAATATCAATGAGCATTGTTATTATTTTGAAATTGGGAAAGATTTTCTAAGCCTGATATTCATATGAAACCCAGCTCCCATAAAGGAAATGATTGATAAATCTTATTACATGAAGAGTTAAGTTCCTAAATAATAAAAGAAAAAGAGAAACATACACACGCGCACGCATGCACGTGCACACAAACACACACACACACACACACACACACACACATACGGGGGTGGGGGAGGGAGAATGAGTCAACTTGGGAAAAAATGTTTGCAATATATATGACAGTCAAAGGTGCTAATTTCTAATAATATGTGAAGGGCTTATAGAATTCAATAACAGAAAAGACTGCTGGGACTTCCCTGGTGGTCCCATGGTTAAGACTCCATGCTCCCAATGCAGGGGGCCTGAATTTGATCCCTGGTCAGGGAGCTAGATCCCGCATGCCGCAACTAAAAGATCCCACATGCCACAACTAAGACCCACACAGCCAAATAAATAAATAAATATTTTTTAAAAAGACTGCTATTAGAAAAATAGATAAAGAATATGCATGGACAATTTTTTTTCTTTTCTTTTTTTTTTTTGAAACCAGGGATCGAACCCATGCCCCCTGAAGTGGAAGTGTTGAGTCTTAACCACTGGACCTCCAGGGAAGTCCCAACAATTTTCAAAAGAAAAAATGTAAATGTTCAATAAACAGATGAAAATATGGTCAACCTCACTAATAGTCAAAGGAATGCAGATTAAAAGAACAGAGAAATAGCATAGTGACAAGGATTTTAGATGGTTTTTGATACCCAGTGTTGGTAAGAAAACAGGCACTTTCACATACTGTTGTTAGGACTATGAATTAGTACATCCTTTCTGGAGAGGAATTAGGCAATATCTACTATACCAAAATGTGCAAACCGTTTGACAATTACTAGAATAGAACTTGCATACGTTCTTGCATATTACATATTCAAGTACCTGTGTTCCGGAATGCTTATTGAAGCATAATTTTTAATAGGAAAAATTAGAAATAATTCAAGGGATAATTAGATAAATTAGGCAAAATCCATTGGAAAATATTATATAGCTATTAAAAATGATGCAATAAATGTACATATACCAAAAATGAAAAGCTATTTAAGAAATGTTTTTAAAAAGGTCAGTTACAATACAGTAAGTAGAGGTTACTAAATAATGAATGTTAGTATATGCGTGAAAGCATCCAGAAGCACATGCCCCACACTCATACTGGTGATTGTACCTCAAGGGTGGCATTCCCAGGGACTTTAAATTTCTGTGTTATGTATCTGTATCATTTAATGTATTTTTTAATAAGTGTGTTTCCTTCTTTGGTAATAAGGAGAAACAAAGATTGATCAGTTAATTTTTTTAAGAAATTAATTCTATAAGTATTTAATGGAGTAATTTTGTAAATATCTAGCCCAGTGCCACACACATAGAACATAACAAACACTCATTTCCATTCATTCTCCCCTCATTCTGCTCCAGGACCCACCCTGGGTGATTTTTAACACTCCCCTGGTTGTTCTCTCTCTCTTCCCTCTTTTCTCCACCTGGCCTTCTTCTCTTTCACTCTCTTCCCTTCACTCCATGACCCTACGTTTTACTCTCTGCTTCACCTGGCCTTCTACCTCCTTCTCAGACCAAGTTTTCTCTGTCTCTTTCCC
>NW_006790200.1:724729-739438 GCF_000442215.2 Lipotes vexillifer | reverse complement strand
TCTTTCCCTTGATCCTCTTCCTCCCTCCTCCCGTTTTGAAAATGTTTATCTTCCCAACATTTTCATCCTTGATCTTTTACCCATTTATTACCTTTACTGTCCTTGGACAAGATATATCCATAATGCCATCCTGCATCAAATTGCATTGATGACTCCCAGTTATACCTCCCCCCCCACGCCTTTCTTGTGAGTTCCATGCTCATGCTTCCCGATGCCCACGGGACATCTCCATTTGACTGTTCTGCAGCACCTCAAACTCAACCTGTCCAAATGCGGCTCATTATTTAACTTCCCAAATCAGCTCCTGCTCCAGGTTCCCTGACTCAGTAAATGGCATCACCATTTAGTCAGTACCCAAGTCAGAAACCTCAGTCAACTTGATTCTTTTTCTGTATGGAGCCCTTTCTAGGAGATTTCCTTTATAACTTTGCGGTAGAGAAGCCTTTCTAACTATAATCCCCAAATCTGAAAGCCATAAAAGAAAAGATTGATAAATTCAACTACATAAAAATAAAAAAGTTCTGTTAGGGCATGAAACCAAAACAAACAAGCAAACAAACAAGTAAAAGAAAGCATCATTAGCAAACAACTAACTGGGAAAAGCCAACTACAACTTATATCACGGACATAGAACAGGTCTCCCTAATATACAGACTGGTGATGATCTCTGGAAACATGAATTATATTATTTTACTTTTTATAGATTGAACATCTTTGATTACTGCTTTTTTGTTAAATAAGGGTCTTTTATATTTGCTCACATACCTACTATTTCCTATGCTCTTTATTCTTCTGTGCAGATCCAAATTTCCATCTGGTTATCATTATTCTTCTGCTGAAGGACTTTTTTTTTTTTTTTTAAACATTTCTTGCAGTGCAGGTCTGCTGGTAGTGAATTCTTTCAGCTCTTGTATATCTGAAAAAGTCTATTTCATTTTTGTTTTTGAAACAGATTTTCTCTGAGTATAGGTTGACAGTTTTTTTTCCCTTTCACTGTCTTCCCCATCCTCAGCTGCTCTTGAGTTGTTCTTTATTTCAGGTATGTTGTTCCTTGGTGTTTCTTCACGCTTCTTCTGATTGGGGTTTGTTAAGCTTCTTGAATCTTTCGGTTTATCGTTTTCATCAAATCCAGAAAAACATTGGCCATTATTCCTTCAGATATTTTCTGCCCCAGTTTTTTCTCTACTCTCCTCTTGGGACTCCAATTACATGTATATTAGTTTGGGGCTTCCCTGGTGGCGCAGTGCTTGAGAGTCCGCCTGCCGATGCAGGAGACGCGGGTTCGTGCCCCGTTTCGGGAAGATCCCACATGCCGCGGAGCGGCTGGGCCCGTGAGCCATGGCCCCTGAGCCTGCGCGTCCGGAGCCTGTGCTCCGCAAATGGGAGAGGCCACGACAGTGAGAGGCCCGCATAACGCAAGAAAAAAAAAAAAAAACAAACATGTATATTAGTTTGCTAGTTGCCTCACAGGTCACTGAGATGCCCCATTCATTTTTTTTTTCTGTAGTTTTTTTCTCTGCCTTCTATTTTCATTAGTTTCTATTGCTATATTTTCAAGTTCACTGATTATTTTCCTGCAGTATCTAAATGCTGTTAACTGTATCCAGTGTATTTTTCATTTTAGATTTTATATTTTTCATCTCTAGAAGTTTGATTTGTATCTTTTTTATAGATTCCCTATTTCTCTTTAATATGCTCATGCTTTCTTCTACCTTCTTGAACATATGACATGTATGTATAATAGCTGTTTTACCATGCTGTCTTTTGATTCTGTCATCTCTGTCATTTCCAGGTCTGTTGATTTTCTTCCCCATGCATATTTTGGATCACGTTCTCCTGCTTCCTTGCATGTATAGGATTTTTCTTTTAGATGCTAGACATTGTAAATTTTACATTGCTGGGTGCTAGAGCTTTTAAATATTCCTTTAAGTAATTTTAGATTTTGTTTTGGGATGCAGTCAAGTTCCTTGAAAATATTTGATCCTCTTGATGCTTGATTTTAAGCTGTGTTAGATGGACCTAGAAGAGCCTTAAGTCTAGGGCTGACTTTGCCCACTGCTAAGGAAATACCCTTCTGAGGACTCTACTTAATGCCTTTGGTATTAGGAAGGCTTTCCACTCTGGCTGTTTGGAAATGGCTGGCTAGTGGGAACATGAACTATTCCTGGTCCTGTGTGAGCTCTGCAATTGTTCTGACTGATCCATTTTAGTGGTTTTTCCCTGACCTTAGTTTTCATACCTGCCTGCACGGATCAGTACTCAGCTAAAGACTTGAGGGGAACCCTCCTCAGAGCTCCAGAGTGTTCGCTCTGTGTAAAGCTCTCTTTTCCAGTATTCTGCCCCACAAATTCCAGACACATTGGCCTCCCCAAACCTGAACTCTGTTTTCTCAGCTCAGAAAGACTCCCAGGCTCTGTTTGGGTACCTGCTCTGTGTTTTGTAGACTGAAAATTCTCTTTAGGCAGTAAGCTAAGAAAGTCACAGGGCTCACCTTGTTTGTTTCCTTTCTCTATGCTAGCTGTTTTCCAGTGTCTTAATAACATTGTTTCATATGTTTTGTTCAGGTGTTTAGTTGTTTATGGCAGGAGGATAAATCTGCCCATTACTCCATCACAGCTGGAAGTGGAAGTCCTTGATATGTTTCTTTGGAGTGTGCTGGAGGTATAGATTTATTCTGTGAAAGTAAGAGATGCAAAAAATCTGTGGTAGTGCATCAGAGAGGCATGTGCCTATGTGGAATTGATAGAGATGTGACATTTATGTACCACAGCCATTGCCATTTTGCACAGCAGTTGCTAATGAGGGATAACACATGGAACATATCACGAAATGTCACTGAATATAATATGTATTGTAATATATTAATAAACTATTTATAATGTATATTCACTTTTGTTTCCACATCTTATGGCCACCCTGGTTCAAAAACTCCTAGAAATTGATTGTAGAAGAAAAAGGCCACAACCCAAATGAAAACTAGGCAAAGAATATGAACAAATAGTTCACAGAAAGGAAACGTGAATGACTCATAAATATATGAGAACATTTCTCAATCACATTCATAATAAGAGAATGCAATTGAAAATTATGAAATACCATTTTCGCCCATTAGACTGGCAAAAATCCAAAGTCTGATAATATACTTTACTAACAAGTCTGGGGAAACAGGCATTCTCACATACTGCTATTGGTTGTATACATTTGTACAACCCCTATAGAGGGTAATTTGCAACTTTATCAAAATTATCAAAGCATATGTCCTCTGATGCAGCCATCCCACCTTCAGAGTCTATCCTAGAGAAATCTCTGCACACATGGGAAATAGTGAAGGCTATTCTTTGGGATGGTGTCTGTAATAGAAATAGATTGGGAAGAACTCAAGTGTCCATCAACAGGGGATTGGTTAAATAAATTCTGCTTTATTCACACAAGGAAATATTACACAAATGCTGTTTTCTGTGTATTATAAAGATCTCAAAGATATTAAGTGGGAAAAAAAGCAAAGTGTAAAACAGTGTTTATAGAATTGAGTCAAAAAAGATAGAAGTAATAATAGATATTCATTTTGTTTATTTATGTTATAAGAAAAAACTGGGAAAACACGCCAAATCTAATAATAAAGGTTAGCTGTCGGGGTGGGAACCAGGCTTTCCCCTGAATACTTTCTAATATTTTTTATTTTTAACCGTGAGAACGTATTTTCTATTAAAATGTAAATTAAAACATGCTTCTGGGCTATCTCCTCCCCTTTATACCTACCACCACTGTCCTAGATCCTTATCAACTCTTGCCTAAACTAGGAATAGAGCCTCCTGCTGTTTACTCTGCTCCTGTCCAGTTCAGGCCCCTTTAAGTGGACCTGGGGCCTCCTGCAATTCCCTCTGAGAGGGCATGAAGAGCCAGAGGGAGCCCACCCTAGCTCCAGAATTTTTTCTCACTTCCTATTTGCCAGCTCTGCCACTCCTTGCTTTTGGCTTTTCCTTCTTTCCAACCTCTACTCCCTTCCCAACTTCCCCTTTGCACCTCCACTCCTTGACAACTAGCCCTCTGGACTGATGACCCAGTTTGGGAGCTGCTGGCCTGACCCTCAGCACATCTCCAGACACTGCCCATGGCGTCAGCCCTCTGGCTGCCGAGACCCCTTGGCCCCCGAGCTTGCATTAGCTGTGGGGTTCTCCTTCTGCCCACCTGACAGAGGAGGGGGCTTGATCACCAGAGCACAGTTTCTCCCCAACACTGTACGCATCTCCACATCACTGCTGCGTGCTGTTCATAAAGCACAATGGAGAGCCCTACCTGGCTCTCCATTCCTCCCCACGTCTAAGAATGAAGTCCAAACCTGAACGATGTGAGTGACACTCACCTCCTCTCTGGCTGCTTCCTGTCATGTACACTATACTCCGGTCACGCTGGACTAAATCCTCCAAAACTGACAAGTCCTTTCCTACTTCCACTCTTTGCTCAAGCTATTCTCTCTCCTGGAATGCCCGTCTTCTGCTATGAAGTTTCATGTTTCCAGTACCTTTGTACACGAATGCATGTATTTGACTTGTAAGTATTTACCTGTGTGCTCGCTGTGCAAGTCTATGGGATAGGCATATTTACATTGTTTTCTAGCTACGTTTCTAATTGTTGTCTCTCTTGCTTTATTTTGAGCTCCCTGAGAGCAGGAACTGTGCAAAAGATAGGACCCTAAATCTAGGCAACTACTAGGGGCAGAAATCTAATTCAAACTCCCTTAGAGACCTACTAGGAAGGATTTGGGGTGAAGGGCTGATTACCGTGGTTGGCTCAAGTGGGGTCTGCTGCCAGCCCCGATTGATCCACTAGGACGGGATGTCACATAGCCTTCCACGGGAACCACGGAGATGTGGGTGGCGGCAGGAAAGGGGAGAGAAAGTTCTCACAAGGAGGGGAGGGGTGTGAGGTGTGGCTTCTGGGCCAACGAAAGGATAGGTGTCCACTATCCTTCTTACACTGGCACTGGGCTCCCACCAGGTGTGCCTCCACCCTGCCTGAGTCTCATCCGTGACTCCTTCCAACTCTTTCCTTCGTCATTCAACCTCCTGAATTTCAAGCCCTCTCTTCTCCTGCACAGGGTGTTAGCTGTCTTGCCTGCCTAGAATCCCTTGCTTTTCCACCTGGTTCTGGTGAATTGTCCCCTCTTCTTTTCCTTTGGGGAACTAGTGCCTTTGACCTGAGCTGCCCATCACAGGCCCCGCCCCCAGGGGGTAAGCCCATGGCCCAAGCTAAGCCAATCAGTTCTCTCCTGAGAATTGGCATCCTGGGGGAGACACTCGGAGATGCCACATCGATGGCCACCCTTTAGAGACTTCCAGAGTTCCCACTCCACTCCCCAGAGCTGCCCGTTCTTATCCTTCGTGAGGGCAGCCATTCCTTCCATTCAGGAGCTTCCCTCCGGAGACGGTTCTGGATACCTCCAACAGATGTGGTCACATCCTGCCTTGTAGCATTTTGTTCAGATCTTTCTTTTAGTATTTGTCACTGACTTGCATATAATTATTTGCCAACTCATCTCCATTCATTCAAACTTTATTTGCCATTATTCACACACTGATTATATATGCCCAATAAATGCCTCTTTTTGCTCAAGTTAGAATTGTATTTTGTAGCTTGGAACCCTAAAAGACCTGAGCACCTGAGCTGATGAGCCACCCCAGGCCCAAACGAGCCAGCAGGAGGGCTGCTGCTGCCATGCACCCTCCTCTGCTCTAGCCGTAGTCATGCGCTACTCTCTCCCAATACTGGATCACCGGGAGGCCATACTTGAGCTGTGCTGCTCACCACTGTCTCTGCATGTTTGTCCTGCCCCTCAGCTCCACTGTAAGCAGTGAAGTGCAGACACCGTAACTTTTACTCACAGCACCTGCTTGAGAGCTGAGCCCATGCTGTGCAACCCATTAATAGCTTCCTTCAGCCTGTTTCCATGCTGGCTACCACTGACCTTTCCACCTAGACAATCCTCTACTCTCATCAGGGTAGAACACACCGGCAAATATCCAAAGGGGACCATTCCTTCCCAGAAGCCTTCACTGACTTCCCACTGGCTGCCAAGGACCAAACCCCCGGTTGGCCAGGGGAGACCCTCCCCAGCTGTACTAGTCTCCCAGGGCTGCCGCAACAAAGTGCCACAAACTGGGAGGCTTAACAGAAATGTATTCTCTTACAGTTCTAGAGGCTAGAAGTCAGAGATCAAGGTGTGCGCAGGGTGGTTCCTTCTGGGGGCTGTGAGGGAGAATCTGTTCCAGGACTCACACCTCGCTTCTGGCAGTTTGCAGGCAATCTTCGGTGTTCCTCGGCTTGTGGATGCATCACTCCAATCTCTACCTTCCTCTTCACATGGTGTTCTTCCTGTGTGCTAGTCTATCTCTGTCCAAATCTCCTTTTTTTTTTTGTAAGGACACCAATCATATTGGACAGAACTCATCTTAACTTGATCTCCTGCAAAGATCCTATTTCCAAATAAGGTCACATTCACAGATACTGGGGGTTAGGACTTCAACATATTTGTGGGGACACAATTCAACCCATAACACCAGCATATTCCACTTACCCTCTTCTCCCACTGCTGCCCACCATGCTGCTATGTTCCCCCTAACCCCCAGCTGTGAGCACGCCCTGTACTTGGGCCCTAGGCCTTCGCTTGTCTGTTCCCTCATCTGACTCCCTCCCTCTCTTCTCACTATGCTGAAACCCAACCAGGCCTAAGGTTCAGATCAAACACCACCTCCCCTTCCCTCAGAAAAGCTTTCCCGATTCCCCACCCAGATGTGACCACTTCCTGCTCCAAAGTCTTCATGTTTTTGTTCAGATCCCTCTTCTAGTATTTGTCATAATCTGTCTACTGTTATCTGCCTATTTATCTTTATTCATTCACTCAACATTTATTCAATATTAGTCAACATTTTTTTGAGTATGTTATGCATACTAGGCACTCTGCTAGGCTCTGGAAATTCAAAGATCAAACAGAACACTGACTCTGCAGAGGTTCCTACACGGGGCAACAATCATGAACAGTAGTTACACCAGAATGAGGTATGGGCCAGCACTGCCGTATGTGCAAAGGGCAGAGGGAACTCTGAGTTTGAGTCCATTCATTAATTGCATCTTGGGGTGCAGTGAGCCTTTCACTTCTTGGGTGATATTAGGGGCTGTTTGGCTGGGTTTTGAACCTAGCCCTGCCATCTGTAACTACCTGTAACTAGCTGTGCCAACTTCCATGACCTCACCCTTAAAATGGGGTGCTAACAATACCAACCTCACAGGGTTGCTTTGAGCATTCAGAGGATGATGGACATAAAATGCTTAGAATAGTGCCTGGTACTTAGTAGGTCCTCAGTAAATATGAATTATTCATGATGTTCAGTCTTGAAGGTTGGGTACTTTGGAGGTAGGGGTGGGGATGGAGGAAGAACATCTAAGCAGCTGGAACAGCATGTGCAAAGGCATCAGGACAGGCAGTAGTGTGGCGTCCTCGGTGGCACGGGGTGGCATAGGGAACACATGGAGAAGAAGATGGAAAGAGGGCGGGGCAAAGTAGAGACCTTGGTCTCCCTCAGTGCAAAGGTGGAAGCTTTCTCACACTGTACCCTGTACCCTGAGCAAGCTTATAACCCCTCAATCAATCTCTCAGTGTTTATTAAAATGAATTCAATGGCTGGATCCAACCTTCTCCAGGGCCACACTCACTTGTAAACTGGGAAAATGTGAGCAAAAAAAAAAAAAAAAAAAAAAAATCTTCAACAAGTTTAGGGCTACCCTCCAGGAGTGGGTGAGACTGGGCATCTGGGGCCCCTGGCTGCCTAGACCCTCCACCTGCCCTCATGTCCCTGTTCCTGCCCTCATGGGATCCAAGCAGCTTCAGCTAGGAATGGGAAGCTGCGTGAGAACCCAGCTGTGCCTCTGGACCCTCTTCTAGAATTCAGGCTCCTGTTCTGGCTGGGTCAGCTGAGGACATATAGGAATCTGTCTCCTGGTTTTCGAACTCTGTGCTCTTTACATTTCCTCCTTCTCAGGCCTCTTAACGATGCCATTTAGCCAAGACAGGTGAGAGTCCCCAGGATCTGTGGCAAACAGCAATTATCCTCCGAGTCACGTGCTGCTGACACCCGCAAACGCAGAGGTCTCACCCTGTAACACCCAAGCTGCTTTCTAACCCCACCCCTTCCAACAGGACAGACTCACCTCTGCCAAGGTCACAGGATTTGCAAGAGGTCAGAGAAGCACATCTTCCACCAGGCAGGAAGGCTCTGAGATCAAGCCACTCGGGCCCTGCCCTTGGTGGCCTGGTCACCTTTGAGAGGCTTGCTTCAAAACAAAGATACATACAGGCCTCCAATTCAATCCTGATAGTAAAAAGAAAAAAGTTCCGACTAAAACTTGAACTTGCCAGGTAGTGTTTCCTGGTTTTTGATTCAACACGGCCCAGAACACTTTTGTGCCACATGATAATAATCATAATAACTAACACTTTTCGTAAGCACATAGATGCCAGCACTTTTCTGAGTGCCATTCTCTAGGCCATTCAAGGGCAGCTCTCTGCCCCTGACCGTGCTAAGCTGGGCTGCCTGCTCTGTTACCAATTGTGCTTTCCTCTAGCAAAGCCAGTTTGTCCAAACCCCAACTCAGGAATAAAGTAGGGAAAAAAACTCTGCTCTTAGAGACAGAGGAGCTGGATTCTAGTCTCCCCTGGGCCAATTAATATGCACTGTGACCTTGGCCAAATCGTTTAGCTGCTCAGAACTTTAGTTCCTTCTACTGTGGAGTGGACTTAATGATCACTTCTGCTGGGCTCACCTCGTGGTGTAGGTATGAGGACTAAACTGGATAATGTGTGGGAAAAGCTCTGTGAATGGGAAGAGCTTACAAATGGCAGCTTTGTCATTAGTAGCGTGAACTCTTGCCAGCCACCCTGGCTAAGGAGGGGCGTGCACCGTAGACCCGAGAGTGAGCTGGGGGACTTGAAGCCAAGGTGGCAGCCTTCTAAAATGAAACCCAGGGCAATCCCAGTCAGGGCCCATCCCAAATGGATGGGCTTTTGTGTGCTGGATGGGGAAGCTGGCGTTTTGAGGTCAGATCTGAATTCTGACCTGCATTGACAACTGCGAGCCCCTTAATCTCACAGAAACTCGGTTTGTCACCTGTAGTAGGGGCATAAGGATGCCTACCTTGTTGGGCAGTGGGCAGCGCCTCGTAGGGGGCAGTTGTACGTGGTACATTGGGCTTGCAGTGGTTCTCAATTCTGGCTACACACTGGAGCCACCTGGGGGACTTTTAATAAATTCTGCTGTCCGGGACCCAACCCAGACCAATTAACACAGACCTCTGGGGATGGAGCCCAAGATGCTGTTGTTTTCACAGCTCCCCAGGTGATTCCTGAGGGCAGCCAGTGGGGAGAGCCTGTGGGCTGGAGGGTAGAATGTACCCACTGCTATTGCCAGGTCTAGTGCCCCAGGCTGGCCCCTACTCAACTGTGCCTCCCTCCTTCCCTCCCACGCAGTCCCTGCCAGGCTCTGCGGAAGAGCTGAGCAGTGCAAGAGAAAACCTGCAGCGGAGGCCGCAGTTTTGCCCACCCAGCCAGGTGGCGGCACAAGCATAGCCCCGTAGTAATGGGGCTCCTGCCTGGGTCAGCTCTGCTGTTCTGTCCTTCACTCCCCATCTTAGCAGCAGTGCAGTAGCTCTCCCCTCTCCACCTGCCCCCCATCCTCTCTTCTCTCATTCATTGCACATTTCTTGAGGACCTGCTGCCTCTCAGGCGCTGTAGGAAGCATTAAGAGTTTCTGGGTACCAGATTGCTTCTGGTACCCATTTAAGGTACCAGGATGCAATCTGGATCCACTGTGTAGCCTTGTCCACGTCACGAAGCCTCTCTAGGAGCCTTAGCTATTTCATCTACAAAATTGGGCTAATCTTACTCCCCTTCCAGGTTTGTTGTGAAAGTCAAAATAAGTGATGGAAGTAAAGAGCCTGCACACAGTAGGTGCTCTGTTATTACAAGAAAGGAGGCCAGTGCATGGTGCCCCAGGTACGAGCAAAGCCGAGCGGGCTTCCTCCCTGTTCTGATTTTGTCTCATCTCACTGCCACCCCGTCTTTCCCCTCTTCTTTGCTTTTCCTCCCCTTGAATCCTCTCTTCCCTTTCCTTGAACTATGTGGGACATGACCGCCGCCTCTATTCTGCTAACACTTGTATGGTGCAATTGGCAAACCTTTATTGAATAGCTATTGTGTCTCTGCTTTCTCTTTTTAAAGCACACGACTAGAAGGTACTACCCTCAACTCAGTCTCCGGCGTGCGTGCGCGCGTGTGACTGCGCGCTTGCGTATGCGCACACGCAGGGGTTCGCCCTCTCCTAGTGCTGCGGCCTGATGAGAGATCACGGTTTTCTCCCCTGGGGGCGGAGCAGCTGCTGGGCATCTGGAGTTGGAGCCAATGAGTCTCTTGGCTGCTGGGCCCCTGGGGGGGGCCAGGCGGGTGGTGTCATCCTGAGAAGGGAGGACAGAAGGGCTGGTCAGGGCGAAGGCCAGAGGCGCGGGATTTGGATCTCTGACTCAGCTCGCTGATCCCCCTCTGGGCCTCTGCTTCTCTGTTCCTGGAGTGAGGCCATCACACAGGCCTGGCGCTGGCTCCCATCTGAGGGCCCACCAGCCCATTTTCCCTGATCACAAGGGAGCTTGTCCTTGGGGCTGAAGGCTGGGGTCCGCTTCCCAGTGACTCTGTATGGAGTATAGACGGTTACTTGGGACGCTCCCAAGTGGGCCTCACTCTACGTCGTTCCCACAGTCACTGTCCCTTCCCAGCTTCCTGACTTTGCTCCCTCCTGGCCCTACGATACCACCCACACAGGCCCGGAAAGGCCTGCTTGCTCTGCACACACCCCTGACCCCTGCCCCACCCCACTGGAGGCCCAGATTTCTGTGGAGGAGAAAAAGTCGCAGTGCTCACTCACCAAGAAACCATAAGGGGAGCCTTACCTGCAGCCTCCCAGGCCCCAGTATAAATCCAATGTGGGTGGAAGCTGATCCCTATACAGAGGTTCAAACCCAAGGGCCGGACTGAGAATTATTAGACATAAAAAGTCCCCTGCAGCTGGCAGCTCAATCCTGAACTGCTAAGTGGACGAACAAATCTGTGCTCATTTACTCTTTAAGCTGCTAATCCTTCCATAAAATACACCCCCCCACACACACCTTGTCTACTCCCTTGATAAATTGGAGGACTACAAAAACACATAGAGTAACCCCAGGAAATGACAACTTGCCAGGCCTCGGGACTTAGGTGTATTGGTGGGAGACTCCCAGGCAAATCCATCCCTAAATGATAAAGCAGACACACTTCCAGAAACTTCTCAGCCTTGGACAGGCACAAAGAGAAAGGGGTCCAGCTCACAGTTCTGGCTCTTTTAACCGCTTGTCAAATGGGTTCTGAGTTCTTCACCCACAAAAAGCTACCTTTTTAGTAAGAAGGTGTTGGAATTTTTTATTGCTGTTGTTAGTATCTGAAGTAAGAGCTCTTTCTTTTTAAGACACATTTTGAAAATAATCATCTTGAGTAAAACCAAGGAGGTATGAGGGAGCCTTTATCTCAGATTTTTAGGACCCAGGAAACAGATTCTTAGGACTGTTCTGTGCAGAGGTTCCATGCTCATAGGTTGGCATGATAAACATGCAGATGGCCTTCTTGTACCGGTGGGACGCCTAAGTGCCCATGTTGGGGAAATCAATTCATTCTCTATCTATCTAAGCTCCCAGAGGTCCAGCCCGCATCCTAGTTACTGTGTCTTCCATATCTGGCTCCTTATGCCCTGCCTGAAACTTCTCGGTGACCTTGGCCCAGTAGCCTTTCCCTTCCTCACCTTCATGCCCACTGTAATTACTTATCTCTTGCATGATTTTCTGTTTAGCCTGGGTCTCACCCACAGGGGCAGCAAGCTTCAGGAGGGCAGGTGGTAGTCGACTTGCTCACCACTGTGCCTCTAGTGCCTAGCTCAGAGCCTGGCAAACAGTCAGCACACGATAGTTAGCTGCTGAATGAGTGAGTTGAATGGCCTTCGCTCTGCATCCCAATTCTAGTTTTCTATGGATGTTCTGCTTCCACAGCCACCCTGCTTCCAGGTGCTTTTGATTTGGTTCCCCATCAGAGAAAGGGTAGAACTTGGGAGAAGCCCAGGGAATGCGTAACAGGCCCTTCCCGTCTCAGAGGGCTATTGTGAGGATTGTTTCTGGCGTATTAGTGCTTAAAGAATGTTGGAAGTTTGTATTTATTTATTGTGTTGTATTTAGAAGTCAGAAACCCACTGAGATCTATTGCCACTGCTCATTTCAGTGGTAGGATCCAGGCTAGGCTACTGTGAAAAAAACCTCTAGATACAATGGCTTAGACAAAATAGTTTATTCGCCTGCAGGTCAGCAATCCAGAACTTTTAGGGAGACTCTACCATTCTCCTTGCACAGATTCCATCTCTGGCTCCTAAGCTGCTTTAGTTCTTGCTATCTTCCAGCTGATGGGAAGGAGTAAAGGAGACAGGAGAGCACTCACCCCATCAAAAGGACAGAAGTCATTTCTGCTTATATCCCATTGGCCAAAACTCAGTCACATGACTATACCTAGCTGCAGGGGAAGTGGGGAAAACATAGTCTTTAGCTGAGCAACCATGTTCCCATGTAAAACTTTATTATTGTGGAAGGAGGGAAGAATGGATATTGGAGAACACCTAGGAGACTCTGCCACTGCAAGATTATAAACCTGGTGAAGTCAGAGATTCCGTGTGTCTTCTGCAGCTGCTCATGATATCCTGGGTAGGGGTGATGCTGAACCTCCCTGGCCTCACACACAAAGCTGTTTCCACCATTTAGTCAACAAGCCCAGTTCATGGTCCAGTGAAACCTGAAATTGCAAGAGGGGGAAGAGAAAAGTCAGTTTTCAAATAGTAATCACATGAACAAAAGTGGACTGTGGAAAAGTCCACAACCATTTGTGGGGAGCCCCGTAAATCAGTGCTACTCAAAGTGTGGTCCAGGGAATCATACTGGTCTGGGAAATGTTTGTTACCAGTTTGCACATGAGAGAAGTAAAGAGATTGAGACTTTAGAAACTTATATAGCTATGTGACAGAATAATTTCATATTGGTTGAATATAATAGAAAAAAATTGGAGCTTGTATACCTTTTTAAAGTTAACTTTCCTAGTAATTCATTTTTATTATATTTTACACAAATACTGGTCCACTACAGATAGTCTGAGAGGCACTGGTTTAAGCCCCAGGAACTCTGTTAAACTTTCACATGTTATTTCATTTAGCTCTGAGGGAGGTGTTACCCCATTTTGTAGATGAGAAAACGGAGGCTCAGAGCTTTGTGACTAGTCCCACAGCTAGAGATGGCAGAACTGGCCTGTGCAGTCCTGTTGGCTGAAGGCCAGGAGCCCCCTCAGAGCTCTAGATGACTGAGGGACTGGCTTTCAGGCCACTTGGGACCCAGGCCGCCCATGCAGTGGCAGCCAGACCCAGTGCTCTCTGGAGCACACCCTGGGAACACAGCAGTGCCAGGCATGGAACTAGGTTCACGTGTGATGTTATAAAGTGCTGCCCATTTGCACATACAGAGCCCCTCAGAGAACAGGCTGCAGCTGAGGGCATTGCCAGCAGGAGCCTGCATGTGGGTAGGGAATGGACAATGAACTATAGCCCTCACCTTGCCTCTGGCCTTGGCTTCCCGAACAGAGGAAAGCACAGTTCAAGACCATCGAGGGGGTTCACAAGAAGCAGTTGCTTCAATGGGAAGCAATGGCCTCATTGCCCTTTTTCTGGCACGTGCAACGATTTTGCTATGGGGGTGAGATCCGGGCTTTGGTTTCCCCGCTGCATGATTTGTTCAGGGAGGAGCAAATGACCCAGTCCAAGCCAGGGAGACACAGTGAAGGTGGAGCTGCGTTTAACACCGGGAGGGGGTCACGCTGGAGCTGGTGTGGCCAGCTTGCCAACTCAGGAGAGGAGCTCTTTGAGAGTGGAAGGAACCCTGAGCAAGGCAGCTAAGAGCAGGAAAAAGGGATGCTAGGCCTTGATGATATCATTTGAAACCCTAGATCCAGGATGAGAAAAAGTGAGTGGAAGAGTGAAATGAGATGCGGCCGGAAGGAAGTCTCTTCTGTGCTTCCGTGGGGTTGGGTTTCCTGTAATTCACAACCACAAGCCTTCAGGCTGACACCAGCCCCCATAGGTCCTTCTTCTCATTCCTGGCCTAGCCAAGGCTACACATCAAGCCCTGACAAGAAAAGGGACGTGTGGTGAGCCAATAGGCTGGTGGGATTTGGAGGTCTGAGTTCTCCCCTCCTCCCTTCCAGGACCCTTCCAAATGCATGCCAGAAAGCTTTCGTGTTGAGGGCTGCAGCCCAACTATTCACCCATGCAAGGATACCCATCATACTTATGCATAGCCCCTTAGGCAACAGTTTCAAACACACCCCACCTAATCTTTACCATGTGCCCGAGAAGGCAGGTATTATAACCCCTGTACTACAGATGGGGAAACTGAGGCCAAGGGAATCCAAGATCTTGGCCCAAGCAAACGAAGCAGGACTCCTCATCTACTGCTCCTCCTCCCACGTCCCTGCCATCTCTGTGACTTCCTGATGAGCTTATCATGCTAAGCATTGGTCCCCCCCCCCCCCCCCCCCCCCCCCCCCTCCCCCAC
>NW_006790200.1:722314-724697 GCF_000442215.2 Lipotes vexillifer | reverse complement strand
TTAGAATTGGGCCCCCCCCCCCCCCCCGCCCTGTCAATTCATTCGTCATAGAAGCCAATCGCAGCAAGGCACTGCCCTGCTGAAATCCACTGCCCGCAAGCTAAAGCCCAGCCTCCCTGTCCCAGCCGCAGAGGACCACTCTTAGTCTCCCAGGTGTGGACATGAACGTGTCGTCCCTTCCACCTGCTCTTTCCCCCCAGGGGCTCCCCTTTCTCTTGAGCCTCCCAGCCTGGATGCTTCGTTCCACCTATGTGCTGCCTCAGGCCCCTTCCCCAGGCGGGCTCTTAAACTCCAGGCTCTTGTGTATACCTACCCCCTGGGTCGTCTCCACTTGGGGGTCCCACAGGCACCTTAAATCCAAGTCCCGAGTGGGCTCGTCACTTCTGCCCAAGCCTGCTCGCCTCCTGGACCCCTGAGACTAAACGCCCTGCCCACCCTGCAACCATCCACCCAGCAGCCCGAGGCAGAAGCCTGGGCGTCACTTTCTCTCCTCCCTCTCCCTCAATCCCACACCCTCTCAACCATCCAGTCCCACCCGCAGTTCCTAGCCTGTACGCTTAGCACCAACACCTTGGCCCCAGCCACCACCACCAGCGCCTGGACTCCTGCAGCAGCCCCCCAGCTGGGTCCCAGTCTTGTCCTCCCCGTCCGTCCTTCACACTGCAGGTGGATGTTGGTTCTGAAAGATGGGTTCAACCAGTTTCTTCCCTTGTAAAACCCTTCAGCGGTTCCCGCTTGGCCTGGTTCCTGCTCTCCCGTCCACCTTCATCTCTCCTTGCTGGTCTTTATGAAGTGATGCCAGGCTCCCTCTAACAATCTTCTCGTGTCGTTTTGTGCTTCACCCCAGGGTATTGGGCTGGCCAAAAAAAAGCTTGTTCGGTTTTAAGTAAAAATAAAAGACATTTTTCATTTTCATGAGGAACTTTATCCAACAATGCACTCACCAACTGAACGAACTTCTTGGCCAACCCAATCCCTCCCATGTTTGCCTGGCCAAGCTCTGGGGCTTGGCTCTGGGCCTTCCCTGAGCTCCCCGAGGAGGGTAGACCCCCCGCTCGCACACCCCACTGTGTTCTCCACCCTGCGACTGTGGGAAGCGGATGACTGTGTGTTTCCTTGTCCATCTCTTCTTAGTTTAAACAGGGGGCTCCTTAAGGGCTGGATTATTCACTGGTGGTGTGTTCTGCTCCTAGCTCAGGGTCCATAGAAGACATGCTCCACAAACACTCTGTTGAATGAATGAATCTCCCTGATGCTGGGGTTCCCAAGCTGCCTGGCCACCTGAGGGTGCTGTGGATGGGGGAGATTTGGGGACCTCCACCCTGATTCCTTCACTGCTTTTCTTCACGGCTCTGTGCTGCCTCACCTTAGGACCGGCCTGTGCTGTGGGATAGCAGGACCCTGCTTAGGGAGAGGCCTTGGTCGGGAGGGCTGTGGGCGGACCTGAGCAGCAGTGAGCAGAGCAGTGGACAGTAGGACACTGCAGCTCGTGGAGGAGACCGCAGGTTCAGAGCAGGCTTGGGAGGACCCGGTAGAGGGGAAGTGAGGTAAAGAGGGGGCGTCCAGCTCACACGATCCCGGGGGCTTCACCCCTTGAACACACGTGCAAGGCGTAGCCTTAGAGGTGGGGAAGAAGACCTGGGGAGTGGGTGCAAGGCCAGAGCAGGCCTCTCTGTGTGGCTTGTGCTGGAGCCACATGGGTCCCCAGCCTGGTTGGAGCGGCCCCGCCCTGGAGCTCAGTGGCGGCACTTAGGTCTGCGTGCCAGGGAGCCAGGCAGCTCCATCTGGCGGTCAGCTTCCCGCTTTCCCCCTGAGCCTTCCCCCACTTCTCAGGACACGCGGCTGCCGCACCGCGACCTGTCTTCACCCAGAGCTTCAGGACAGAAATTAGGGCGACCGCGTAGTGGACGCTGTGTGCCAAGCACTCTCCTCAGCTTCTGGGTGTTTTATAACAGAGTTTGTGTGATCTCAGTCATCGAGCTCCCACAGAGGCTGTGAATGTCCTTCGTAGGTCCTACCTCTTGAGGCCACGTGTCTGGGACGGGCGGGGTGTGACCCCACAGCACATACTCTTTCTCTGGCCCAGGGCTGCTCCTCTAGCTCTACCCTTCCCCAGAGATCAGGGCCTCTCTACAAAATCTGGGGCCTGTTCCCTTCCTCAGGCTCTTGGAATTCCACAGCCCACCCTCTGTGACTTTTTGCCAAGACAGAGCTCCTGTCCAGCCTGTCCTGTACAGGGCATGGATGGACAGACTGGCTATCCTATAGCTCGACGTGGCTACCATGTGCTGTCCCTACCACCCCAGGACACAGAGCAGTTTCCCTAGAGATTCCAGCTTTGCCTTTTTCTGTGAAGACCACATATTTTCCCAGAACAGCAGGA